>NC_142422.1:1000833-1335000 GCF_059516105.1 Syngnathus floridae | reverse complement strand
TAACTTTAACTTACATCAATGACTTATCGTCTTAACTCATTACAAATAGGCAAGAAAACATGTTTCATTTGAGACATGAAAAAACAAATCTTTGCGGTCTTAAAGTGCATGTCAATAACCTAGACCACCATATGGCAGTTTTCCAATACACGTGCAGCCCTACACACGTCACCATTGGTGTCCAAATGGCAGCCTCGGGGCAACTTGATCGACACACCACACGACTGAACACGACACTGCTTTGTAGCACTAAATATCAATGGCAACATTTCGTGATTGATTTAATGAATTTGCGTCAAAGAATTCTGAATTTGTTTCAGTATGCAGCCCTCAAGCAGACATTGGGACACCGCTGGTGTAATTAAAAAAAAAAAAAAATCCATTTCACACGTTGAAGCTGCGCAGGTCGACGCCTCCAGGGAAGCAGGTCTCCCTCACAACTCGGCGACTTCAGAGCGATGCCACAGCGGTCCGTTCACCTCTGATCAGATCGTGTCACATCCCGGTCGCCATCTGCAGAAACAGAAACAAATGTTAGAAACTCAAAGAGCACCCCAAGTTGTCAGTCACTTGCTTACTTGATCACAGCGGCTAGCTACTATTGGTGAGCGTCGCCCGGTCGGATGGGGCCGTGCGCCTCCCCCCCTTTTGCGTCCGGCCTGCAAATGGCAGAACATGCACTGAGTTGGGCGCTGCTCGCATCACTATGTCTTCCTCGTGGACCCGCTCGCCCAAACACCGCCCCCTCACCTAGAGAACAAAGGACACACAGCTTAGATCAAGCACGACAGCAGTAGGTTAGAAAAAGACTAAATGCTACTGTCTCGCTCCAATGCTGTCCTACACCTAGGGGAGAACAAAGAACGCAAGTACCACAGTGGTGGTAGGTTAGGGTTAGATGAAGTGCAACAGTGGCAGGTTAGAAAAAGACAAAATGGGTCAAGTCAAATTGCAAAATTGTACATTCGGGATCGGCTCGCTCCAACGCCGCCCTACACCGATGGGGGAGAACAAAGAATGCAGCAAGTACAACAGTGGCAGGTTAGAAAAAGACACAAAATGGTACACACATGGCAAAATTGAACATTCGGATCCACATCAAAGTTTCGTTTTGTCTCCGTCCGCGTAACCACGTCCTCCCCCAAGTGAGCCGTTAATGGCAACAAAGCACAAGACAACGCTGGATCCAGACAAGCCACAACCACAGCACACCTCTTAAGCAAGACCAACCATCAGAGCCCCAAACACTGGCCACACCTGCAACCTTTCCGTCGTGCACCCATAACCAAAGGCAACCACACTGCCCCCTCCTGGGCACATGATCTGCCCCCATAACCAAAGGCAACCACACTGCCCCTTCCTGGGCACATGATCCGCACACGAAGGCTTTTGCAGCGCATTGCTTGATTCTTGACTTGATATGGCATTGTTCCTTTGGATATGGCATTGCTCCTTTGGATATGGCATTGCTCCTTTGGATATGGCATTGCTCCTTTGGATATGGCATTGCTCCTTTGGATATGGCATTGCTCCTTTGGATAGGCCATTGCTCCTTTGGATAGGCCATTGCTCCTTTGGATAGGCCATCGCTCCTTTGGATTGGCCATCGCTCCTTTGGATAGGCCATCGCTCCATTGGATAGGCCATTGTGCCTTTTCATATGGAATTATCCCATTCGGCTCCTCTTGCAGCCTACAAAAACACAGACAGCCATTAATTGTGTGCTGGGAAGCTAAAACTCGACAACCATTGTGTGTTGGGAAGCTGAAACGTGACAAAAACAGGTTTTCACCTGATTTAGGACTCCTCTTCCTCAGTGTCCTCAGCATCACTGAAAGGGCTCCTCAAGAGCCTCCTGCTTGCTTTGTATAGAAGGATGCTGGCTGGGCGGCCTTTCTTAGTGCTACAAAAGACAAGCAAATTATTGCAACAAAAATAGACATTGACTAGAGTGCCAATGGCATGATTTTTTACCAACAATTATACATACTAGGAGTTTTACATTTGAAAAAAAATATTATATTGTAGTAAGTTATGATAATTGATCAAAATTATTGTTCATATTTTAATTTTATACATTCTAAGTAGAGTTTTACATTTGAAAAAATATATATAATCGTGACATTGTAGTAAATTATGAAAATTATTCAAGATTATAATCATATTTTAATGTCATCTACAACTCACCTCACATTGGACAGATGATCCAGGTTGGCGGCGTCCAAAACGGGAGAAGATAACACGCGCAAAAGTTTATTGGGGAACGGAACGGAACGAGAGCGGGCGGGCGCCATCTTTGAATGGATTTGGTCCGATTTGGACAGGACGTAACATATTCGTTACATTCACCAGTTTGCATGACACAGAAATGGCACACGCATCATATAAGATCATTAAAAAAAAAATGGTTTAGTTGACTAGAGTCAAACGAGCATTTCCTATAGTCAGACAAACACGCGCTTATCGGCGGCGTCATTTACGAACCTTCTACAAACAAACGAATGAAAAAATGCTGGCCAGCATTAAAAAAAAAAAACAAAAAAAAAAAACGCGAAAGACATTTAAAATACCACCAAACGCGTAACGACGCGACGCAAAGTCGATTGTGGCGTGCCGTGCCCAAACCTCAAGCACTCCCTAGACAGCGAAAATCCTGCAAGAAAACATTTGCTCCCTTACCTGAGAAAATGCATTTGAGAACCCCCCTTGAGTGCGAAAATTCTGCAACAAACACGGCGTCCGTCGTGAAAAAACGGCAAGAGACGACAAACATTTGCTAGCATGCTAGCTTACCTGAGATGCCGCCGCTGCTGCCACCACGCGCTCGGTGGCACCTGCATATGATAACTCCCTTGAGCACACCTGTCTTCAATTGACCTAAAGCCCTGACGTCACATCCGTCAATTCAAATCTTCTTCTCCTGATCGTCCAGCGGCGCTCGGCACACTGACGCCACCAGGTGGTCGCCTGGCATGGTGACTACTGTGGAAAGGGTTGCTGCGGACTATCCGTTGAAACTTTGAACACCGAACATGTTCGGATGGATAACCCTATCAATATGACCAAATCTCCTTTTGTTTCCGAGCAGGCTCTGGTCGAGTGGTTAACGCCATTGCCTTCAATCAAATGAAAATATGAAAAATAAGGTTTGAGATGTACTTTTATTATTATTATTATTTCGGGGTAGTTGTATTGTTTGATGTGTAGGGGTTATTTCCACTGGATGTTATTAAAAAAAAAAAAGCCGTATCATTGTGTGTGTGTGTGGGGGGGGATTCGTTGAACGATTCGTTTGAACGAATCGTTTGAGTGAACCTGATTTTAAAGATTCGTTCACCTAAAAGAACTGGAATGCACATCACTACAGGATTCATTCCCTCACTGATCCGTTCTCGCGATGAACTGGAAATGCAAATCACTCACTCACTGACTCGTTCACACACAAGTCCGTTCAGTTGGTGAACGGGAAATGCAATTCACGACTCGTTCATGAACGGGAAGTGACGTCAGTTTCTTCTTCGTTTTGTTTTACGGCGAGGTGGCAACAGCTTCAATGCGCATTACCGACACCTACTGGTTGAAGTCATAAGAACTGAAAAAAACCCAACACACTCTCGTGGGTTCACTGAAAAGATTCGTTTTTTTGAACTAATCGTTCACTCACTAGTCAACACTAATCAGTGTCTTTATTTTGGAAAATTAGTACAAAGTCCTGTGTTACAAAACATAATAAGTTATGCCACTACTTTAGCACAGACAGCCACCCAATGAGGGACACGGGTACAAGGTTTTCTGCCTCTACGGAATAGTTTCCTCTTGGGTGAACACCCGGAAGTTGTCTGACGTTACATGGAGGAAATCAAAACAATGACACTAACATAAAAGTGCCTAAAGAGCCATAGATTAGTGTGTGAAAATACATTCTTCTTCTACATTTGCTTTGGTCCAGAGAGTTCAGTAGCAAAACTTTAACGCAGGGGTAGGCATTTCATTTTTAAAAAGCACAGAGGATGGCTCGCACATGAATATATATTTTTTTTAGGATGAATAGTATATGCATCGAATGCATACTTGAGTGCTGGGTGGACCCAATAAAAGCGAGCGAGCCATACTTTGCCAACACCTGCGCTAAAAGGACGAAGAAGCAGTATTTGTAACTCACACACACACAACTCAGTACGTTACTTTCTTATCTCACATGCGCAACTTAGTAAGTAGATGTTAGAAATGTAAACCAAACCTGCGCCGCGTTCAACTCTGGAAGTAACAGGAAGTCTTTTCCCGCTGCTGACAGTGCATTGCCAAATCCAGTGTGAAAGGTCCTTTGCGCATCTCATGCAGCTTACCAAGTTGTGCATCTAACTTATGCATCGCACAAACAAGTCTGTTATAGCTTGTAAACACAACCCTAAATGAAAAATGAGTCAGGTAAGAGCTCAAGTACCGCTAATAAATAGTTGTTATACATAACAAACAGCACCCCCTGGAGGTGAACATAGTTGGCAGCAGGTCACATGTTTGCACATGACGTGAACGAGGCAGCGAGGGTTTTTCTTTCTCAATAAAAAAACAGTTCTGTCTTTCTGTGAGGATGGGCTGAGTTTTCCCGGGTCAAGCAGCATACAGGGCGTCAAAGATCAGATCTCAGTCCAGTTTCTCCAAAACCGACGGTACGAACACCAGACTGAGCTCGCTGCCAAAGTCGCAAACGATGGCGGCGTTGTTGAGGACAAGTAGCTGCCTCACGCCCTGACCGTCACTACTGGGACCTAAGTAGACCGTCTGGATCAAGTCTCCATAGTTCAAGTCCCAGAAGGAGACACAGCCCAGACCGCCAGTCACCAGGAGAGAGTCCGAGATCAGACCCAGGCTGGAACCGCAGCCGGCCTCCTGCGAAGGGCAACACGTGCACTGGTCAAATGAAATAAACAAAGGACAGCGTGCGCATACACACACACACCTGCTGTATACAGTATAGTTTGATGCCAGTACTCCGATCCCATACACAGATGAGGTCATCCAAACCCGAGCTGATAATACAAAGCGGCGCGCACACCAGGGAGGTGACGTCGCCACGATGACCGTAAACATGGCTGACGCGGTTTCCCGTCAGGACGTCCCACAGGCAGATGGCGCCGTCCTGGCCTCCGCTCGCCAAGACCATTGTCTGAGGAAATACCAGAACAACAAACATGGACGACAACCGCTAAGGATTTGCATTGGTCAGACGTGCGTGTGCAGGCACAAAAGGCTATGAAATCACGCAAACAGGAAGTGACCTCATCGATGTAGACAGAGGTGATGCCTGCCGAGTGGCCCTGCAGTGTGAAGAGGCAGCATGAGTCCTCCAGACGATAAACCTGAGCACATCCAAACGTTCAGCACATTCGCATAACCTAACCGCTCAAAAAAAAAAAAAAATCCTTACTCGCACAGTATGGTCGTGACTGCCGGTGACCACCCTGCCGGCGGCGGCCCTCAGCACCGTGATGGGCTTCTGGTGGGCGCACTGCACCGAGCGCGTCAGCTGACAGCTTATGGCGTCCTCGCTGCTGTAGCAGGGCGACGTGGGGACGCCGCCCAGGCAGGGAGTGCCTAAAACAAAAAGGTCAGCATTTCGAGTGTGACACGCACGCATTCTTCAAAGTGGTCTCACCTCGATACTGAAGCAGAGCGAGCGGTTTGTTGACGTCCAGGCTGAAGAAGTCCAGAGAGCCGTTCAGACGCGCCGCCACAATTCTGATCAAAGCGGCAAACGCGTGCGTCACTTGATGGTGTTTTGAAGTGAAAAATGGTGGTGCAGCGTACCTGTTGTTGAGGAAGGCCAGCGCCGTAATGCCGGAGGTGCCCTCACTGGTGCACCGCAGGCGGCCATCGGCCGTGTCCCACAGCTACAAACGTGACAGCGTTACACAAATCTCAGGTCTCACACATGCGCACCATCTTGTACACACCTCCAGTTTTCCATTGCTCCGCCCAGCGGCGATGAGATTCCCCCTAAGCTCCAGCGCCCACACGGAGCCGCCGCCGCCGCCACCCAAGTCCGGGGCCGTCATGTCGTAGGCGTCCCCGAAGCTAGGCTTTGTGCGGCTGTGAGGAGGCGCGCTGGAGGAGGACGGCGAGGACGAGGAGGGGCAGAAGAAGTTAGCTGGCGAGGGTGGCTTGTGCGCCGTGTAGGCGTCCGCCACAAGGTCACCGTAGTCAAAACCGTCCCTGAGGGGCCACGACTTGGGGGGGCAAGCCGGCGTGGAGGTGAAGTTGGTTTCGATGAGCGGTGTCAGGTCCGGCTGGTCTTTGAAGAGGGGCGGCCGGCTTGGCGTGATGCGGTGCCTCACTTGGTAGCCCTCGTCCTCAGACATGCTGTCGCCGCTCAGGGAGGGGTCGGGTTCTTCGTAGCTAAAGTTTAGGATGCACTCCCTACTGCTGTTCCGCCTCAACCTGGATGAAACGCAAGCCGCGTGTTTAGCTGGCAAAGTTGGCATCAAATATCGTTAAAGCGAAGATGTATGGTCACTCAAGTGGCATCGACGGTGGCAAGAAAAAAAAAGGCAGCCAGCTAACATGGCAGTGGCATCTGCAAGTTTCCGTCTAACAAACAAAAGACTTACCCGTGCTTGGGGATGACGGTCAGGCAGTCTCCTGTCTGAGCATCCCAAACCCGAATCTGTCCGGCCAAGCAGCAGCTGGCCAGCAGCATCCCGTCACTGGCCAGACACTCAATGTCCTGCAAGATGTCAAAGCTGAATGATCCAAATTCTCCAGCATAGAAATCCTCTTGTTTCGCACCATGCTGTGACCCCGCAACAGGAGCGGCGAGATCTCGCTGACGGGCGGCCAGTATCCGTAGCCGTCGCACGGACGGTCCCCTCGGCGCCGGCGCCCGCCGTTCTGGCCGTAGTTTCGCGGGCAGAGAAGCCGGTAGAGACAGAGAAGGAGAAGAACCAGTAGGACGCCGGCCGCCAGGCCCAGCGCCGCCACCCTGCACGGAAGAACAGAATTTTACAGGCGCTCCAACAAGCCAACAAAGTGCTATGTGACTAAAGAAAAAAAATATATTTCAAACGAGAGTTTAAAAATAGGTTTAGGGATTCAAAAACTTAAAAAAACAACAAAAAAAAACAGTTTAGTGTGTGCATGTGGGAGTGTCCGGACTGACTTGTAGAGCGTCAGGTCTGTCTGGAGGTCGGCCGCCACCTTGGGAATGGGCGGAATAGGGTGTTGCATGTCCTGAGGGTGGCGCCCCTCGATGGCTTCCTGAGGGCTCAGGTGAATGGCAACGGGGATGACAGGCAAGATGCTGATATACCTGAAAGGTGGCCACAAGTTAAGACTCCCCTCAGGGTTTGTAATCAGTGCTGGTGGTGAACTCACTTCTTGGCTAAAGTGATGTTGTAGTAGCTGAAGAGTGAAGGCCAGTGCCTGAAGGAGAGTCTCCTCCATCCTTCCTCGTCTTCAGTCCCCCAGGTGATCTGGGGTGCGGCCGCAGAAGACTGGGGGACGGGTTCCGCCTTGGAGCCCGCCAGGTCCTGCACTTGACTGTCAGGCAAGGGGGTCGGATCCGGTGTCAGGTGGCCAGTGAGGGTGCCGGTCGGGATTCCTCCGCGGAAAATGGGCGCCACCTCCAGGTAGGGGTTCAGACCGCCGCCGCCGTCGTCTCCCAGGGGACTTTGCTCCGACACTTGGGCGGCCAGGTAGGTGCGCACTCCGGCCGGGTCGGTATAGACCAGGATGCCGATCCAGATCACCGTGCTGACCTGCAGAAGGGACGGTGGAGTTTAGAGTTCATCCCAGGACCAGTTGGATGTGACCAACTTACCATAATGATGCGATGAGCCAGGTGCGTACGTGCCAGGAAGTATACCAGTCGCAGCCTTTTGGGGGGACGCAGGTTCTTGGCGGAGGTCTGCAGGGTGACGGTGTGAGGAGGCGGCCTCGGTGGAGACGGCGCCGACCGTGATCGCAGAGGGGAGGGTTTGGGCGCCGGCAGGCTCGCCTCGGTCCGCATGTGCCCATGCAGGTCCACCAGCTGCAAAGATACTTTTAGGGATCATCGATTCCCGCAAGCTTCTTACGTCGGCGGATGTGTGTACCTCCATGCGGCGGATGTCTATGGACAACACGGTGGTGAAGAAGAACATCTGCAGGAAGAAGTCGGACACAAGACCCACCACGGCAAACAGGCAGAACTCCTACGAGCATCCGTGTGAGCTGGTCACTCAACACGCTTCCGCCATATTTGAGGTGTTCAATTCCGTAACGGCTTGCAAACCTGGATGGCTGGCACCAGCGTGAAGTATCCAATAAGGATGATGCACAGCTCGGTAGCCATGTTCTTCATGATGGACCAGCTCTCGTTACTCAGGCCTAAAGAGACGAGTTTCAAAAGTCAAAGCGTAGCTACGGTGGCAACATTGCCCTACGTACCCTGAGCGATGCGCAGCTTGACCTCCAGATCGACCGGTGTGGACACCACAGATTGGGTGAGGACCAAGACGTTCTCCACACCAATCACCACCACCAGGTATGGAAAGATCTCTCTAAAAGGACACAAGACATATCCGTTTAAAAGCTAAGCACATTGAGACAAGGGCTGCAACTAGACATTTTTTTAATAATCGATCAATCCGTCAATTACTTTTTATTTTATTTTTATATTATATTATCATAGTAGTATGTTACTCATTATATTATTTATTATTATATTATTACATTATTATATTTATATAATATAAATTTAAATTTTTATCTAAATTAAAAAACATGACACCATGCCAAATTGCCAGAGCAGAAAATTCAAAAAACAAATTGATTACAATTCAGTTCCTGGTTTGGGCCATAAATGTAAAGCAACAAGGCTCAGATCACATGATCTGTTCTGTCACGATGCCTAAGATTTAGCGGGAAAAACAACAGTCCGCAGTGGCGCGTGTGTGTGTGCATTTGCTCAAAGTGAGGCCGTTTGCTCGGATTGGTGGACGACGCTCGTCACGCCACGTCATCTGCTTTTCAGGCATTCTCACCATTGGACGGATTGCGCACCGTCCATGTCAGGATAGATTTTACTTCACAGACTGCTTGTAAACATTGACACAAATCACTGGAAGTAGGCCACTGATAAGCCTTTGTGCGTGTGTGTGTGTGTGCGTCGTACCCTCCGTTGAGAGTGGGCGTGAGGCCAAAGAGCGTACACAGGCCGACCGACATGAGCAGCGAGCTCAGCACGGTAACCACAGCTGCCAGAGCCAGACCCCACTTGGACTTGACCATGTCGATCTTACCTGCAAGGAGGAAGAGGACCACCGGGTCCAAGACTTCAATCGACATAATAATAAGTCTCCTTTGATTGGAGGAAGTGTTCCTCACGTTGCTCTCCAAACAACAACGACACCAAAAGCGATAAAGAAGAGAGAAAACTGACGCGTGGAGAAGTAGATGTAGGCAAAGAGGATGATGTAGGTGGTGACCAGCGGGATGAGCTCGGCCACGCCGATCTCCTCCTTGAAATGCACGTGGACCATGCGCTCGTTCTTCAGGCTGCAGTTGGTGGACGGGTGCAGCTGCTTCAAATGAGCGCGAAGGCTGCTCAGGAACCTAAACACGCAAAATAGGCATCTTGAGAGGAATGGCGGCAAATTTGTCGATAACTTGAGCTAACGCAGAAGCCACCCGAGGCGCATTTTGGTGGATGTAGTGTGACAAACATCACCTTGCGTCATAGGTGGACAGGACCATGCTGATGGTGTACGTCACCACTCGCTTCTTGTTGTATTGACCGACACCTGTGAGCTTCCCGGGAACGCCGAACAGAAGGTCTGGAACGCACGTTCGTACGTAAAAATCAAGCGCACCCAAACACGCGCCGTGAGCGTCCGGTTTTGCCACGGCCACCTCTGAGCGTGGCCGAGGTGTGCAGGCCTTTGGGTTCGTGCTTCTGGATGGTCTTCAAGGGGTCGGGGTCGGCGTCGAAGAGTTCGCGTTGGTTCTGCCAGTAATTGGCGGGCGAGACCAGCAGGCAGCCGTGCTCCGGCAGCACCGGGCGCATCCGCCGCAAACCCGGCAGCAGGTCGCTCACCTGTAGGCAAAGCGACTCCAGGCTGCGAACGCCCGAGCTGATGACCGGAAGCAAAACAACACACGTTTGGTTAAGACAGGAAGTTCAAGTGTTCCAAAAGGATCGCCAACCTGTCGACGTGCACGTGGTTGCGGATCTCGTCCAACAGGCCGAAGACTCGCCCCAGCGGCGAGCGAAAGACGTCCACCGGCACCAGGCTGTTGTCCCATGGCGACACCGCCGCCTTCAGCAACACTTGCTGGATGTACGCCACCGGAGGTCCCTGGTACTGTGTCAACATCAACATAGCCGTGAGAAGCCAAACACGTCTTCTTTTTCCCCAAAAAAGTCAAAAACCATCAGCTGTGCCGTTCGGTCCCATCAAATATCTACTTAGATGTAAAAAAAAAAAAAAAGCGTGGCTACCCAGTCAGGTTGTTCACCAAGGTCTCCTTGAGGCTCGTGGGAAGGAACACTGTAGTCCCGCACGCTCGTGCTGAACTCCACAGGGCCCGTGCCGGGGATGGGGAGCCTCAGTAATGGATAGCTGGCCAGAAAGAGACAAAGTCGTGTCCCACATTGCAAAATCTCCAAGATGGCGGTGTACACACCAGCAGGCGAGGATGCTGACTGAGGTGAAGAGAATGATGAGCACCGGGTAGGTGGCGCACAACAGCCCGTGGCGGTAGAAGGCCGCCGCGATCTTCTCCCTCAGCTGCTCGCGCAGCATCATCGCGACGGTCGGCGTCAACTCCCAGCCATGGAGGAGAGCGGGGCGCCCAACCAGCGGACGCCGCGAGACATTCAGGTTCCTGCTGAGCATAATAATAACATTAGTGTGAATATACATATAAAACCACAAATAATATTCGTCTGTCTCACACACACACTTACATGGGTCCGTTCAACTATTCCAAATAAATTTATCGCCAAGGTCGAGTACTCAGCTAGCTCGAGCCGTGCGCTCGACTCTGCGTGTTGTGATAGTTGTGCGTCCCATTTATGAAGCAAAAATGTGAGCCGGCAACATTTGCTTAATTGTCGCTTGCAAATTATGTTGTGCCAGTGGCACGTCAAACTACCGCAGAGTGAGAAGTGAAAATTGAAATTGGTGTTATACACTTGCCTAGCCGGCTTGATCACACTGTGTCGCTACTTTAAAGGTGTGTTTGCTTGGCGCGCACGTGTAAGTCGGCGTGCTCGTGTCCGCATTCCTGATTAAACAAAAGACCATGAGAACGCACTTTAGCCATCGTGTTTACTAGCCTGCTGGACTTTTTCATAGTTCAAATTGCATTCCCACTTCCATACTTTGCTTACATTTGGATATTTTTAAATTATTATTATTTTTGGAGATGTTGTTGCCAATTAATGCTGGCAGAACAAATGTTTGTAGAGCCCCTCCAACGGGGTCTAGTTTGCATCCCGTGACCCCCTTCTAAGTGAGTGAGCAGCCATTGTGTTGAAATCTTTTTATCACAAGGCAGCAAGAATAATAAACACAAACAACAATGTCGCACAAATACCGTAACAATACTCATGGGTAAAGTTCTATAAACAAAAACTATTTGAATTTCTCCATTTGTTTCTCTTTTCAAATGCTTGGGAAGAGGACCTTAAAAAAATCTCACATTTAATCCCAATCGAAATATTGATAAAACCAAATGATACTAATAGTATTTTTACAAAATCGTTCTACCTTAATAACCTATCCAAATCAATCAGCAAGCATGACTGACAACAAATGAACAATAAAGATGTGCACGGAAAAACCCTCTCACCTCTTTTGAAAAACGTTTCCTAAAACGGCAGCCCTGGAGGAATTTCCAGGTCTCAGCAGCATGACAATTCATTGAGTCATTCAAGTCATTCAAGGGGGTTGTGCATACGAGTGCGACTGTCATAGTGACATGACAACAGATGTGCTGCCACAAGTGAGAAAGTACTCGGGCACACGCTTCCTTCCTTCCTTCCATCCATCTATCAATCATTAAGCACTCCAACTTCACGTGTAACATTATGTATACTAACATGCACGCGCGTGCACACACAACTTGTATTTCTAAATATATGCAGGAATACTTTTTTTTAATGAGAGTTTTAAATGGGCAGCGTAGAGCTAACCCCGTTTTAAACCGTGCACAATGAATGTCAACCAGGTGATTCCTGTGACATCATGTATTCAAATTATTTGGCCGTATCTTAAGCAGAAAGTAGCTGAATTCTTGAGTTGCAAGAAGCTCGAAAGGAACCGATGGATGAAGAATACGCACACAAAACGCAGGAGGCTGCCAGCGTGCAATTTACGCTAATGCTAACATTACGACCGAGTAATATCTACTTTACAACCTATTCCAAGTCGTAACTCGTGAAATGCGGTCGTGACACGATGTCACTTTTCGTGCTAAAACGATAAAAATAAATATCAGAAGGAAAGTAAACATGTAGGAAAGACTGCGTCTCAGGTGGGAAAGTTTGTCAAGTGGGTTAGCATTAGCCTGTTAGCTCCTCTCAGGTTACACTATAATATCCTTTGAAGTGATATTAAGTAGCCTTACCTGACAGGTCAATTCAATCCACAATGATTTCAGGGTCTGTCTACCTGCCAGCTTTGTTAGCATGTTTAGGCTAGGAAGCTGTTAGCATCCTTAGCATCAACTCATCACATAGAACGCGTTGAGTATATTTACTAACACCTTTCACAGAAAAAGTCAATAATTATGATTAAATAAAATGGTCAATAAAAAGCTCATATTTGACTGATTCACATTACATCTTACTATAATTTTGAAGCGCCCGTAAATTTGCTCTATATGTTTGCACATTTATTTAAAAAAAACAACTAAATAGACAAGTACGTAGAAAATATTTCTCGTTATATACATGTTGGTATTGGCACCACTAGCGGCAAAAATCTTAACTGAAAACATTGGAGCGATACTTTGTGGACATGCACGACGAAAGCGTCAATTTAAATGAATTATTTTTTGCTTCTTCTTAAGAACAACACACTCGTCACCAAGCAGCAAGCGGCTCCAAGCGTCAACACTTGCCTGGACAAATGTCACGGTTTCACCACAGCCAATGCCTGGAATAGTGTCGGGTGGTCGATAAAAGCAGCTAAATGTTGCCTGGCATGTTTTTCCTTTTTTTTTTGTTTTTTTTTTTTGGCGTGGTCCACAAGACTGACCTGCACAACCTGAGGGTCCAGTCCACAAAAGCTTGATGCAAGCTTGTAAAGCTCTGCGCACTTCTTCCCTGAATCAACCTCAGACCGTTGACGCCCACAGTGACGTGCTGTGGCGAACTGGTGTCACTACAATTGTAAAAGACATTTTTAAAACTGTGTTTTTGATATGTGTGGTACTAAAACAACTAGTGAATTGTTACTGCCTGAAAAGAGTTCAGTTGTATTTGAATTTTAATACTATTTTTCAGTACACACATCATTGTGATGGTTGTACCTTACAGTAAACAAAAAGCCCAAATTTATCATCATCTAAAAAAATGCGAAGTATGATTTTCAATGTATAAATTAGCAGAGGTGGCTAGAGAACAGCGCTGGATGTCCCCGGAGCGAAGAAGGAGGCTCCTCTGTCGTGGACTTTATACTGAAAAGTCTTTGTCTTCTGTTGACTGCCAGCTTGTCTCCTCCTGTCGCACACCTCCACCTTAACACAAACATTGTCCAATAGAGCACTATTATTGACAAGATAGTGGAGTAGATCTTTTGCATATGAAGCCATGTGTCGCTTTGATAGCTCACCTGACCGTGAATGTCCCTGCAATATCCCGTCGGAAGACTTCGTACATGAAGAGCGAGGCTACACTGGTGAGTCAAACCCCTCAGCAGCCTCTCCGAGTCGTCATCACTTTCTACGTCGTCTTCTCCGTCGCAGCGCAGCAGCATCACC
Organism: Syngnathus floridae; assembly: GCF_059516105.1. Classification (NCBI taxonomy): domain Eukaryota; kingdom Metazoa; phylum Chordata; class Actinopteri; order Syngnathiformes; family Syngnathidae; genus Syngnathus; species Syngnathus floridae. Next base: position 1,321,035 of record NC_142422.1, on the reverse strand, counting down.
ACGTTGCCCTGCCGCCAAAAACGAGTCACGGTCGCATTTGGAACCTTCATCTCGGAAACGCACCCACCTTCAGTCGTGAGCAGACGGCGGCGCGGCAGTAATGGCTGAAGTCCAGCACGGCGTCCACGGTGGCACCGAGACTTAGCAGCAAGCTCACGTCGTCCACTAGCAGTACGGGGGGGCCGTGCCCATCGTTCGCTCCCTCCACTGCGCTCCTGGCATGACTGAAACTGGAGGAAACAAACTGGACGAGACTTTGCAAGCCTGCACTGGGATTCCTGAAGAAGAGGTGAGACAGAATAGAAGGCAGTTTATTGCTCAGGACATTTTTGATAAGTCTGTAGAGAAAATTGAATTAAAAATAATAGTGTTGACAACTTTCCAGACCCCTCTTGCATCTACACCAACATCGTGACTGTGATTCAAACCTGATTTTTAAAGACAGAGAAGGAGAAGGTCTCACCTTAAGAAATCCATGGCCTCACTTCCTTTTCTAGCATCATGCGGATTGAGGATGGACAAGGATTCATTGAGGCCTTCAAGGAACACCAGCTGACCTTTCTCCTTTGCCTGAGACAGACTCACACCCTCAACAGACACAATACAAAATATTAGCGTCCCTTCTGCATCACACGCTCTTTATATTTTGGCCAGCTTACGAAATGTAGCACAGTAATTAACATATTGATGAATATAATTAGTAAGTCAATACTCTTTGGAGTGATGTATAGATCATGTTTTCAGTAAATGTTATTTAACACAAAACAAGTGGTGTGTGAATTACCAGTCTTTGGCTAACCGCAGTGTAGTGACTCAACGACTGCGCCAGGGCCACGAAGCACACTTGACAGCCCGCTGAAATAAAACATGACACTTAAGTAACTTAGCAATGTTGCAAGGCTTCTTATTCGCGTGTTTGTACTCGGTGCTGTCATGTTGCATCATCACGTGTTTGTGTTGACCTCTGAGGTAGAATCCAAGGAAGTGATGAATAAGGAAAGAGGCATCACTCTGCCTGTCAGACAGCAGCACAAACTCTTCCTGACAAAAAAAAAAAAAAAAGTTTTCTATATCTCTCAGAAATATATGTGACTTACTTCCACTTTAGTATCTTACTCTGCTGAAGTGCTCCGGGCTGACGTTCAAGATGCTGTTGAGTTCTGCAAACATCGTTAGCCAAACTAGCAGCTAACTAGCCACCACTAGCTACATGTCATAAACACAAGAACTAGCCAAAGGCTTGCTTAAAACTCACGCTGGCACAATTCTCAATACTATTAAGATTCAAGGCTTCATTTGGATTCATTCACTAATAGAAAGAATCGACATTATCATGGATTTCATTAGCAGAAGCGTCACGATGCTAACTTTAGCGCTAACCCAGGTAGCAGGGTGTGACCAAAGATGAATTCCCAAAAAGAGGATGGCTCACTCTTCCTACTTACATAAAATCACACAATTAAACATACAAGCTTTTGCGTCGCGTCTGTATTCAGAGAGGATCTTTGAAATGTTTGGAAACCGACATTATTTATTATTTAGCCTTTTTTTTTTTGTAGTTATGTAAGATTTCAGATGACATGATAAAGGAGAGCAAAATGTCATCCTTGTGTAATGTGATGTAGAGTCAGCAGGAAGCGCTGTTGGGTTCTCAAACATCCATCCATCATACGTATCCAAAATAATAATTAGTACATTGTAGTGTGTGCGTGCAGACTGCCCCCCACACTGGCTGTTTGTGCTGTTGGTCATGTGATGCCCAATTGTTGCCATGGCAGCACGACTACTTTGCTTCACTTCTTTCAACTCACATCCTCTACTGTGTGTGTGTGTGAATAATGGTGGTGTTTGTTTTCTACCCGTTACAAAAGTCTTTTCTTGGTCTTCAGACTAAAGTGTTCCTTGCGCACCCCAATCCAGACCCCCCCCCCCATCGCCTTCTTTATTTATTTGAGGGGACACAAGGGCACCTCGCCCGCCAGTCACCAGCCCCCCCAAAGCTGGCCGCCATCTAGCTCCCTTCAACCCCCACTAGCAGCACCCTGGGAAGCAGTGGTGACAATAGCGTGTTTTAACGCTTTCATTTCTCAGGCGTGCACAAGAGACCATGCACAAAGAATGTCGGCCTCGAATGTGTCCACATGTGTACACGCCAATGTATTAAGCGTGGTGTGATGTAGACTGACTACTAATGTGTGTCTGTGTGCTTGTGTGTCATTGAATGTTTTGAAAGGAGTGTGTGACGTTGCCAGATGCTTTGTGCACATGTGAATGTAAGTGGGCATGTGAGCGCCACTATACCACCTGAATGCTGCTCTATGTGCTGTGTGTGTGTGTCTGTGTGTGTGTTCATATGCAAATTTGTTGGGAAAGAAGCTCAGAACCTCATGAAACAACACATTGTGTGCGTGTGTGTGTGTGTGTGTGCGTGTAAAAAGAGAGTCGACGGCGGCCAGACAGAGGTCATGTTAAAAAGGTTTTATTTCAACAAGTGTCGGAATTGCGTTTGTTGTTCTCGTTGGTTGAAAGAGTAGAAAATTAAAACAGTAAAAGTACATCAAAGGATTAGAAATTACACCAAAGAAAACAAGACACGTCGTGTTTGAAGTCGATCCATCGATCTGATTTGTTTGCAATATTTAGAAACACTTACTGGATTAGTCAACAAACATCAAAACCTTTCAGTAGCTTTTTCTTTTGACCACGTTTACACACGCTGGAATTCTGGAAATATTTTTACAAAATACAACGATGCAGGCAGGAAAGTGTGCGTGCTTGTGTGTGTCTGTATGTGCATGTGTGTGTGTGTGTGTTTACATGTGTGCAGTGAAAGAGGTAAGGGGCAGTCAAGTGACCACAGGAAGGTAGTGAAGTGATGATAACGGGGCAAGAGGAAAGGGGCGGGGCTGGACGGCAGTGTCAGCGTAGCCGCTCGATGGACCCGTGGAGGGCGGCACGGCGGTGGGGGCATTGGGGTGGGGTGGGGGGGGGCTCGATGGTGAAAAAGTGTATTTTTCACATCATGTTGTTCTGCAGAGAGTTGACCTCCGAGTCGTCGTCGCCCAGCAGCTTGTGGTTGTCGTGTTTGGGCGTCAGCGCGTTGTGGATGTTGAGGGCGTCGTCTTCCTTGGGCGGGGCCTTCACTGGCTCCTCCAGCTTGTTCTGGGAATTAGGATCATCCTGACCAATGAGGAGGAGCGACGCCAATGGGGGAAGGCAGAAGTTGGTATTAGAACAAAGACTTCAGCTCCAACCGGTCGCTTCTGTAAACGCTATCGGTGATACAATGCGTGTCACATTGCGTAACACCTGTTCGATGTTACAACGCGTGTGACATTGTGTAACATGCTTATGGTCTAAAACGTGAGCCAAGAAACATGTAACATCATGTAACGCCTGTCATGTAAGACTCGCTGTGCCATGTGACACATGTAACGTCACGTGTAATGCGTCATGTAATGTGTCCAAACACTCGTAACATGACCTTGTCGTCGCTTGTGAGGTCATCGAGACGTTACCGTCATTACAAGGAATTTTACACGTTATGAAACAATCAAGTCGTGTAACACGAGTCAAATTAATGCCATGTAACGTGTGTGTGTGTAATGCATATACCGTATGTAACAAGTCTTCCACTATAACACGTCTTGTATGCGTACACAAAATCATATCCGCTTTGATGTGCTTTGTGTACACATAACTTCATGTGACACTTTTAGACATGGTCACACTTCTCATCGTCATTGTGATGCTACCCATGTACCGTTCGGTATGTAACAGGTGTGACATGTACCGGTACCTACCAAGTGTGTAACATCTCGTGTCCATTTTTATTAGAGTAGTTTTGTACCATCTGTAACATCATGTAACACGTCTAAGCTATCATGTACTATGTAACATCAGGTAACCTTTATAATGTTATGTCACCCATCTTGGAGAGGGGTGTGGCAGTGTAAAGTGTCTTCTCCATGTGTGTTATTGCTTATTACATTTTTGCTGCATGAATACAACCCCCCTCCCACCCACCCCACCCATCAGCCTCCCTCAACCCAGTCAAACAACCCAGGAGAAACATGCACATCCACATGCAACAGCTTTAGCAACCCCCAAACCAAATTCTTGTCACTTATGAAATATTGACTCATGCAGATAGCCCCCCCGCCCTCCCTCCCTCCCCCAGCACTGTATGGCCTCCAAGTGAACACTTGGGTTGCCCCTCAGAGGTCTCCTGTGGATACAGAATGGCTCAAGGACTGCTTTTGATTCACTTTCATGGTCGGCAGCAATACATACACACACACACACACACACACTCGCACACACACTCACACACACACACACCGTCGGAAATAAACGTGTTCGTGTAAGTGTTACATGTGTGTCGCGTGACAAAAAGTGGATTTACCGGCTAGATCGTAACTTCGGGCAGGACGTGCGGGTACGTGACTTCCATGGTTACGGGGTACGAGCCTTCTTTCCTCCCGTCAGCGTGAAACTGGAAAACGTTTTGTGTTTTGTTGGGTTTGGTGGTGGGTGCATGTGGGTGGCGGTGGTGGTGTAGGGGGGGGAGCTGGGTTTGGCGGTAGGGTGGGAGGCACAGAATCACGAGGGGTTTCCAGCGTTTTGTCTTTTTTTTCTTTTGCGGGAAGGGGTGGGGGAACAGAGATAAAAACGTTTTGATGGTGATGATGATGAAGGCACACGCACACTTTGGCCAGACCAACGACCCCTCCGCCCCCACTCCCCAAATTGGATATTTAAGTTTGCTTTATTTATGTTCAATTGCATGCTGATGCTTTTTTTCATTCAATGATAGGTTATCTATATTATGAGTTGGAGGTTGTTAGAGAACCTTCCATCCTGCGCACTTCCTTCACAATCCTTCACGCTTACTTCCATCTTAATTATTGCCTGTTTCTCTTGATTTCCTGCTGACTTCCTGATTATTTCGTTCTTACTTGATGCTCACTTTCTCCTGACTTCCTTCATACCTTCTACTCACTTCCTGTTTACTTTCCCGCACATCTTCTCATTTCATATTTGGTCATGATGGCACACTTTTGTGTGTGTATTAGTGCAGTGACAGTTGAGGTGATTTATTGATTGATTTAGCTATTGATTGATTGACAGGTGTGTTTAGGAAGGTGTTGAGGGCAGGGCTTAACGGATAGCGTGGTGGGACGAAGGGGGGCGAAGGGGATTATGGTCTTACCTCGCAGTCGGACTCCTCTTTGGTCTTACACTCCCACGTATATCTGCTCATGGTTTTCTGAGGGGAGGGGGGGGTTCAAAGGTTACACTCCTCAAAAGCAGTAAAGGCATTGCTGTCATGGCAACGGAGCGAGAGACAAAAGATGTGGCCATTATAGCCAGTGGGACGAGGCAAACAAGAAGTGAAGAAAGCGGCGCTAATGCTATGCTAATTAGGTTCATGTTAGCTCATGATAATTAATGTAGTTAATCAGTCTTTAATCGCTTTCATGTTTAATGGTTTTAATATTTATTGTATCTATGGCTGGTGTTTGAGCTTAAGATGCTAACAACGTAAATGGATTCGTTTGTTTTGATGAATTAAACGCAATGTCCGTTTGATGCTAGTCATGTGAAATAGCTCAACTAGCTGGAAGTTAGGACGTTAGCACAAGTTATATTAAATATGAAATAAATGTTTGTTAGCAATGAAACATCAATCAATTCTAGTTTTAGTGTTTCAGTTGGTGCAGCTTTTATGCGACAGTAATATGACTTTTTGGGAATGTTGTGAGGTAAAGAAAATTTGGGGGAGATGCGATGAAGATTTTGGTTTTTAGTTGGTTTTGTGTGCGAGGGTTGTGAAAGTGTTTTTTGTTGCCTTTGCTTGGAAAGTTAGCAAGGAGCAAAAGTACAGTCACTATGGGTTGCTAGATTAAGGAAATTTGTTGTAGTGCTCAGCTCGGCGAAAGTAATTCTTCTGTGTACTAACTGGTCTCAGTGAACAGGCCCAAAAATAACATGACAGCTTGCTAGCATTTCATTTTGTTTCTCTAACATTTTTTCTCCTGACATAACCTATGATCCCATCATGCTAAGCTAATGCAATACTAGCTACTCTTGTTTCCATGTGTTAAAGTAAAGTTGTGTTCTTTGTTGAGTTTGCTTGAAAAGTTAACAGAGAGCAAAAGCAGCGATGGGCTGTTAGAGGCGGTACCACTTCTAACTAAATGTAGACAAAAAAAACCCCACACCGAGTAGTTGTAGCTCAAAGTGAAGCTAAGAAACCCCATGCGGCTGACTGAGCTCGATGAATGGCGTAAAAAACATTCTGAATAGAACAGAACACATTAGCGTGACTTGTTTTTTTGTTTCTGACGCCATCCTCCGATCCCATCATGCTAGGGTAATGCTATGCTAACAGCTAACCATGCTACTGGTACTGTTAGTTGCTACAGGTACTGTAGTGTTGCATCTCAGATGTTTATCCTGATAGGCACCACAACGGACGATATCACCCGCCCCTCCCTCCGCTTGCCCCGCCCACTCTCAGGATAAACAAGACAGTTTGTTAGCGTAGCAGAGCTGCAGTGGCGGGCAAGGCCAACAGGTGGCGCATGCCCGACCATGACTTACCGAGCAGAGAGGTGAGCAGAGATCATAGGTTGGAGACAAAGATGGCTGCGGCGGGAGGAATGAAGAATTGCGGGAAGGAGGTGGGGGCTTGTGTCATAATTGTTTACGCTATGCTAATTGTTTTAAAGAGGAGGAATTCAATATGGCACCTCTCAGAGGATCTTCAAAAATGAATGTTACTGATGAAGATGGCTTCACAAAAACTGACAGCAATTTGCATATTTTCACTTAGGGGTCAACTCTTGCTGCCGGCTGAGTTTGCATCGACATAAATGGCAGAGTGTTGATTTAGTTGGACGGAACCATAAATTGACACTGTTATACAATTAGTGCACTGACTCCTTAAAAATGTCATCATTTCTCGGGTGTCCCCCCGCAATCCATCCCCCTCTCGCGCCTCCCCCCTGGCCTCAGACTGAGTCTCTCTACTTGGGGGTACTCATGCCCATGCGTCGGGAAGGGGGAGGGGGTAGGAAAAGGGGAGTAGTCAGATGCAGAAAAAGGGAAGAAGAGAGCGGCGGGAGCACGTTACCTGACAGATAATGTTATCATAGTAAGCCAATGCACGGGCATGGGGGGCGTTAGGAGGGGTGTCGCACAGTTTCCTTACGTTTGGGTGGGAGCCCTCAGCGATGGTGGACAGCGAGAAATTATCATTGTGAGCCTCCGACGTGGGCCGGTACTTACTGCAGGGCGGCACGCAGCAACCGGGAAAGAAGAAGAAGAAGAGGAAGAAACGGGAGAAGGAAAGAGAGCAAGAGAGAAGAAGCAAACTTTTCATCTGGGATGCAAACATCAACATTTAAAGTTGTTCTTCTACACCGGAGCACGACAAGTGCTGCCATCATTCAAATTCACCTGTGTAGCAGATTAAAAATTTTATGAAAATATTATTGCAATTATTGTCCTATATTTTTATATATTTTTTAAATGATTTATTAGCATTGAGCTGACAGGGACATTCGTAGAGCTTCCTTCCTTCCTTCCTTCCTTCCTTCCTTCCTTCCTTCCTTCCTTCCTTCCTTCCTTCCTTCCTTCCTTCCTTCCTTCCTTCCTTCCTTCCTTCCTTCCTTCCTTCCTTCCTTCCTTCCTTCCTTCCTTCCTCCTCACTTCTCCTGCTTCCTTCCTGCTTCCTACCGTCTCACTTCCTTCATGCTTCCGGCCTCTTCACTTGTGCCTCTTTCCCTTCTTCCTCAATCGCCTCCATCTCTCGATTCTGGATGAGATTGTCGTCTCTCCATCCCCCCTGCAAGGCCCCCTCCTTCCTTCAAAGTTGCACAGCTGCATGTAGGTCAGCCCCCCCCCCCCCACCACCACCACCACCACCCCCCTCTCCGACTGCCCTACTTTCAGCTGGATGCAGCGAAGCTATGACATCATCTTTTCTCTTTGTCAAAATGTCTCCTGGCTAGCCGCGTCTCCTCGCCATCATGGCCTTCATCCTCCTCATCATCATGTTCCCCCCGCAGTGCCATCATCACCCCACCCATCTCCCATCGGTCTAAAAATATCCCCCCTAGCGTGGGAGCTGGCGTCGACGACCGAGCTCTTCGCCACTTTGCATTTGCATGTTCGATTCCTGCGAGCTGCCGTCGGGTCGCCATGGAGACGGCTGCTAAAACACTCGGCCAAGCGTCAGTGCAGAAACACCCCCCCCAGTCGTCTCAACTCTCCCCAGTCTCAGTCATCATTTTGCATTCAGTCCACCTCCTCTGCCATCCATCCTCCTCCACACCCCGCCATCTTCCTCTCACATCTCGCCAAAGTGAATTAGAAGAAAAAGGAGACACCATTTTATCACCTTGCAGAATCTACAGAGCGTGCATCAATATGGACACCTAGTCCTCAACCACCGTTGCAATATTTATTTTACTGATGACTTTTTTTTTTTAACTCATTCACTTCCAACCCAGTTAATATCTTTGACGTCTGTTGCCGTCAATGACACCGAATGAGTTCATTGTAATTTGCATACACCTAAAGTTTATGGCCACCTCACCTGCGTCTGCGCAGCTTCTTATTTTCAGTCTTGAGTACGTGGAGCTTCTTGGCGAAGCACACCACCATCATGAAAAGCAGCAGGACCACCACGGCCGACGCACCGACCGCCAAACACATCACCTGGAATTCCGTCACCACCGCCTCGCAGCGGGCACCTTTGTGCCAGATGTAGTCTTGAACGTTGCACCTGGAGGACAAAGGGATACTCATCATCAGAAGATACTCTGCTTGACCTCCGTGACGACATATTTAGCATAACACCGACGTCATGCTAACACATGCTAACACATGCTACACTGCTAACGTGCGTCCAGTGAATTGCATTAGCGTTAACACAGCGACCTGTTACGTGGTCACCATGACGACACATTTAGACGTGTGTTGTCATGTGTGTCCATGAAAGCATGAATACAGAGAAGCTGACAAAGAAGGTTTATGTAAGAGTGGTGCCGAGGGGCTTTCAAGTAGAGGGGGGGGGGATGTGCTGGTTGTCACGGCAACTCAGCCTGAGCACCACGATCTTTCTCATTCCATTACATCTAGAAAAAATTTATACATTTGACGCATTTCTTCCACTTGATCTCCGCCCCTTGGGACAACTTGCTGCTGCCCCAACCCCGCCCCCATCCGTCCTCCCCCTCCCTTCTCTTAGGCTCCGCCCCCAGTGACCACCATTACATCAATCCAAACTGTAATAAATAAAAAAAGAATGTTAACTTGAAATGAAGGAATACCGTCGCTTTGTTTCGTAAGCTCCAAAACACACTGTAGCACGCAATGATTGTGTGTCTGTGTGTCTCCAGTGGAACGTGTCAGTCATCTTTGGCAACAACAAAAGTTGTGTGGGCGCGCGCACATGCGTGCATGTGTCTTTTGTCGTAACCACGCTGGCAGTCGTAACTCTCCTGTGTCTTTGACCTGTGAACTCATTGACTGGAAGTGAACCCTAACACACACAGCGTGTGTGTGTGTGTGTCCGTGCAGATGGTTTTATTATTGCGCCTGTGTTTCCATGAAATGTAAAATGGATACACACTGCATGCAAACTTAATTATATCAAGCTGCCGGACACACACACACACGCACGCACACACACGAGCGCGCTGGCAATGCTGTAAAGTTGTGACTCATTGAATTTGTGCTCCACCTCTGCATGTTTCTCATCTGTTGATGCTTTCTTCTTGTCTTTCTTTTTTCGAAAATCAAATGCCTCAGCAAATACAGGATGTGTGACGACAGGTGCGTGTATTACCTGCAGAATGTTCCGGCGTCTTCGAGTAAGTAACATTGCCCTCCATTATAGCAGAAGTTGGGGTCAAAGTCACATGGGGAGCGACAAGTAGCATTGACCATCTGGTAGCCCGGACGACAGCCGCCCATCCCGTCGGAGCCGTCCGCAGGGGTGGCGCGCCGGGGGCCGTTTGGCAGGTAAGACGCGGGACCCGCCGACTTGGGTCGAGCCGGGGAGTCGCCGTTGTCGGTGGTGGTGTCGGGGTACTCGTCGGCGGTGGGGGACACCCCGTCCTCGTACGGGGTCAGGTAGTCGTAGCTGTCAGGCATGGCCCAGGACGTCGGGTCGCCGCCCTGGAGCTCATGAGCCAACGAGGAGGTGGGTCGCGGGGCCAAGTCCAGGTTACGTCCACGGGAGGCGGGATCGAAAAAGTCCACGTGGAGGACGTCGGCGTTGGTCGCCGGGGGGGCGCCGGCGGACGGTCGGTCCAGGTCGAACACGGCCGTGTCTCTGACGTTGATCCATGGCGGATCGGTACGCGCCAGAGGCTCCTCCTCCACGACGTCGGCTGGCAGACGGTTGCCGGGTAACAGCAGCTCCGTTTCCGCCGAATCCAGGCTGATCTGAGATGGCGAGGGTGTACCGCCTAGTTCCGGCGCTAACATGCCGCTGCTTAGCTCCTCCTCCTCACCGCTGCCGCGGGCCACGCGGCCCGCCCTGGGTGTCACAGTGTTGACGGAACCACTTCCCATGGTGACGGCACGGCTGACATCGGTGGGACCCTCCTGCTCGCTCAGCGGGACGGTCCCGTTTGGGGAGGCGGCCAGCTCGGTGGTGTTGGTCGCCGTGACGACTCCTGAAAACACACACAAATAGGAGTTGAACTCTTGCGCTGCTGACACACGCACACACTTGGGAATGACATCACGTTACACGTGAGGAATTATGGGATGGATTAAAGGAGTAGTTGACTAATGCACTCCAACACTCGACAGTCCAGATTAAAGATTAGCACGGACACCATCATCAGTTTCAACACACACACACACACAGAAACAGACACTACATACACACACGCCAAAGACAAACCCACATATGTACAATATGTGCATAAAAAATCTAAGCTCTGGAAAGTGGAAAATTTTGCCTCCTCCAAATAGAGTCAGTCAATTTGGATCGTTCTCCGTTTCCAAATGTTTTGATGTTGTGGAAATGAGAACGTCGTCAACACAAAGCTGACCCGTTTCTTTTTTAAATTGGGGTTTTTGGTGGCAGCTGCAGATGGCGCAGCGTTTCTCCATCCAGCTGGGTCAGCAGCATCTGTTGCCATGGAAATGCATCTTTCACATCCCGTCACACACGCAAAGCTGAACATCTGTGTGTGGTATCAGAGCTTTTGTTTGTTGTCATTTTTCAGTTCATCACTGAGGTCATACAAAGGTTGAGTCCTGGAAGACGTCCCACGATAGGCAGACCTGACTATTCAATGCCTGTGGCGTAACACGGCTGCATCCCTGCACACTGCTCCATCACAACGACGTGAAGAGGTGCAGTTTCCACGGCAACGGGCCGCTTCCTGCGGCGGGATGCAGATGCTTTGAGTTCATCGGGTTCCTTTGCAGAGTGCCGAGAAGAAGGAGCGGAGCGGAGCGGGCACAGGTGTGGCAGTGACACTCACACACACGTACTCAGTCATGTCTGTTAGCATGCGGCTAATGTACGACCGAAACAACTTAGCTTAAGATTTGAGTCTACTGCATTCACACCCACACACGTTCACTGTCTAATGCTGAATCAAAATCACTTATTGAATCACTTAATCATACATTCATTAAGTCCCATTCACACACATAATAATTGCAAAGTTAAATAGAAAACAATTTACAGTCAAAAAATGAGACATTTCGAGTCTCACGGTTTGTCAAATACTAAATCATTTACTGAGCCGCTTGAGTCACTTATTGAGTCACATTTGAAATAAAATGACTATTTAAAATGAACAGTAAACAATTTCAAGATGCTGAGGTCGTCAGCATCTCGTGCACGCGCATGTGGTTATTTAATAAGCGCGCTCGGCTCGGTTGGCAGACAAAGAGGCCGTCGTCGCGCTTTTGTGTGTATCAGAATGTCCGTGCGCGCGTGTGTGAGCGCCCCCCTCCCCTCATGCATTATTCATGCGCACGCTAATCTGCGCCTCGCCTCTTTGTGCCGTGCGTGTGCACGCCGACACGTCCCGCGGCGCCCTGGCGCACGCACGCCATGCTGACCTGATTTCAAGCGTACTAGTAAGTGAACATCTGTCTCGTGATGTGACCTCGTTTCCCGTGCGCGTGCGGAGCGAACGCCAATACAGACACTCGTCCATGCGCGTCCATGTTGACAAGCAGCTGACGCGCGCGCGCAACGGCGTTAGTGTGAGTCCTCTTACCGTGCACGGAGATGAAGTGCAACAGCAGCAGCGAAAAGAGTGCGCGCGCCATCCGCGTGCGTCGGCGGCAGCTCCCCGTGCACGAGCTGGTCTCCATGCTCGGCGTGCACGCGCAGTCCACAGCACAGGAACGTGCGCGTGAAGAAGACGAAAAAGAAGAGGAAGAGGAGTCTTCTTCATTCAGCAGCATCGCCCCTCGGTTTGGCTCGGCTCAGTTTGGCTCACGGCTCCATCTCCTCCAGCCGCGCGCGGTGATGCGTTCAGGGACTTCGCTCGCTCGCTCCGCTCCGGCTGGGCTCGCTAACAGTGGAATGAAAGAAGACGACAAGCAGAGAGAGGAGAGAAGTGAGAGAGAGAGTGAGTGAGAGAGAGGCAGGGGCGGAGAGGGAGGGGGACGAGGGAGGACGGGGTTGTTTGGTCCCCTCTTCCTCCTCCCCCTCCTTTAAACCTCCTCATCCGCCCCCCCTCCCCTTCCCAAAATTTGAGTGACAGCTTTGTTGCTTCTGCGTTTTTGGGAGTGTTTCTCCACTATTTGGCAGATTATTTTGGGGGTGGCGGGGGGCTATTTATAAATTGTTATTTATTCTGGAGTGCACATGGTGGTGGTGTCAGCACTAATGAGATACCCCCCCCCCCCCAATATCCAAGGTGTGTGTTACTTTGTATTGTTTCTTTTCTGTTGTATTTGCTAACCAGAGCAGAAGTAATTCTTGCTTGGCCCCCACTACCCTCACGTCTGCCGCTCCTCCCCCACCCAAAAAACACACCACCAACAACCATGACAAACACACAAACATGCACACAATTTTAACCAGTGGTGCTTAAAGTACTCTCAAAAGTACTTTATTCAAAGTACAGAGATACTTATTAACCATGCATATTTTTTTTCACCAAAATGCTGCCTATTTACTAAAACCGACATAATGCAAAAGCTATAGTTGGGATAAGAACATTTATTTTGTGCGCCAACGAGGACATTCAAATACGTTAAATAAAAGTTGTCGGAGAAGAGCGTTTGTAGAAAAACATTTTATTGGCCAGCGTGTAGGTCCACTGTAGCAAACGGACCGGATACAAAAATCAAAGGAAATGCTACAAAGAACACAAGTTCATCTACACAAAAATCCTTTAAAAATACCATTATTAGCCATTAAAGATAATATACGCAACAGTGGTGAAACAAAGAGGATCGCAAGACTGCCTGCGACGGCATGCTGTGATATCACGGGGACGCCTTAAAAAACAAAACAAGAGGAATCAGGAAATAGAGGTAGCAGGAGGCTAAAGGTTCTACAAGAGAAGCCAGAGGAAAGGTCTAGAAGAGGTAGCCAGCCAGGAGGAAAAGGAGGAAGAGGAGGTAGCAGAGATGCTAACAGTGCTAGCTGTTCACTCACTGTGTGTGTGGACCGCACTTTTGTCATTTCAAAGGAGGAAATATCAATTCATATTGTCGTGTTAATTTATGATCCACCTACTCACACAGACACACACACACGGTAGGAACATGAAGGTTTACAAGCTTTGTCTAACGTGATTGATCAATCAAAGCGCAGTACAGTGGGTGAAGGGGCGGGGCTAGCGAGGTAGGCAGCGTTCGGAAGCCGAGGCAGAAGAGGAGGCGGGGCTTAGGCGCTCGAGCGAGACATCACAGTCGCACCGACAAAGGCAGCCGGGGTGTGTGTGTGTGTTTTTGTGTGTGTCAGCTTCAGTGTGAACCTCAGTTTGGTGTGTATGTTTAAGAAGGGGGCGGGGCCTAGGGCCGACGTTAAAATTCTGTCATCTTTGTTTTGGTTAAAAGGCGCAGAAGAGCGGGCGGGGCGCTCACAAACATTCAATGTTAAGTATGACACACACGCGGGCCGGCGGGGAGGCAAGCATGCACAAACACCTCAACACTCACACGTTCAGTTCATTTCACATGTACTTTGTCATGCACACCCTGACGCGCAGACAGTGTTAGTTCAGCGCGTGCACACACAGTGTACGACTGACACACACGTACACACACACACACACTCAGTGTAACTAATGCGAGGTAGACACTCGCCAGGTTGGAAGTGGTAACTTTGTACAGTGTTTGTCTGCAGCCTCCATTGGGCCCGACCCAACAGAAACAGTGTATATGACGTGTGTGTGTGTATTGCCCTTGCCACTGAGCAGAGCCCTGAGAGTGTGTGACTGTGTATTCAAAGACGTTTGACAAGTTGTGGTAATGATGAGTAGCAAAGGCCCATAAATAGGCTTCAAGTGTGTGTACGTGTGTATGCGTGTGGGAGGGGCTCAGTTGTCTGCTGCACGGCCACCAGAGGGAGCTGGAGGGCCGACAGGGTGTGGGGGCACAGCCTCAGGCTGTGCAGGCGCTGGTCCTGGGTCTGGGAGAAAAAAAAAAAAAAAATTGCAGTCAGTTAAAGGTGAGAATGCTCATGAACAGTGACCTCCCGTTCATGCACTACTCACACATGCCATTGGGGGCTCCTGGGTGGCGCGGCGGCATCATGGGAGGCATCCCGCCAGGTGGGGGTCCAGCGGCAGGGGGTCCGGCCATCATGCGTCCAGGCAGGGGCTGTCCCGGGCCCATGGGAGCTGCGTGAAAAAGACCAAACATCTCACATGTGACACTTGGAGGTGTCTGCAGGTGCCACTAATGTAGCCTAGCCTCACCTGTCTGACCTGGGTGGTGGGGTGCCATAGGGTGGTGACCCATGGGGGGGTAACCGGGGTGCATTGCGGCGCCTGGCGGGGGTCCTACATGGTGAGGCGGCGGGGCGCCGTGGTGGGGAGGCGGCCCGCCGGGGTGCATGCCCGGCGGTCCGGGGTGGGGTCCGGGGGCGTGGCCTTGGCCCTGAGCCTGGGCGGCGGCTACCGCTGCCGCCTGCTGCTCCATCTGCTGGCGAGCTTTCATCTCGGCGTACTTGAGCTGCTCCATGTGGAACGCTTGGCGCTCGGTCAACAGCTGCTGACGTTGAAGCTCCAACTAAAACGAGGACACCGCGTGAGACAAAGTACATTGGCGGTTGTTTGTGACACACATCCTTACAAATGCTGTTGCCGATTGACAGCTGTCACCAAACAAGACCACAGTGGGCAAGTGAAGCTTTCGATTTGGTGGCGGGAGCGTGTCGCTAGAGACTGCGGATTTGGTCCGGCAGCTCAGGAGCAAACGTAAACAAATCCTTAAAAAGAAGACTTCACTGCTCTCACAGGAATGTGGCAACACAAAAGCACAAAGGAAGGCAACACAGTGAGACTTACAGCCTCCTTTTCACGATCCATGATGGTTTCCAGCTCCTCAAAGTGCCTCAGCTTGATCTCCAACTTCTTCATTTGCGTCTCCACCAGCAGAGCCACCAGTGACTTGATCTTCCTCTCCTCCACGGCTGCCAGGTGCTGACGGAATGGCAGCATACAAGATATTTACGACAGCGAAGGGGAGCGGCGCGACGAGCGCTTTACGATGCGATGCGTCACCTTGGCCTTGGTGGCGGCAGACGCCAGGGCGGCGGCCGCCGCTGTGGCGATGTTTCCTTCGCCCATGTCGTGCTCCAGCTTTTTCCTTTTCTCCTCTCCTTCTTCCGTGCTGGCTTTCTCCTCCTTCTCCTTCTCTTGCTCCGAGGAGGACGTCTCCATGGACTCGTCTTCATCTTTGTCTGGCGGGAGGGAAGATGGCAGATGTCACGTGACTGGGCAGGAGGCATTTCACGTGATGCTGTCACGTGACCGCAGAATGAATTCATAAAACAAGACGGCGACCAACCGGCAGACGCGGCGGCTTTGGCCTCGTGTCCATCTTCGCCCTCGTCTTCTCGCTCCGACACCTCCCCGGACTCCTTCTTGACTTTCTCGGGAGCCTCCGTCTTGTCGCTTTTCTCGGCCGACTCGCTGGGCTTCTCCGCCTCGTCCTTGGCTTCGGCCTGGGGGAATGAGACAGACGTCTTACGTGGCGCCAAACATACGCAGATACTTACTGAACAAGCAAAATTGACATCACTTGATGTCAATAGATGGGCTATGTCATGTCGTCACCTTGTCCCCCTGCTGGGAGTCCGTGTCCGTCTCGGTCTTGTCGCCATCTGTGGCCTCTGCAAGGGAGGGAATATATATAAAAAAAAAAAAAAGGTCACAACAAAATAATACACCCATGTGTTCACACAAAAAAAAAAAATATTAAAAAAAATTAAAGATTTGAAAACTAGTTGCACATTTTTAGTTCATACAAAGAGACTTTAAAGTATGTCACGAAAACAGGTTTTGAGGGCATAAACATGGATGAAGCATTGATTCCACGTGACCTTTAATCAGGACTAACATGATGATGGCAGAGAGAAAAAACATCTAAAGTGAGATTTAATCGAGAAAAACATATGACTGTGATGATGAAGATGATGGCAGTGGGGGGAAAAAACATGATGTGCGATGACCCATTTTCTGATAGCCCCCCCCCCCACGTGTTCCATTACCCCATCTGCTGTGTAGTTTTAATCCACTGGTTAAGGAGGAACGTGAAAGCACATGCGCACATCTGACAAACAACAATCTGCAGCCCTCTAGTGGTTGCTCATGGTTTAGTCAAACCAATTGGAGGAAAAAAAATAAAAATAATTAATTTTAAAAAATAATTGTGATGCGAAATGTGCAACCCACCTGTCTTCTCTGGCTCCTCAGGGGCGGTGCCAGCAATGCCGCTGCTCTCCAGTCCAAAGGCAGGGTCCACCTTGCCCGTGTTCCTGGCCGCCTCTTGCACCTTCTTCACGTGAGCCTCCACCAGCTCGGCGGGAACCTCCTCGCGCACGCGCGAGAACTCCTCTGCGCAGACAACGTGTGATGAGACGGGCATTTGTTGCACGACGCCGAAGAGACGTTAGGATCTCGTCTTACCGAGTGCGGCCCTGGCGGCGGCGGACGCCACCCTGGGGTCCACCACGGAGGCCAGGAAGGCGACGGTGCTCATGACGGGGTTCCCGGACTGGCTGAAGGGGATGGGCTGGTAGGCCAGCGGGCCCAGCGCCGACTCGGAGCTCTCCAGGTAGGGGTCCTCTATGGGCAGGCGCAAGAAGTGCAGGATGCACTCGTCTTGAGTGCGCGAGCCCACGTGCTCCGACACTTTGTTCCAGTCATCTTTGTACATCTCCAAAGCCTGCCACGAAGAAGAGAAAACCTCAATTCTGTGCTTGGGGGTGCTTGGAAAAATGCGAAGGACTGACCTCCAACAGGAGCAACGTCTCCTGCTCGGTCCACTCTCGAGAGGACACCACAGATTTACCCTGAAATATATGAATGATGATAAATGAATATAGAGGGCGACATTTTTTTTCCCCCATCGCCAAAACCTAATGCTTGAACGTGGTTCCGGTCATTCTGATCATTTCAGACCTTTGAGTTCTTCTTGTACTGGTCGATGCGGAGGCCAAAGTTCTGAAGGTCGATGGCTTTGTCTTTCATCTTGTCAGCGAAGTTGGCCATCTGCTGCTGCGGCGGCGGAATCTGTAACATCGGACGACATGTCAGAATATCACGTTATTGCCTAATTGCCGTCGCCGCTCCGCATCCTTACCGGCGAAGGTCTGTGGTTGAGAGGCATGAGGCCAGAGGGCGTGTCGGCCAGCACGGTGAAGTGAGGGGTGGGCGGGGGTCCCATGGGCAAAGGTCTGCTGTCGGAGTCCACCTGGTAATTGACCAAGCCCCACTGCTCCAGGAAAGCGTGAACCCTGCGCACCATGTGCCATGAGTGCGGCGGCAGTGTTTTGAAATTTCAATTGGCCTCGCGCAATGCACACAACTCACCGCATGATGGCGCACACGTCCCCAGTCAGGTTCCTGCGGCAGGAAGTGGAGGTGAGGTACTCTTGGGGGTTGAGACGGTAAGTGTCGATCATGAAGTTGCGGTAGGCTAGGTATCTGTTTGGAAGCGTGGCAAGATAAAATAGGAGCGGATGTTATTCTCATAATGATGTCATCATATTCTTTTAAACCGAGATTGAAGTTTTTTTTTTTCCTCAGATCATGGACCTCAAGCAAATTGATTGACAATATGCTGCTCACATTTCTGGAGTTTTTGACTTGTTCTTCCCATTGAAGAACTCTGGCAGGGCTCTCCTCTCGATCTCATGAATGCTGAAAGAGGAGCAAGAAGATGAGGTCCCGCTTTGAAAAAAATAGTCCCGAGTTTTGCCAGGGCTTCGGCGTCGCCGACTCACCAGTTGTAGTCAAACCAGGCGCTGTAACTTGGGATGATGATGTGGTGCGTCTGCTCCGTCACGTTGTCCTCTCCGGCGTCCATCATGCGGCTCATGTCGGCTTTGTTCCCGTCATCGTCCTCCTGATTGCATAGTGATCATTTGAAAATGATGACGTTGAACGTCGTTTCCATTTAGGAGTGATCACGTTACCTTCCCGCCAGAAAGCACCGAGTCATCCTCCATGTCATCTACGAAACCAAAGCGGCACAAATGATGTCGTCAATATTTTCAGTCTACCTGTATTGTGTCGCGTCACCGTCACGTACCGACATCGGCTCCGTTGTCCCCTTTAAGCGCCGTGTTGTCAGAGTCCTTCTTTGAATGAGCTGGACGCAAGACGGCAAAGCGTGTTCAAATTGCCATCACATTATCGAAACAGCAACGGCCCAATTTGGAATGTACCATTCTTAGAAGTGCTTCCCTCCTCAATGCTAGCACCTGCAGACGAGTCGTCCAGGTCCTTGGTGACGTCGTCCTCCGTGTCCTCCTCTTCACCGCGGTGTCCCCGGCGCTTCCAATAATGCCCCTGGTTCCTGAGGCGGGAAGTAGACGTCACGATCGCAAATAAAAACATCTCGGGGCTCTACGTTAACTCGTGACTGCGTTGGGGGGTCACCTGAAGTTCAATCACGCCGGTCGGTACAAATGTCAGCACAATACGAAACATTTACACTTCATTGATCAATCTATTCATGAGCAATACGTGCGGATGACACGGCACGTGCGGCGCGGCGTGTTCCTCACCCCTTCTTTCCGCCTTTCTTCCGGGACTCGGCGGGCGTGCTGGGCGGCGAGGGCGAGCGCCTCCTCTTCTTGCCGGCCGAGTTGGCCTTGCGCTCCTTGCGATCGGGCGTACGGGAAGACGACTGATCAGACAAACGCCCCGTGCAGCGCGGAGGGAGCGAGGGATGGAGGATGAGATAAAAGAGTGGCAGAATGAGAGGATGGAACGTCTGCACACACTGGGGGGAAGGGGGGGGGGGCAACAGGCGGGGAAGAGGCGGGGGGGAGGGGGTGCAGTGGCGTGGACCCACGAGCAGCCTTCCTGTCTAATCTCACTCTTAATCTTACAATTCATCATCTATGGCTTATTTGTCCGCTCTGACTATTCTTATTTATATCATATGAACAGAAACGCCGAGGTGCTTTGGAAGAAGAGAAGGTGAGGAAGGATGACAACAGACGACATAGACGGACGGACAGACAGACTTTCCATGCGAGACGACATATCCCGAGCATCTAACAATAAGCAATGCGTTACGTTTTGGTAACACTTACCTCCTCCTCCTTGGGAAAGATCTTCTGGCGGAAAGTGACCGGCTTCTTGTTGTCGTCCACCTCGTAGTCTTCCTCATTCATCCACTCGTTGAAGGCGTCCGTGTCCAGGACCCATCTGGCGTGGACCTGAGCCAGGGACACATTTGCACACTTACGTCCAAGCTGTCCATTCTATTTTTTTTTTTTTTACCCCTAAAGCGCGCTCACCTTCCAAGGTCGGTCGGCACTGGGCGGCTCCTCCACGTCGTGGTCCACCTCGCTGGCTGCCATCCAGGTGTCGTAGCTGATGAGAAGAGACTGTCTCAACTTCTGGAGGACACATATGAACTTCGACAAGTCCTCCGTTGTGCTCACCTGTCTGGGAAGAGACCCCAGTGGACCAGAACCTGCTTGTCTTTCCTCATGACGGGACGCAGCCACTCTTCTGCAACGCACCATTTTCAAATAAACGATTTAGGAGGACAAAAAGACCAACCAGAACAACAAGATCGAAAAAGAGCACTGCAAACCTTCGTCTTGCTGCAATGGCGATGGAAAAATGATGTGTGTGGCTTTGGACTTGTCCTCAGTAATGGAACCCTACGAGAGGAAGAGGAGGGGCAAAATGTGACGGTGAAGGTGGATGGAATGAGGTCCACTGATGCTCACCTGGTGCCTCTTAATGGCATCTTTGAGTTTACTGGCTTGCTTGGCTTCCATGTCAGGGGACAAGAAGACGGTGGGCCGGGTCAGGCAGTTGTTCTGGACGAACACATTAAAGTCCACATGGGATTAAAAAGTCAAGAACATGATTTTGCATTTTTTTAAGGGCTGACTGTACCTGCACCAAGTTCTTCTCTACATTCAAGAACATCTCCACATTCCTGTCCATGCGGGAAGGATTCTGCAGGTCAAAGCGCCGCCTGTGGATGACAGTCGAGCGCATGTGTCAAGGGTGAATTTGCATGTTCTGCACAAAGTTGAGAATTTAAACCACAAACTCACCAGCCTTGCTCACTCTTGAACTTGTAGACGGAGCCCAGAATGTGGCAGAGAGCACCCCCCGCCTTCATGTCCAGGAAGCACTTGGCCTTGGTGGGAGAAAAGGAACAGTGAGGACACAAAACAGGAGCAGACATCTCGGACGGTAAAAGGTCAGAGTTCTATACTGGCAGCTTGGTGAGAGCGGGATTGTTGACTTTGCGTCCAAAGGAGTCCTCCTGGAACTGAAGCAGCTGCACCACGAGCCCGGCCAGAGATTTGCTGGAGGGTGAGTCATTCTGGACATACTAAGAACACACACACACACTTTAGGGCATAGTTCCCACTCTCATGTAACATCTAAAAATTTACAATAAAGAGAGATCTACTTTTTTTTTTTTCTTAATTTTGCTATCCCACATACTTTAAAGCCTTAAGCACCTTAACATACTAAAATATACTTTAGCACCTGTTCGCACTCTTGCTGACAAGAAATGGGGGACTATCATATAACTTTAGAGTAAACAATAAGACTTGCTCGGACAGATGAGCTACACTATAAAGCAGGCAGCAGGCAGAAATAATTATAATCACGCATATATTGAGATTTTATATGTGATCAGAATTGTTGCTTTAATAACTAAAAGGTTACTCGTCATTGTCGCCTCCAATGTGAGACGTACAGTTTTACGATGTAAATGTTGAGAGCTTACTAACATTAGCCAGTCTGTGCTAGCTTGTTAGCACTGCAGAGGAAGTCAATTATTTAATTAAAAGGTGCACGATTGAATTCGCTCTTTGTGTGAGCCATGCTAAGCGTCGATACATTGGGAGCTGGTATTCGCAGTCACCCACAAACAGCAAATAAAATCCCACTGACCCACAAAGTTGGTGACTTTTGGATAAGCTCGAGTCGGTCCTCCATTGTTAGCGTAGCGCCCGGCGGGCCTCCATTGGAATGAATGGGGCGATGCTAATGCTAAGCTAAACTAGCTCACCTTCTTGTAGTGCTTGCTGATCCACAGACGAACCGTCTCCAGTTGGGATATGGTCTCGGAACTCTCCCAGAATTTGGCGGACGGGCCACCGTCTTTCTTGCGGCCCACCGCGGTCCCGCTGCCACCGACGGGGCCGACGGACGGCCCGCTAACCGAGGTCGCCAGCGTCGCCATTGTGTGTTTTTGTTCGCTGCGTTTGTCTTTCTCCTCCGCCGCCTTGCTCCGAGCAGCCGCTCCGCCGTTACTGCGCAAGCGCAAACGTGTTTACGTTTCAAATTTTGCGAGTTGCTAGTTTTGATGCATTATGGGAAAAGTAGTCCTCTACAATATCAAGCTAGATTTATCAAGATGACGCATTGTAAAATATCTTTTTTTTTCTTCAAGATAACAAATGACTCAAACAAAAGAAACAGTAGACATTTTTATTATGACAGACATCTGCGAAGATCAATGCTAAGAAAATAGAATAAAGTATGCTGTCATTTTATCTACTACATGTCTGGATTAATTCTATACGTACAGCCCGCAATATTAGCTTTAAAAATAAAATTGGGTTTTAGTTTGAACACTTTTGATTGAGTTGTTTCATCATTTGCAGTCTGCATAATTTTCTGGGCATACAATTCAATGTTAACAAGTATATATTTGTCAGAATCAACCAAGAGTGGACACCTGAGACATGGAATTAATAAAAAAATGCTTGCAGATACAATATTTAGTACTCATTTACAATTTGAGTGGTGGCCAAGAGGGTAAACAGAGGAGGAAAGGTGGAAAGAGGAAAATTTAAACATCCATGCTTAAACTTTCATTTTGCACGATGACTGTATACCAGAAAAGATTAAGGCATTTTAGCATTTTGACAGAAAGCTTCAAGTTTTTAAAGTGCAAGCAAAGTTTCTAACATTTCATCTAAACAAAGCATCACAGAAAGCTTTAGAAAAAACACCAATATTCTGTAATCGACTGTTAGTAACACAAAATGGAGTTTAGTTTTTCCTAGTGGTTAACATTATTCAAAAAGATTTTCATCTGCTTGTTATCACTTGGCGATGTTTGATTGCATGACGACAGGAAACAACAAGAACAAAAAATAAAGTACAACATCACCTTTTCCGTTTCTATAAACTAACTTCAGAATATTTACAAACTTGCTTAAAGGGGACATATTATGGACAATTGATTACATCGCGTATGCAATTATTTTTTTGTGTGTGCAGTGCCTGACCAGCAATCAAGATTGAAATTAATCAACCAAGTAAATCTTTTATCTATTTCCTGAAGATGTGACTATGACACCGCCCCCACCATAATCAAAAGATGAGCAGAGCTGCAGCGTTGGTACAGTGTTTCCAGCCCTACTGACATCAATACATCCAGCATTTGAAAAACTTTCTAAGACAACCGGAGGCTAGTTTGAATTGTGAAAAAAAAAAAACAACAACATATGTCTCCTCTAAGTGGAAAGGCGATTGTTTATTTCCTGAGTGTCTGGCCTCAGTAGTACAAAGAGCGGAAATCAGGCCAGCAAGTGGGAGACGTGAGCGCCTCCTAAAGTGTCAAATGTTTGACCTTTCATGGCGCCCACAGAGCACAGAAACAAGCAAAGAAAATCATTCTACTGCTGTGGCGTCCCTGTTGAGTTTTGTTGTTTCCGCCTGAGCCTCCTGGTCACTTTCTGCCGGTGGGATGCCGTTAGTCGGCGGCGTCTTCTTCCCTTTGCCAAAGGGAAGCCGGTACGCCCTCCAAAATAGGAAAAGGTCGACCATGAACGCAAACGACGCCAGGAAGCCAAACGCCTGCCAGAGGAAAAAGTTAGTAAAGAGAAATCAGGAAAGAATTAACAATTGACTAACATTTTCAGGGTGGAAAATAGGAAAGCATGTCAAACATGAAAGAAGGAAAGGGAAGGGCTAGGAGGAGGTAGGAAAGGAAACAAGGACATAGGGAAGGAAAGAAGACGGGAATGAGAGAAGAAAGCAGGGAGTAGAAAGGAAATACGGCGCTGAGTGGAAGATATTGCACGGAATGATGAAACAAGGTTGGGATGAAAGAAGGCGGAGGGAAGAAAGGAAGGAAGGAAATGTTTGCATACCGCAGCACTTTTCTCCAGAGAAGTGCCGCCGTTGATGGCAGCAAACGTCGTGGAGGCGATGATGAACAAAATGGCGATCACAAACGTGTACACAAAGTCCTGCAAGAAGCAGAATGCATAGTTGTGATATTAGCATTCATATCACACCATAAAAATATAAGAAGCTTCATCGGGGGAGTTGCCAACTCAGCATTTTGTCCTCGAAGACTTCCTGTACTGAGAAGGGAGGCCTTCGTTGTGGTCACGTGACGTTTGAACATCAACGCCACATTTCAAAACGTTTCGAAGCATTCATGACAATGCGCAGCTTACCAGACTGGACCAGCAGGTGAGGCCCACCCTGCGGTGCAGTGTGGTGGAGAGGAGGATGAGGAGCAGCGTGGTGAAGAGGAACGACGTGCAGCTGACAAACTCAAAGAACTCCAGAGCTGTGCAGTTGAGGCAGACGAACACCACCTCCTCCAGGATGAACGCCACCAGTGACAGCAGCTGGACAGGTGAGACGACTTTTATCATTCAAATTTGAGTCGAATCTCTGGAGTGTTTTCCCGCGCTAAACGTTGCGATAGTCCAGCGGCGATGTGCTAACGGAGCTTTGTGCCAACGGCAGCGCTTTCACTTCCCACTGGAGACTTCCTGACGAGAGGCCTCAGGAGGAAGAGCAAGTCATGGCCAGGGCCACCAAAACCGCACTTGAGTGTTTTCTGATGGCTTCTCCACCAATGTGGTAGACACTCGACCATCTACAGGTCCTCACACACTTGGCTCAACCAACCAGAATTGCTCCGATATTACAAAGAACCATCTCAAAGTCCTCACGTAAGACAACGATCCTGGTCAAAGTTCTCAAGCAGCACACAACCATCTTGGAGTCCTAACACAATACACCGAACCTTCTTAAAGTCAAAACTCACCACTTCCAAGACCTTGACGATGAAGCGTACTCGGTCCAGATATTGGGACGGCACCAGACAACAGACGGCGTTCGGGTTTGGCACCGTTGTTGAGGAATAAACTTCTTCTGCGGCCATGATGAAGCTTAGAGCTGACACACCTACATGTACACATACACACACATCATCATCTATTGACCAGCAAAATGTTTCTTTTTTGTCTACAATTTCCCCCGCAGGAGGAACCACACATCACTTTCATCCGATAGAGTCTGCTCATCTTTTGTAAATATTTTCTTTCCTCGTGATGATGATGCTGATGTAACACGTAAGTGATAGTCACCTAAGATTTACCTGACTACAATTAATCAGATTTTCTTGATTACTTTCTTAGCACAATACAGATTTTTTTCCTCGTGTTAGTGTGATGCTAAAAAAAAAAAGAAAAAAAAAGCTAAAGTCAAAATGTGACTATTAATCTCTATACACGTGAGAGAAGGCGAATGACGACATCATTCACTTATCATTTATAAAACAAGATTCTGTGATGGATGGACGAACAACGCAGTAGTCACCCAATTGCGAAGATCATTTCAAGGTGATGTGAAATGAAGACAAAAACAAACATTCAACAAAACGTGCAGAATTCTTAAAGAAGTCTGACTGCGCAACAAGCGACCGTGACACGCTGCATGCTCCTTAACTTCATATGAATTATTGATCTTTTCACACAAACAGCGAAGGTGATGACCGACTTGCCACTTTTCTCTCATTAAAATTCCTCTTTAGATTACCAACCGTACCACTAAATTTGAATTAAATCGATCGATAAATCACGTCGGTATGCGGGTGTAAAACAAGCCTGCAGTCGGACGAATTAGGCCGAACACACCAAGAACTTTTTCATGCGTAATGTGTAGGTAAAAAGTGAGATAAACACAAAAGTGAAAGTTGCAGAATTCTTAACAGAAATTGGCAAGAGACTTTCATTTGCACCGCCCGACTTAGTCGCATGCATAAAATCTGCTCAACACGTTCGCACGAACAATTTCACTAAACGTTTCATTTCAATCAACGACTTTGACTTACCGCTAAGGTTTCTTGGTGGGAAACAAGTAGTCCTGCCGTCTTCCACAAAAAACTTACGAGAAGTGAACTTCCGTGAAATTTACTTGAGCCAAAGCTTAACGTGAAAATATCGGAAACACGAACACAACTTCCGGTACTCTTCAGCGTAACTCTCACGAAATAATATGACATGGATTCTTTAGGTGCGTTCAAAAATGAGCACAGATTGCAGTCATCTCACCATCACAGGGAAAATTTCAAAATAAAAGCATAACAATACACTGATGCACATGTATTATTTGTAAGCTTTTATTTATTATACCAACGATAAAAATTTGAAGTCGTTCAACCCCTCATCATGTCTACACCCCGAAGCAGCATTTTTAGAGCGCCTTGTTGTGGAGGTGTGGAAAAGTATATTTTTTTCACGAATAGAAAACGAATAGAAACTAAAAAATACACCAATCAATCAATAAACAAATGAATAAATAACTAGAATCATCCGCGAATGAATGATTCTGCACGAGGCAAGGTTAGGATGGTGCAGTTCCTGTGTCAGCCTGCTAGAGGGCGTCCACACACCGCAGCCGCACAGCCCTTCCGCGCGCGCGCGTGTGCGTGCGTGAGTGTGGGCTTTCCCCGCGTTTAAGGCGCGTGCGAGGTGGCGAGAGGCTGTAGAAGCAGAAGAAGAGGAGGAGGAAGAGGATGAAGGTGTGCAACGCTGATGTCAGTTGAGATCCCAAAAGACGAAACTTTGTGACGCCTTCCTCCATTTTTTCCCCCCCACGGATCCGACTGCTGAAGGTAAAGAAAGAAAAAAAACGCCCAAACTCCACCTGACATTCCTACACTTCCACTATCTCCATCTTCCTCATCATCTTCTTCACATCCAAATCTTTTGCTCTCAGTGCTTTTTGGCATGTACAGTATTGATAAATGAATTCATGTGGAATGTGCATGTAAAGGCATTTGGTTATTTATTCCATTTCCTCCAAAATCAAGCGGAATGTCCACGCACCATTAAGCTCTTTGTCGTCACTAGTGAAACAATTCACTGCACAAGTGGACCGACTGTGTCTGACTCGTATTATTTGAGCCATTACTAGTGCCGCTTTGAGCTTACCAGTATGCAATTCAACCTTACTGGTTAACTCATGTGTTGCACTAGTAAATAACATGTAGTTCTAGTACTAGTATGCCAAAGTTGTCACATTTTTTGTGCAGAAATGTCACGAGTTGAAGGCAGTAGAGGAAAAATGTGTTGGTGCACAGTGGTGATTTTTTAAGATGGGTTTTTGAGCATTTATTTGATACGCTTGATATGCAGCTAAGGCTACATCTTCATCATCCTCATCCTCCTCATGGGGGCAAAGGCGATATGGTTTGGTCGTCTCAAGTTTCTCCTTCTGTTTTTCAGCTCAATTGAATTCACATGTTGTTTTTCACATGGCCAGAGATGGAAATGTTATGTTTCACGTGACCTTTCGTTTTCACGCGACCTTTCCTTTTCATGTCTTTGCTGTGTTTGGCGTCTTTCAGGTGACCAAACATTACAGCTAGTTAATAAACAAAACCAAATAATTGGCCCGTCAGTCTGCGAGAGAACTACACGATGAAGGCTAACTTAGTAAACTAACTTAGTAAAAAGTTGTTAATGGAAGCTAACGAGCTCTGTCTGAACTCCGACTAGCAACTATGGCGACTCCCTAGCATTATTTTCGACACGATTGTCAGGAATACAATTAAATCGGCAATTAATCTTATGTTGTGATTAGTCGACGCACTATGACGTTTTGTCCTGGCGATTACAAAGCGCGACGAGCTCAAACATTTACCCGCAATCCTTTCGGGAGCTGTTGAATGACACCGATAATTATCCATGTCATGTGTGATGTCACCGACGCTCTTTAATCCGCCGCAGGATGTCAGCGCTCCGCCCGCGGGAGCGTTCATCCGCCGCTTGACTGCTCAGCCGCCGCAAAGCCTCGGCAGGCCGCCATCGACGCTGGCGGCGTGCACCTGCTCGGCTCACACTCACACACACACTTTAGTGAACCTCACTACCTTGAAGCTTTTTGTCCTCCGGGCTCCCCTTGAGGACAAGGAAGTTGTCTGCTTTTAAGCACTTCCATTGCCATCATCTTTTTTTTTTTCTTAACATTCCATCATGTGTTTCACGGGAAACATGAACTTTCCAAAAAAAATGAAAAGTTCTTGAATGAATAAGTCTTGGAAAGTGAGGAAGAGTGACAGATAACTGAAGAAGAAGTTATTTCAGGGTTAAAATCAGTCGGTGGTGTTCGGCGATACGTTTCACGTAACCTGAGCTGCAACGCGGCAGGAAGTTGTCAATGGAGGAGGATGACTTCCTGCACCATACACAAACACACACACACACTGAAGATCGCTTACATGATATGCGCCTTTCCCACGTAGACTTCCCGGCCACCATCGTGATGGGCGACATCTACGATTCGGCGTGCGACTCGTTGAGTCTGCTGGAGTCGCCGTGCCTGACCAAAGTCGAGCTGAGACTGACGTGTAAAGGGATCAGCGACCGCGACGCCCTCTCCAAACCCGACCCGTGCATCGTGCTCAACATGCAGTCGCAAGGACAGTGGATGGAGGTGCGTCGCCATGGCAACCGCATCACGCACATGTTTTTTATCTTTTTTTTTAATTTTTGTTTTGTCTTGATTTTGGACTCTTTGACTCTTTAAATTGTTTTAAACTTGTTTTTGACGTGGTTCTAAACTCGTTTCTTGTTTAATTTAGACTATTTTTGCCTCAATTTGGAATTGTTTTGTGCATGTTTTATTTATTAATTAATTTATTATTTTATTTTATTGTATTTCTTTCTTTCCTTAGTTATGTATTTGATCATTTTTATCTTCTTTTTAACTTGTCTCTTAATTTGTGCATGGCGGGCGCTCAGGTGGACCGCACGGAGGTGATGCGCAGTTGCGTGAACCCGTCCTACTCCAAAGTCTTCACGCTGGACTTTTACTTTGAAGAGGTGCAGCGTTTGCGCTTCGAGCTGTACGACATCAACAACAGCAACTTCAACGGTGTGAAGGACGCCGACTTCCTGGGCGCCGTGGAGTGCACGCTGGGACAGGTAGCCGCTCGGCTCCTTGTTCTTGTTGGATCAATTCCAACACAGCAGATGCTAATGATTATGCTAATGCTAATGTGTGTAGATCATTTCTCAGAGGAAACTCTCCAAAGCTCTGCTGAGGCCAGGAGGCAACGTGGGAAAAACCATCATCACGGTGAATGTCTTTTCACGGTGAATTCTTGATTTGAGGGTGATGAAGATGATGATGAAGATGATGGTGATGATAACCATGATGATGATCATAACAAGTTGACAAAGAAAAGGACATTGAAGATGATGACCACTTTGTTGATGACGATGATGATGAAGAGGAAGATTTTGACGATAATGAATTTGATTATGGGTAGCAGCTAGTTCTCTGCATGGTTTGTTACTTGGCATATAGTTCCAACATAATGAGCCCCTCATCACAGGAATGTGTGTGTGTGTGTGTGTGTGTGTGTGTGTGTGTGTGTGTGTGTGTCTGTGTGTGTGTGTGTGTGTGTTCAGATCACAGCAGAGGAGCTGACTGGGAATGACGACTACATCGAGCTTTCCTTTAGTGCGAGGAAGCTGGATGATAAGGTGGTTACAGATGCACATGGGCATACACACACACACACACATACGCACGACAAACAAACATTTGAGGGGCATTCAGGGATATAATTAAGGATTACACAAAACTATAAATGCTCACACACACACACACAGAAGTGAAATGTTTTCACTCACACATTAAAATACCGTCACGCACACAACCCAATTTCTTCCCCCCCTCGACACATTTGCACAATGAAATGCTCACAAACACGCAAATAAAATGCTCACACAGACTCCCCCCCCCCCCATTCAGGACTTCTTCAGTAAGTCAGATCCGTTCCTGGAAATCTATCGTATGAATGAGGACGCCACACTGCAGCTGGTCTACAGGACAGAGGTAGCACATTATATTCACACACACACCTCACACAAAATGTGTGTTTTGGTTTTGGTTATTGTTGTGCTGTGTTGCTGCTATCAGACGGTGATGAACAACTTGAATCCGGTATGGAAAACATTCAAAGTCTCCCTCAACTCACTCTGTAACGGAGACCACGAGCGTAAGCTGCAGGTACACACACACAAACACACTCAAATGTCAAACATACACAAGAAAAAGAGACGCTCACTAACACACACAAGCTCCTCGTAAAAACTTTCTGTCTGTGTGGTGATGTCATAACGTGTCATACGGGTTATTTCTGATATCCTATAGAATTGTGGGGAGTGTTTTTCTTAATATAATAACGCAAACAAAGTGTTTTTAATCAGTGATGTTTCGCAAACAACCCAAAAGAATCCTCAGTGGAGTTTGTATGGTAGCCATGGATACGCTAACATTTATTTTTAGCACTTTTACTGATGGACTGACGATTGAGTGTGTGAAAAGTGGAAGTGAGCAAATGTGACATTTGAAGACAGTCGAGCGGATTAGTAAGGGGGAAAAGAAACAGGAGAGGAGGAAAGGAGTGCACGCCGGGGCTGCTGGCTAATTGACTCGCTTGATGTCCTCGTCACACTGACAGCTCGTTAACACATGACGACGCTTGCGTACTCAAACGGGAGTATGTTCTTCACACTTTTTTTTTTTTCTCATCATGGCATTAATGAAACAAAGTCAAACCACAAAAATGTTGTCGCTAACCTGAAGCTAACCTGCTAATGATAGTTCACAAGACGCTAATTGTGTTTGTGACCCCTCAGTGCACAGTGTGGGACTGGGACTCCAACGGGAAGCACGACTACATCGGAGAGTTCGAGGCCACCTTCCAAGAGATGCGAGGTGCCATCGAAGGACGACAGGTACCCCAAATCACTCGCACCTATGCTTTAAAACGGCGATCCTTAAAGTCACGCTAGCGCCCTCTTGTGGTAGGCACTGGCCAAGTACAATTCATTTGTATTGAACTTTTAAGGTAAATACATTTGTATTTTAATTAGCCTTTCACGTGTAGTGTTAAACGGTTGTTCTGGGTGGATTTCACTCTTGAATGAAGCAAGTTACGTCGCAGGTGGCATGCGTATATTTGAGCAGCAGACGCGACAAGCGAGCAAAGTGACATCGTTGAAGAAGAGCAGATGTTTTCTGTCTCCGGAGACCACAGAATAATTCCTACGAGTGCTGCGGGTCGTCTGTTCTGAACTTTTTGCTGCGCCGTGAAAGACAAAAAAAAAGCTCTTAGAGGAGACCCAAAAAAAATCCCAGCGAGTCCAAAGCGTGAAAACTTGTGATCCGTCTTCAACTTGAGCTGCAGAAGCAATTTAACGGATCAGCGAGTCACACAACTACACACTGACAGCTATACACTGACACCTGCACAACTCTATGAGGCCATGAGAGGCTCTGAGGTCATGAGATGACAAAGCTGCCAGGCTATGAGACCAATAGGCTATGAAACAATGAGACCATGAGACATTGAATGAGATTGTAATACTATGAGGCCATGATCAAAAGCCATGAGACTACAGTTTGGATCTCAGCAATGAGAGTACGATACCATGAAGTAATGAGGCCATGAGACAAGATGAGACTTGAAAGCTATGTCGAAATGAGACATTTAGACAATGAGAATCCTGCAGTGTGTTTCTGTGTCAAGCTAACCTTGTAAAAGTGTTGAAGCCTTGTGGCCGCTAGCAGGCTAAAGTAGCTCAGATGATGCTGAATGAGCGAAACCCGAGCCGCTAATTGAAGCTTCTAGCAAGAGAGAGGAAGTGCCAATTTGCTAGTAACAGTAACCCCACCGCCTTCACACACACTCTCAAATCTGCCATACAGGAAGGGAGTGGATGCTCATTAAAGCTAACAAATGTGTTGACAAAATGACAAAAAACATGACATCCTAAACGATCAAAACAAGCTAGCCTAATTAGCTGGTGGATTCAACAGTCAGAATTAGCGAGCTTGTAGCTAGGCAGAGAATGTTACAAACAAGTTAGCATGCTGACAATTAGCCACAAAAAAAGCTCAGCGAGCTTCATACGATATTGCTTCTGCCTGGCAAATATAATAGCATACAAGTATAATACATATCCCAATAAAAGCAGTATCCAAGTAACTCAATGTAACCCAGACGTGAGTCAGTTGTAAATTGCGATTTATTCCTCTTTTTTCCGTCGTACTTCCCCCTCTTCCTTCATTTCAATCTCCTCCTCCTCTTCGTCTTGCTCCTTCCTCTCACTCGATCTTCGTCCTTCTCTACTCCCACTTTACTCTTCTCTTCCTCAATTGTTAATTGGTTGGCCATCTTCCTCCTGCTCCTCCTCCTCCTCTTCCTCCTTGTCTTATTTGTTTGCCTTCTCCCGTCTACCTCATGGCGTGTTTAGTTGGCTCGGTGACAGACGCGTTAGTGACACACAATGGCGGGCACGCATGACAAAAGGAAACACTGAGTGATGGACACACAATCACACACACACACACATACACACGTGCGGACAGTAATAACAAGCATTCGTCTGGAAGCGGGAGCTTTGATTTCTGGTTAGCAAAAAGGTCATGTGATACGTGTGCGTGCGTGTAGGTGCAGTGGCCGTGTATCAACTCCAAATACAAAGTGAAGAAGAAGGGTTACAAGAACTCTGGCATTGTCATCCTCAGCCAGTGCAAGGTCAACCTTCTTCCTATTCCTCTTTATGTCACTGACGGGCGACGAGTCCATTATCCGTCTCTATGTGTCCTGACGATCGTGGCTCGGTGTGGACGTGAGCTTGAATGCTTGGCGGTCTAAATGAGCAGGTGAATAAACGTGATGGATGAGCCGGCGCCGCGTGGGCGGAGTCAACAGACAGAATGAGAGCAGCCGCTGACCTTAATGAGGCCCACAACAGAAAACTTCATTAGGGGTTTTTAATGCTAATGTAGCTTTTCTTTAGGCTTTTGATTCTATAAGGCCTAATTTATTTTTTTTCTTTCGTTCCTCTCCAAACCACTTTTTTTCATGTGTCCTTTAATTCCGTTCCTTGTTTTCTTCTCCCCTCATGATAACATGGACTTGATCTTTCCTTGTTTCCTACTTCCATTCGTTCCCTTGTTTCTTTGTTCCCCTATTCCCTTCCTCCCAGCTCGGGTCCATCCGAATTTGTCAGAGCAGTCAGGGTGCTATGGGGGCCCCCCCGACAACTCCCCCCCCCCCCCCCCCCCCCCATGGAATCACTGGTCCTCTTTCTTTCCATTGTCCTTTTTTTCATGCCCATTTTGTCACAACATTTACACAAAAGTGACATGCACAGAGGTCAGAAGTCACTTAAATATAGAACGAGTGGAAGAGAAATACCAGAACAGGCATGTGCATGAGGCGTGTGCGTGAAGTGATGTGTGTGTGAAGCGTCTCCATCCTCATCAAACGAATCCACTGACGAATGAATCACATGATGATGAAATAATAAAAAAAAAAATTAACATGATATTCTTTTTTGTATTTGCAGATTATCAAGATGCATTCTTTCCTAGATTACATTATGGGAGGATGCCAGATCCAATTTACTGTGAGGGCGCGCACGCACAAGCACACACATGCACACACATGCACACACACACCACAAGTCGCATCCAGGTCATCGTCCTGCTTCTTATTCCATCAAGAGTAAACGGCGCCCGGGTTCTCAGAGTGGTCCTGATGACGTTGCCACGGAAACGGTAACCACGGCAACACCAACCTGCCGCCCCGATGTCCCACTTAGCGACCACGACAGACCCCGAGTGTGGTTGCACCGGTCCCGCCGGTCACACTGATGCTGGCACATCATAGCATCAAGGATGGCCGATGCCTTGTGTCGTCACGGCAACGCGGCAAACAGGAAGCACGGACAGATTCGGTTAGACGATTGGCTGAGGGCGGAAGGTATTTCAAAATAAAGCAGATAGCAATTCAAAGACTACAAGTCCCGTTAGGATCTCGATCATCAAAATCAGGGGTTCTGCTCGGATCACGCCTCATGTCACATTGCATGTGACATCACACATCTCAATCTGTCAGGTGGCCATCGACTTCACGGCGTCCAATGGCGACCCTCGCAACAGCTGCTCTTTGCACTACATCCACCCGTACCGACCCAACGAGTACCTCAAGGCGCTGGTCGCTGTGGGCGAGATCTGCCAGGACTACGACAGGTCGGCACTCCGAGGTGGACACCGAAAACCAAAAGTCAACCCAACTCCTGTCTTGTTTTTGTTTCAGTGACAAAATGTTCCCAGCGTTCGGCTTTGGAGCTCGTATCCCGCCGGACTACAAGGTATTTTTAAAGTCTGCTAATGCTAAGATAATGCTAAATGCCATTGACAGGCTAACGTACATTAGCAGTGATGTCACGATCAGTATAAAGCTTCAAACGACTCCTACTTTATTATAGAAGAAGAAACAACAGACCGAGCGTCCAACAATATTTGGGCAAATATTGTGTCTATGGAAAAAGTTGACAAAGTAATGTTGACATTGACGTTTGATTTTTTTTTTTTTCTAGTTGAAGCAGACATCAAAGAGTCTTTCTGTCCATCCAATCACCTTACTTTTCCTCTACCTCCTTTTCCCCCTCAGGTCTCCCATGACTTTGCGGTGAATTTTAACGAGGAGAACCCCGAGTGTGCAGGTAGGCTTTGAAGTTCCCTCACTCATTTAGAAAAAGAAAGAAAGAACTCTCAATCCATACAAAGGTGACCGAACAATGTGTCATGAGGATGAGAATGATGAGGATGTGATACTGACGACGAGGAGGATAATTCAGGAAGAAGAATGATGATGATTATGATGATCATGACAATGTGTTGAGCATGACATAATGATGAGCAGGATCGTGATAATGATGAGAATAACTGATGAGAATCGTGATCATTTGATGAGAATGATGAGAAGTATGACAAAGGGAACGTAAATGAAAAGATGTTGATGGTAATGAGACAGATGATGTGAATGATGAGGATGACAATAATGATTAGAAAAATATGATGATGATGAAGATGTTAACAATACAGAGATTGGTGTGGAGAACTATGAGCATGAGGGTGAGAATCATAATAAGAATGGTCATGATATTTTTAGACTTGTTTTATGGATGAGTTTTATGCCTCAGTGATAATATGAGGTTGTCAGAGCTGTCACCAAGCTAATGGCTAAAGGTCACGTAGCGATGCATTAATTAACACAGCGAGTGTTCCCTCGGTGACCGTTCCCTCACTTCAGAGACGCCCCGCGGCACACAAGGACACGGTCCGCCTCTCACTTAGCTTGACGGCAAACAAAGCGGCATCATTCATTCACGCTGTGAACAAGTGAGATGGGGTTCTGAGGAAATGAAGAACATGCGCTTCTCATGTGTTTCTCATGTTCTTCTCATGTGTTCCTTCAGGTATCCAGGGCGTGGTGGAAGCCTACCAGGCCTGCCTTCCCAAACTTCAACTCTACGGACCTACCAACATTGCTCCCATCATACACAAAGTGGCCAACTCTGCCTCGCAAGAGGTTCACACCAAAGAGGCCATGGTATATAACATGACGGCTAGCTTGTCAGCTACGTGCATTAACGTTTACAGCCCATCCACTAAATATTTCAACAGTTAGCCTGAGGCGTGTTCTTTTGTTGTTATTGTTAGCAATATTTCATCCTTTTGATCCTGACGGACGGCGTGATCACGGACATGGCGGACACACGTGAGGCCATCGTGCAGGCGTCTCACCTTCCCATGTCCGTCATCATCGTGGGAGTGGGAAACGCAGACTTTGGAGACATGCAAATGCTAGATGGAGATGACGGGATCCTCAGGTCGCCCAGAGGGGAGCCCGTGCTCAGAGATATCGTACAGTTTGTGCCATTCAGGAACTTCAAGCATGTGAGTGTCACATGACCATTGCCACATGACAACATAAAGACGATGATGAAAATGATCATAAATAATGATCATTTGTGGAACCAGGATGATGATAATGCAAATGAGGGTGATCAGGATGATGAGAACACTCATGAGAAGGAGAATGATGTTGAGGTTGATGAG
Source organism: Syngnathus floridae (assembly GCF_059516105.1). Taxonomy (NCBI): domain Eukaryota; kingdom Metazoa; phylum Chordata; class Actinopteri; order Syngnathiformes; family Syngnathidae; genus Syngnathus; species Syngnathus floridae. Next base: position 1,285,117 of record NC_142422.1, on the reverse strand, counting down.
AACAATGATGGAAATGATGCTAATGAGGACGGAGAAATAATGAGGAAACTAATAAGAAACTCTACTTGGATATTTTGCTGACCATCAATCGACTGCTTCTTCGCACCACCAGTCACTTAGAACAGAGCATTTTTTGGGTGGGTACACATTTGATAGGAAACAATAATAACTAGGGTTTGTTTTCTTGTCTTCCTGTCTTGTTTCTCACCCCCAGGCATCGCCAGCAGCACTAGCTAAGAGCGTGCTAGCTGAGGTTCCCAACCAGGTGGTCGACTACTACAACAGCAGAGGCATCAAACCCAAAGTGGCCAGCCAGTACACCTCCAGAACCTTTGGACCATGAGGGCCTCGGCCCGCTACCGCATATCTGAAAAGCACAACTAATGACCGCGAATGACCCTTAATGACAACTATGGACTGCTAACAATAGCTAAAAGACCTCTAGCACACACTTCTTGAATACACACTCAAACGAATACTAGCTAGCTGTAGCATCTTAGCATCTTTCGTGCATGCCAGCCAGAGGAAAATGTTGCACTGTGAACGAGCACGTTGCCGTGTTGTCTGGAAGTTTAGTGCACGCAATGACAAGTCCACAGTTTATGTTTGGACACTTTTGTCTAATTTCCTGTACCTCGGGGCGCCAAAACATCGTGCATGAGTTTGTGTTGTTTTAGCATGTAGTAACATATCAGCTAGCATGCTAGGTCAAAACATATCCTACTAATATTTTACAAAATGTCTGCCACCACCGCAACATGATGTGGGCCTAATGTCTGCTAGCATGTTATGTCAAAACATGTCCGCCATCATTTTATGGAGAACGATTCAAAACCACATTTTTTCACACTGATACCAGTACAAGTTGTCCTTCTTGAGAACTGACTGAAATTGAAAAATATAGGTACTAGCTATGTTACCTGTACTGCCTTCAACAGGAAAAATATACCTAATTACTGCACTGAATGATACCGTTTATATCGTAAATGCGTAAAGTCAATATATGCATGAACACAAGTAATGCAGGAAGTTATCTTACCATTCAAATAGCAAATAAATGTATAGGCCTACATTTTGGTGGCGACACACTAATCAATCACACAAAGAATGAATAAAAACATAAATTTACTGTCTACAAGCATTTAGAGTACTTACAGAAATTGCATTTTAATGCGCATAGGAGATGCAATCCACTCAGCAAAACGCTCCATCAGCATGTAGTATGTCATTTTCATCCTGATAGAACAGCCACAAAAGTATCGGTAGCTGGAATGACATGACATAATACATTGATTAAACAGATATCGGTCAGCGCTTGTTGCGAATTTTATGTAACACGTGTTTGTTATGACATAATATTTGCTAGCATGCTAGCACGAAACATATTTGCTAGCACTTTATGGAGTGTCTACGAGTGATCTGTCCATATTTATCTGTAGCATTTGATGATAAGACCTGCAAGCGCCCCACGTCAGAGCATATTTGCAAGCATATTATGATAAAACCAACTAGCGTGGTAGATCACGACATAGCCGCTAACATATTGTGACAAAAATAGCTGCTAACATGTTATGATTTAACATATCATATTTCAGATTTTATGATACAATGTCTGTTAGTTTGCTAGCTCAAAACATATCCTACTGGCCTTTTATGAAATATCTTCTAATGTGTTGTGACGTAACATACCCATAGTGAGTGCTGGGAAAACATACCCTCTAGTATTTTCGTATAAATGATATAAATGACCTCTCGGACTCTATGACGGTAACATGTTGTATGTGCTAGCAATATGATTTTTTTTTTTTTTACAATCCAACATTTTGGATGCTAACATGTTATGTCATTATATTAGCTAGCATGCTGGGTCAAAACATCCGTTAGCATTTTATGCTTTAGCTAAATATTTTATCCTATGCTACATGTCTGCTAGCAGCGTTTTGCTAGCATGACAAATGTAGACATCCAAGCACAATTTTCGTAATCTAGACAAAATGTTGTTACAATGGAAACCATCGTGTTTGCTTCCATTTTGATGTGTTTGGATCTCTTGTCTTCCTGACGGGCATTTAAAAGCCTTTCGTCCTTCTTGATGTGTGACTGTTTGATACAAGATGGCGGATGGGTCATGTTACCTGACGATAATAATTAAACTTTTATTACTGTCAAGATCAAGCAAAGTCTACGTCTTATTTCCAGTATGTGATGTTTCTCAGCTGGCCCTTTCATACTCGAGCGAGAGAGTTTGTTCACCTTCCTAAAACACTTAAGCGTGCTTTTGAACTAGCAGCACTTCACAGTCCTCAAATGGATATATGCAGGGTTCAAAGTTCATCTCTTACAGTAGGACGCATCCATCATCCTGTCTTCCTACCTCGCCACATACCTGAAATTTAATTGGCTGACAGCAGACGCGCAAACAGTACCATGCCGGCAGCAAGGTCACAAACACTACGGACGTCAAAACTACCTTGATACGACTTTCACTACATCAAATCGACACGATGTGAGAAAGCGAGTCATGTGATTTTACTGTTTTTTTTTTTTTAAATAGATTTCCGATAATAGCGGCTTTTGAAAAAAAAAAAAAAAAAAAAGCTTATCACACACAAACATAAAAGAAAAACGCTATTAAATGGGGTTTTGGTGCTGTCACGAATAAAAAAGACAACCTGATTAATTGACTTGATTGGGGTGTCATTAAGTTAATTGGACCTAATGTCTTTTTTTTTTTTTTTTTTTAAATTACTCATCAAAACCAGAACGCAACATGGCCACCGGGCATGTTCCCGCTAAAATGTGGTATTGCCATGTGGGTCACTCCACAGGACACTTCATTAGGGACGCAACATTTCACATGGGAAATAGTCACACAAAGTATATTTACGTGAATTCTTTTACGATTAATATATTATTATATATATTCTGTAGACATGATGAGCTGGTGTTCCTAGTAAAATGTCTCGATGTGATAAGAGAAAGTGTCTTTTTTTTGTAGCGTCATCCGATCGAGGTCACCTCAACCCGGGGGGTTCGGTAGAACTTTTCCGTCACGGTTAAGGGACGAAATACGTCTGAAGAATTTTCTTCTTCTCTTACTCTGAAGCCAATCTCTCTCTGGGGCATATTGCTTCTGTCTGGATCAGCGCTGATGCAAGTGGCGGCAAGCGGCCAGCATCAAAAGCTAATCACTGACGTCCACTTCCTGTTTGACTTGATAAAACGTTTAAAAGTGGCTGTTCTCATTTGTTTCAACAGGGCCTCAAGTCTTGGCTTGACCTCGCAACCAACGGTCAGAAATTCCAGGAGGGAATGGAGGGGACAAACTGAAATGCAAGAAAACAAACTAGATTAAAAAAAAAAAAAAAAAAAAGGTCCAGCAATTGCATGTGAGTCGCCCACTATATTTGTAAGCCGTGACAACTTTCACCCCTGAAAGTTTTCAGGCGCCATCGGGAGCATGAGAGCAAATAGTACAGTAAGTAAATACGTATTGATTCCCAAAAGCACCGCTAACTCAAACCGCTCTGAAGAGTATCGGAGCGAGTCATCCAGCTGATTGGGAAACGTAAGAAGCTCCTCTTGGTCGCTAGTTGTGATTAATGACACGAGATCATGGAATGTCCTTCACCCAAATAGGGTGGCTTGGAAAGTGAGGAGAAGAGACACTCGACTAAATGCCTCCTCTTTAATATTGCTTCACACACTTTAATTATTGCACACCCTAGCACGCTCACTCTATAACTGTGTGTGTGTACTGTGTACTGTGTGTGTGTGTGAGACTGATGCTGTTGCTATGACAACGGAAGTGGAGCCTCTATTCCACTCTGTTTGCTGTCTGACCAATCTGAAAAGCTGGAAAAACATTACGGAAACATCAATGTAGTTGTCCCTTCCTTTCTTTTACATCATAAACAACTAACAGCAACTATCGCTTGACAGACAGACAGACAGACAGACAGACAGACAGACAGACGGACGAACTAACAGATGAACGAACAGATGGATAATCCAAGTACACAGTCGTATAGCTTCTTTTAAGTATAACAAAAAACATCCAGTGGCATTCCACTTGTTCATAATTAGCATAGCAGATAGAAGTGTGTGTGTGTGTGCGCCCGCGTGTGAGTGAGTGTATGTGTGTGCACGACGGAGCCAATGATGAACACACACCAAGCTCATTACATTAAAACAAACAGAAACAGACTCAAGAGACTCAAAGGCTTTGCCTCATGCTAATACAGGCTAATACCACCACACACACACACACACACACACACACACACACACACACACACACGCAATGAATGACATCATGCCATCAAGTAAGTATATGACGCCAACATCTTGGTTATGACTCCATATTGAAAAACAAGAGTCATGATAATGTGACATATTTAACATCATTTTTCCCCACCGTCTGTTTCCAGCTGGCTTTAACTCCGCCCTGCTGGGATGTTGTTAAAATCCCATCAGCATAATGCTAGCGCTATGGTTACCATGGAAACGCAGCCGCACCAAAACCAGATTCCGATAGTTCTCATACTGGCCGGTGCTTCACATTTACCAACCTCCTGCAGCGAATCTACTCGTGTAACATTTACGACGTGAGCAACACATTTATGACTCGTGTTCAAAGTTGAATGTGAACATTGCAACATATGCAAAAGTTCTAGTTCGAGATATGTCAGATGGCCCTCATTGTTCTGATACCTTTATTGGTTCTAAAACGATGATGTCAAACTCAGGCTCGGGGGCCAGATTCAGCCCGTCATATCGTTATTTGAGGCCCGTGAAGGAAAATCATGTGCTTCGACTTCAATTTGAATAACCTGAACATATTTCTTCCTGTAACCTTGCTGTAAGTTCTAAACTAAATTGAATAGTAGTCAAACATTTTTTTCCTGTATTCTGATTTTTAAAACTACGTAGTCATAACGACCCTCTGAGGTCGTTCTGATGCCGTGTCCATGGAAATTTGTTTACATGCTTACATCATGCCCGCATAGCATGCTAGCAGATGATGACGTGACTTTGGACTTGGCAGAAGGCCGAAGCTGTCAAACTTCACGTGTTAATTAGCGAGTCGAAGGCACTAATGATCCACTAACACACGTCACAACTTTTTCACACTGAGGCTAACAAGCAAAAGCGTTCATCTCTTCATCATCATCATCCTTCTCTAATTACGTCTCACCTGTGTGTGTGCGTGGATGGTATCTGCGCTCGTGGATTTTTTTCCCTCATTAAGAATCAGCGAGAAACTAACCGTTGGACTCTTCTTGACAAGGTGTGTGCTGCTGGCATAGGACCAAACACCTGGTATCTCCAGAACACATGAGATGCCCACACATGAAGACCATGATGTCCACACTGTGATGTTAAAAGCAGAACAATAAACAATTGTAACAATTGTTACGCAGATTCATATGGGAGTGTGTGTTGCCATGGCAACTATTTCCTCACCTGTCAAATATGCACTGGAGGATGAGCAGCCAATCAGGGAGCTGCAGTTCAGGGATGGCGAGGTCAGGTGAAGGGACAGGACCCACTTGGCTTGGTTGTCATGGATACGCTTCCTGATGGACAGGTGATGTCACTTTTTTTTTTCCCAAAACTTTAATGAGAAAGTGTTATATCAATGTTTGACCTGTCAGATTGCTCCAGGTTCCCGCTATCGCTGTTTACCTACTTCCTATTTGGCGATCACATGTTGCCATGGCAACAGCCCGGTGAAATTTCTGTGCAGGTTTGATTCCTGGTGACAGGCCCATTGCTCCACCACGTCAAGACTTCAAGGCTTGTTAATTGTCTTTGCCTGCTTGTGTAAGTGTGTATAAAGAGGACAGAAAAAAAAGTCCAATGAGTTAACACTTGTGCAAAACATTACTTCTTTGACAACTGATTCAACAGTCAGCGAAGAGTTAAAAGTAGTTGAATTTGTTCTGACACGAGCTGAGCCATCGGATATTATCTGACCGCCAATCAATGCGTTTACTTATAAGCTGTGCAACACTGACGTCTAGCGGTCAGAACGTGAAAGTACACGAATCAAGTATTTTTTTTTCACACAAATCACTGCACAATAATTCGTGTCATCTCATTTCCTCGTGTACAATTGTCCCATGGCTACTTTTTACTAAATAAATATTTTTGTTTTAAGTGAGTCTGAGAAAAGAGAAATATAATCCTGTCCAATTTTTGCACGTTCCTTAAAATGGACTGGCAACCACTGCAAAGCAATTTTTACCTTTTGCCAAAACTCAACTTTGACAGGCTCCAGCTAAATAGTCCAATTACGAAAAAAATTTATGATCTGGAGGTTGTTTTTTTTTTTTTTAGGTGTCACGGGACATCACCGGTCAGATAGGAGTCACGCATTGGTGAAACAAAGTTTTAATTGACAACATGCAGCACATCACAATGCCAAACTTCAAATAAAAGTTGAAAGCACGTGTAAATACTGTGCTCCTTTTCCTCTTAGCATCAAGCTAGCTCGCTGCCTTGCCGCTGTGGGGCTAACTGCTCCATCGAGTGGCACGTTAAGGCACTTTGGGAAAAGATGAAGCTATGAAATTCTTTTGGTGTTTTATGATCACCGATGCATGAAGATTAACAACCATAAGTAGCATAAAAAAACTAATATTGCAGCAGGATTCAAACATTCACTAGATGACAGGCTATAAATAACTGCTGTGGTAGGATACAATCATGTTTTTAAATCCATCTTTTTTTTTTTTTTTTAGAATACAATTGTCACTTTGTGAAGTTTGAAATGTTGTCAACAGCTACGCAGCAAATGCTTGTTGCTAAACCCTTCTGCTTCCCAAACAGTAAAACAAGATTTGCGGCAAACTCTGACGCATGTGCAAGAAAAAAAAATGAACATTCAGTCATAAATAAAAGTTCATATTACTCATAAAATGTTTTTTTTCTCCTTCAAAAAGTGTAAAACCAGCGTAATAGAAATGATTTGTATAGCTACAGCTCTTGCTAACAGCTAGCATGTGCGATTACACTGAACAACGTCATGCTATGTGACTAATTTTGCTACTTGTCTTATATTTTGATCCACATTTCAAAGGACAATTCATTTGTATTGTTTAAGAAACAAACAAAAAAAGAAAAGCTGCAGGCATCCATTTCAGTATCACCAAGATATAACGATTTCTAGTGGACACTACTGCGGTAACTTGCCCTACAGTGGCTGCTTCTAACCAAAATGGGTGACTAACAAACATTATAATATACACACAATTGCAAAAAAAATAAAAATACAGGCATTTTGATCGACAACCCAAAATGACATTCATTTGGCGACTGACTTAGAGATCCTTCAAATGTCTTTGATTTTGGCAAATGATTTGCCATAAAAGTCAGTGAGCGCATGTGATTGGTCACAGATTTGCACAAACAGGTCACATGATGCTAACCGGCACACAAATACAGCTTGAATATAAACGTCCAAAGTATTGTTATTGTTAACAATCTGTTAACTTTTGTGTTCCTGTGCTTTCACATTTTTGTCATAATAATCACCATAATCATCATCATTGTTGTGTAAACTTCAACTTCTTGGTGGTACATAAGTTTAAAGTGTAGCACCGTGCACGCTGGCCCGCCTGTTGCCGTGACAACAGCTTAGTGTGCATGTAACCCGTAAGGAGGCGATTGTTGGCACACTGACGCATTACACTAGTCGAGTGTAAGTTGGCATGCTAAATGCTAACATTTCCTTAGCCTAGCTTGGCTGATGGTGATGGTTCAGCCTTGAATCTGTTTGCGAGGTTAGCATGCTTTTAATGCCAAGCGTGACACGTAGCTGATGATGGAAAATGGTTCAACTTTGTCTTGTTTACTATTTTAGCACATTAAGAACTAATTCGTCATCTTAGTGTTGCATAAGACTGACGATGATGATCAAGATGATGGTGGAAGCATTGCCACCCTCTTCCATTAGCATACTAAATGCTAACACTTTTTAGCCTTACATGGCTGTTGATGGTGGTTCAGCATTGCATTTCTGGCATGCGAGGTTAGCATGCTAAATGCTAACACTTATTCTGCTTAGCACAGCCCAGGTGACAGTAATGCTGAAGGTGGCTCAGCATGAAATTTGTTGGCATGTTAGTATTCTGATTACTAACATTACTTTAGCTTAGCATGGCGGATGCGGAAAGTGCGTCAGCATCTGATCATTTCACTTTTGCGCAGTTCGTGGATTATAAAGATGATGAGGGTGGTCCAACATCATGTTTGTTTGTGAGGTTAGCATGCTAAACGCTATTGCAGTACTGTAAACATTGGAAAAAATCAACAAAAAATACACAGGCAGGTCATTATGGCACACAGCAATGCTCTCAGTGTCTCTAATGAGAAAGCAACAATTAAGCGACATTTTCATCAAACAGCGGGAATGATGGGAAATGTAGTCATGGAGTTGACTCTGTATTGTTCGCACCTGTTGTTGTTGTTTTGGTGTAACACTGATGTGAAAGTGACTCTCAGAAGCACCGGCAACGTTCAGACTTTTTTTTTCTTTTTAACGAGACTGCTCCTGGATTAGAATCTCGGCTTCCAACTCTCATCCAATCACGTTGACTTGTTGGCTGGTTGAGCTCCAGAGGCAGCCAATCAGGGATCTGGACATTACATGGTCGCGCCTGCATGCATAAAATCAAATTCATGTGACTCCCAGGTTGTGATACACATTATAGTTAGTAACGCCTTTTCGACAAAATTGTGTAAGGTTTCATCCACTTTCAAAAATAATCAAGTGACAAACTAATATTAATTATAGGATAATAAAAATAACATGATTAAATACCATTGTGGTGTGGCCCACAAGAGACACTGTAAGACGTCCACAAGCTGACCGCCATCAGGAAGGTAGTGATAAAACCAAACACCTGAAAACACAACACACAAACAGAACACAAGCAACAATAACACAGCTGTGACAATAAACACATTGGCAACAAACAGAACACGCAAACATGTTGTACTTACAGATGCCGCCACGAGAGCAGACACTCCTCCACTCTTCACGGCCGCCACAATGGAGCCGATGCAGATCAGGATCGTACCTAGAGAGTAGTGGAAGAATTCCTAAAAGAAGAATACAAGGATGAAGTTGACGATGTGCTGCGTGAAGATGATGTGGGCGGGGCTTACAGTAAGCGGCCAATTGATGCAACCCATCTTGGCCTGTAAGCGGCACAAGTGCATGAGGAAGAAGATCAGGAGCACCACCAGGAACCACACGGCCACCACCTCAAAGTACTGGAACGCAGCCCAGCTAGGCCAGCCTCGTGCACAGTGAACGCACAGGAAGGTGACAAGCAGCGCCACCTGCAGGAGACATGAAAACATACATCCGCCTGTCATTAGTCAATTTGATCACTAGACAACAGCACGTCACTCTTAATAAGGAACTCAAGTGTGTGTAAGTGTGTACGTGAAACCACACCCACAGGATGTCCCCATCTGCCCGCACTGCCCCCCCTCCCTATCCGCCCCTGTTGACTTGATGCTAGGTTTATTAACACATCAGCTAAAGGCGTCATTTTTTTTAGGTGTTGCCGTGTGATTGTTGTCATGAAATTGTTGTGCGGTGTCTGACCATCTGAGCCATCTTGAGCAGTCCCGGGATGGTTCGGATGTATCCCAGGTTGCAGCCGCCGTCGGACGCGGAAGTCCTGGCGACGCTGGTCGGGCTGACCGTGTGAGACATCTTAGCTTGCCTGCTAAAAGTAAACTTACTAAAAACTCGAGACTAAAAGAGAAAAAGGAAGTCCTGTTGGTCTTATTAGAAAGGCTTCAGTGCGGGAAGGCGCCAAAACATACGCCCAGCTCGTCACACTTTGCACAAGTGCACACTTCCGCTGACGTTTCACAATAAAAGCTATCACACGCGCATTTGTGTGGTACCTTTCACAATAAAAGACAGATTGATGACGGAATAAACTTTAATAGAATAACGACGTAACAATATTTATCCAAATCACTTTTTAATCATATAATTCATGTAGTAATCGGTTTAATGACATAGGTACACAATGGTGCAGTAGTTTGTCAAATTCATGTTATCAACTTTTATTGTTTTTATTGACAAGTGTAGTATGAACTTTGCACTCCAAGATAGCTCGGTAACAGGTTCAACCCTGAACACAATCAACAAAAACAAATTATGCATACTTTAATACTACAAATGTCATTAGAAAAACACACAGAAAGATGAAATTAAAGCCTACAAGACTAAAAAGGCAACAAAAATGGCTCAAGGTTAAACAATACAAAAACCTAAACAAATACAAAATTCTAAATAAATGCTTAGAAAAAGGCTACCAAAGACTATAATGAGTAGAAAGTACAAAAAAAACCAATACAAAATATCACAAAAAAGTAGTACAAGGCCCCAAAAAGAAATAAGCAAAATATTAATAGACTACAAAGAGTACAAAAAAAACTAAATAATGACTTCAAAAAGCCTAAAAAGACTACAAAAAGGCTACATACAAAGACGAAAATCAGGCAGAATTTTTTTTACAGTAATGTGGTGTGTGTTTGTGTGGTGGAAAGTGAAAGTGTGAGCACTGAGCAGTCATACAAAAGTCACAAGATTCTTACTCTGTTAACCACACCACTTCCTGTCAGTGCTCCCATGTTGTAATGACCAAAGCAACTGGCTCAAACTCCTGCTGAAAATAATATTTTTTATTTTGACTCTACCCCTTTGCCGCTCGGGCAGAACAGAGGCTAGCTGATGAACTTGGAAGATGACGAAGACGATGAAGATGATTAATGAAAGGTCACCGTCTTATAAAACAGATCTGAAAAGACAAAGGTTCAACATCTGGTATTTCGACTGAAAACTCTAATCACCGAATGACTGGTGACAGAAACAAGTGATCTCTCACCTTGTTCTTGATGTGTGAGAGCACGTGTGGTGGACGGCACGCTTTCACCTGCAAGTACATGCACATGAATTATAAGTCAAAGGTATATACACAATTTATAAAAAAGGCTGAACGACGGCTCTCATCTCAGAAAACTCACTGGCTTCAGGAAGAGCAACAGTGCTATAAACAGTCTGAAGTGCATTAGCATCACCAGCTGGACCATGGGAGGAATGCAGGACGCGGTCCTCTACTTCACACACAGACATATCAAATCCCCATTTCAGGTCATTTTTAATGCTCATATATGAGATATTGAGTAAAACGTTTTGCACTCACGGTTTTGTCGAATCTGAGCGTGGCGATTTCGAGCTGTGTGAGAAAATGATGATTATCATCAAATAATTTCACAAGGCGCAATCTCGCAGATGATTTCACCACCTCACCTCTGCGCCTCAGTCGGTGGACGATGACGCCCCCTGTGGCCAACAGCAGAAGCGCCGCGGCGACTGTACCACATACCAGGACCACATCCCTCTTCGTGTTGGCCGGCCGGTACGTCTGCTCAGCCCTCCCCAGCTCGTTCTCCACCCGGCAGGTGAGCTCGTCCTGCTGTTCGTACGGGATGGAGCTGTTCAGGAGCGAACCCGCCATTTTCTGAAACTCGAATGTTGCCGTTAAGGGGCTCCCGGAGGCCGACAGCCAGGTGATGTTGGGTATCGGCTTGCCCTCCGCCAAACACTCCAGCCTCTGGGGGGCGCTGCCGGTGATCAGTGACAGGCTCAGGATTGCGGGCCTCACTAACAACAGAAGAAGGAAAAAGCAACGAGGAAAGTTATGAGGTTGCGTTGGGAACACTGAATTTTTCATGATAATTGCTAACTCGCTCACAAAATAGCTCTCAAGCCTTCACACAAATAACCACACCTCCATACGACCAAACAGGAAGTCCACTCGTAGAGTTGAGTCTTTTACCTTGTACCTTCAGCCTCAGCGCTTCGCTCACCCGTTTTTTTCCATCCAGCTCCACTTTGCAGAAGTACTCGCCCTCAGACACATTGTAATGTTTGATGCGAACCGACGCCATCCCCTGGCGGAGGTCACCGGCAAACACGTAATCCTCCGTGCTAAGGCAGTCGACCGGCAAGGCCAATGAGTTGTTCTCTACTTGACATTGGACAAATGCCTGATCGTTTTTTCTTCTGGCAATCCAGCTGAGCGTGATTTTCCCGGCATAGTGGTCCTGATTGGGATGAGTGAAGGAGCATCCCAGGATGGCTTCTTGTCCTCGCAACACGTTGACATCAGAGACATGCACGGTCAACGCGGACAATGGCACGGTTCCTACACCCAGACCAGACATGGCAAAAGTACACCAAATCTGTACTGGGGGTCCATACCATTAACTTTCCACATCAACATGCTAATGTAGCTAACTGCATCCACGTGCTAATGGAGCCTACATGTCAACATTCAAACATTGCTCACTGCTTCTTCGTCATCATGCTAATGCCAGCAACCAGTTTCGCAGTATAAACAGGAAGTAGAAACAATTGGAATGACGCACAACTCACCTGTGATCACCAGTAACAGAAGCACACACGTACGCATGTTTGAATGCACTTATACACACTAGCACATGCGTATGGAATTGCATCAAGGCACACCAATTCTGGGCCATCACAGCAGTTGAGGAAGGAAACGAGTCACAGGACGCTGACTGATTACAAGATAATCACACGCGAACACACACGCACACACACACACACATGCTCAAATACCCAATATTAAGAATTTTTTTGTTGTTTTTTGCTGCGTGTGCGAATTTTTTGGGGCATTTTAAAGTCATGTTTTTATTTTGGTTAGCTTTTGGTTCCCTTTTCTTTATGTTCTACACAAAAGATGAATCTATTATTGGCCTATATGGCACATTGTAACTTCCTCTGACATTCTTTGTATCTATGTTCCTTTTTGTACATAGACAAGAAAAACTTCCTCAAAATAAAACAAGGGTCACACTGGAAAAACACACCCACACTTGTCCATCATGGATGTGTTGCTCTGCGTGTCGTTGTTGTTTGCTGCTGATGGAGGTGAGCTGAGGCACAAGTGTGTTGGGATAATTTCTCTTGTTAACATTACTATGTGTTCTTCCCCACAGTGTGGAGTTCTGAAGAAGGTGCGTGGGCGGTCCACGTGCAAGCAGAGGTGCGGGCCCTGGCGGGCCACCCGGTGGTGCTGCCGTGCACCTTCAGCCACCCGTCGCATTCCCATCACGCCTCAGTGCAGGTGCGTTGGCGTCTGGGTGGAGCTCAGAGTGTCACCATCCTCTACCGCTGCACCGGTAAAGTGCCCGTCTGCGAGCCCGGGCCCCACCAGGACCCGCGGTACCGTTTGGAGGGTGACCCCCGCCAGCACGATCTGTCCCTGCGTATCAACGGCGCCGCCCTAGGAGACAGTGGACGCTATTATTGTGGTTTGGAGGTGGAGGGAAGGGATCACAAGAGCGTGGAGGACAACCTGGGGACCCGGCTGAGGGTAGAGGGTAAGTCCTGAACAAGAGGGTCCACTTAAGGTGTCCCTCACGTTTGTGTTTTCCGCTATAGCGGCACCCATCATCCTGTCCCTGAAAGCGGAAGCCGGTGAGGACTCGAGCTACACGGCCGAATGCAAAGTGACAGGCTCACCGCCGCCCGACATCCAGTGGCTGGGACCCGAGCACCCGCTGGAAGGTTCTACGGCGGGCGCACTGAGTTTGACTGGTGACCTCATCGTTAGCCGGCTGCAGGGTGTGGAACCCGGATGGCAGGTGACATGCTCTGCCTCCAACCCCCACGGGAAAGACAAAGCCACCCTCTACTTGCTTCCCCATCCAGCACCTCCGCCCAAAGATGGAGTGCCCCCTTATATTCTGCTGCTGCTGATTCTTTCTCTGGGGTCAAAGGTCATCATGCTGCTGGGGATTGGAGTGTGGCTGGTGCCTGGAGTAGGCCTCTGGTGGTAGTGACCACGCCCGTGTGCCGCCACACCCATGAGCCCCACTTTGACCATTTAGATTTTAGAATGATGTTCAATAAAGTTTTAATGCTGTGTTTGCTGTCACCTCCTGCTCACTTGATTCATAACTACTTTATTTTCAAGAAGACACATCTACGAAACAATGTCAAGATCTGTCACAGTTCGTTTCCTTGTTTTAATGTTGTCATAGTTTGGGTTGGCGTGTCCGTGGGCTCGCCCCTCCCCTCCTGTGCCCTGATCAGTGTGATCACCCTCACCCGCCTTTCATTAGCTGTCTTGTATTTAAGTCCTGTCTGCCCCTCACTCCCCTGTCGGATTGTTTGCGTCTCATGTCTTCTTGTTTCTCGTTTCTCTACTTGCTTGTCTGTTCTCGTCTTGTTAAAATTCACAGCAAAATGGTATCAAACTTTATCATTCATTCAAAAGGACTACATATGACAAAAAAATCTTTTGTTTGTTTTCCTTGCTGCTTTCATGTCAGCATACTTAAATATTCATGCTAATGTGGCTAACTTGTCAAACCTTAAGATGCTAACGAAGACGCATTAATGTAGCAAACTGGTTTCATGTCACACACACACAAAGACCACAAAAAAGAAAAACGCTCCTAAAACAATCTAAAAACATGACAAGAATTAGACTATGAAGACTACAAAAAGATTACAAACACTATGACACTATATTATCAATAGCATGAGCTTACAGCAGTAGAGCTAACTCAAGTGTTAGCTAGCCACACTCAACGTTAGCCATGCTCAATCTACTGCGTGGTAAAGAGTTGTGGTTCTCGGTAGCAGATGGGGCGGACATCTTGACAACAGTCCTCATGGCTCCAACCAAAGTCCTGACTTGGCTCTAGATTAATGGTTCCACAATGACCCCCATGAGTGTCCTCAGGCTTGGCCCCCTGCCAGTTGCTGACTGTAAACGGCGCCCTGTCAATCCAGTACCAGGCGCCAGTCAATGTGCTGCGACGCAAGCCGATCCAAGCCCGCCTAGGGACGCTATCCCCGGTATACCCCTGCCGGACTCTGACCTGCGCTTGTTCCATGAGTTGGAGAGAGGACAAGCTGACCAAACGGAGATTCCGGTCTCTGCAGAACTTGATGGACTCCTGCCAGCCCAGAGCCTCAGAACCGATTTCCCAAACGTCAGGCGACAAGACGCAGCCTCTGTAATCTAGTGCGGAGAAGCGTATGAGAGTTTAAATTGTTTATGAGAGTGTTTATGTTAGAGCTAATGCTGTTCACACCTGAGGTTTGACTGATGGCGGGCGCCGGGTTCCCAAAAAGGACGCCCCCCTTTTGTCCTATATAGTAGACGGCCATCTTGTCCGAGGTGTGCCAGATGGCGCTGTCCAGGGTGAGCGTTACCACCGTGGAGACATAGTCTGTCCCCGTAAGTGTTCGCCAGGTGGGGTCTTCCAGTGGGCTGCTCCCTACACGGACCCCCGTGGCCAGGTCCTTGTGGACCAGAATGACGGCAAAGTTATACACGTCCGGTATGGCATTGACCACGTAGCATGAGGCCAACTCCGACTGAGGGATGAGTGGCAGGAACAGGGCAGGCCGGTGGAGGACGGCGATACCGGAGAGCTCCAATAAAGGCCAGCCTGGATACGAGGAGTCCACCGAGGAAGTGTCTTCCTGAAGCAACGGTATACATAAAAGTCAGGAGGGGGTGCTGTAGATCTACACATGTACTTCAACTTGGGGAGAGAGTATGTAGGTTCAGGGGGTACCTGGGACAGAAGGAGAGCAGTTTGGTCCTCTGAGGCTTGGGACAGCAGCGGTGGGACCAAGAAGGCCATCTTGCCATGTGGTTTGGGGTTTAGTGTGACGTAGAGCATGGAGCAGCCGCAGTTTAGTGTGGCGGCACACGGGTGCCCGAAGAGAACCGCCACCGGGTGCTTCGCCCTCACCACTCTCCAGACCTCGTTGCCGTCCAGCCAGAACTGAGCGGCGTGGTGAGGCTCCAGCTCCACTTCCTTGGTAATGTTGTCTCCTTCCAGGCTGACTGTATTGACTTTCTCTGCGTTAACCACAATGAGCCTAAAGGGGGCGAACTCTGTCATGTAAGCGCAAACCACATCAGGGGGTTGGGTGGTGTTCTGGTTTTCGGGAACCCGCGGGACGAGGTACTCGGTGCCAAGCGCATCCACGGGAAGAACTCGAGCACTCTGCACGCTGCCCGCCTTGACGCTGACAACCTGGACAGTGACCTGGCGGGTGCTGCTCACCCGAAGAACCTTGTCAGAAACATTCTCTCGCCCCAGCTCAGTGGTTCCATAGGAGAAGAAGCGCCGCGTCTGTGCCTTGGCCAGAATCTCCGTGTGGGTTTGTTGACGGATCGCCACTGTGACTTTTGTGTTATCGTGCAAAGCCGTCACATGCAGCTGGTTGTGAGGTTCCTCAGGGTAAAAGTAGGCAATGTTTTCTGGAAAGACCACCAAGAAGTTGGAACCAGAGGTGCATCCTGGAAAGGCACATGCAAACTATTGCTTGAGAATCAAATCAACACATTATTTGCCATAGCAACGCATTGAACTCACTTGTTTCTGTCGCCCTCTTCAGCAGAAAAAGCAGTACTGCAAAATACAGGTGGCGCTTAGCCAGCATCCTGAGCCAAAACAATCACTTTCAGTGATACATTTGCTACAAAGGCCACAAAGTGTTTTTTTTTTTTGCATTATTATTTTTTTTTGTAATCCATTCATAATGAATTATACTTGCATTTTTGCTGTTTGTGTGCCAGCTTTGTCCCAATTATTTTTCTCGAATGAAGCTAATATGCTAACAACTAGCACAGGAAAGGACATAAAGACATTGCAGAAATGAAATGCCAGAACCAGATTTCAAACCCTGGACCTCGTAACTAATGATTACTTCACAATACTGCACTCATGAATAGTTATTTTGTTCCCTTTAATATTAGTTTGATCTGCAGTTTCCTGTCACACTTCCTGTTTAAAAAGCTCCAAGAGCCACATTGTGGTCTTACCTTCTCTTTAGCCGTGTCTTCTGTGCCTCTCTTACGGAGATGCATGTACGTTTGTCAGTCAAAGCGGGATATTTGCATGGCATCGATGTTGACACAATATTCGAGGCGGCTTAAAGCATCTTCTAAAACTATTTCAATTGAATCGAATGAATTGACTATGAATATAATATTGTAGTTTTCCACGACCATATTCACGTGTAGAGTCAAACTAGAGGTCACATCTGGCCGCTGTGAGACTTGATCTTTGAAGCCGAGCCGGTTATTGTGTGCTTTGTTGCCGTGTTATGATGAAGATCAAGTGAGAGGTTGTGAAGCAGCTTTGTGCACACAACAATGGTGCGTGTGTGCAGATAGAATCAGCAAGGCAGCAGGGGGAGCATTAAAAATGAAGGTGCTAATCATAGATAAGCACTTCAAACAGCCAAACTGCATCGGTCACATCGGTGATTGTTGATTTTATGACAATGTGAGTACATTCAAGGTTTTATAACATCTTTCCCATTCATGAGCAGATTGGTGGTTAGCAAATCTGGCTCACACTTCTGAGGTTCTGAGTTCGAATCTTTTTGTGCTTATATGTTCTCACGTGGGCCCTGACATTTGTATTGTATATTTGTTTATGTATTTGTCAAGTGACAATTCAAAAAAACAGAAATGCCCAAAGCCAATTTGAGATTAATTGGGGGAAAAAAAGAATAATATTTCCACTGTAATTACAGTTTGTTTTTGTTATCTAAACATAATAATCACTATTAGTTCATTTTCAGTTCATTTTCGTTCTGCTTTTATTTTGTGAATGAAAATAACCATATTTCATTCGTTTTGATCAACTTTACTAAGGGAAACAAAATGGATGGTCGCTTCAGTGATGTCGAGACACTCGAACCAGGGGGGCGTTTCTTCAACCTGGTCTCGATACAGACAGTCCGTGAGGCTGCGAGGAGGGAAGAAGTAACGTGTGGACCTTCATCACCTTCGATAGTGAAACTTTTAAAATGTCACAAGACGCGAGCGAGCAGATGAGAC
The DNA here is from genome assembly GCF_059516105.1 of Syngnathus floridae. Taxonomy (NCBI): domain Eukaryota; kingdom Metazoa; phylum Chordata; class Actinopteri; order Syngnathiformes; family Syngnathidae; genus Syngnathus; species Syngnathus floridae. Next base: position 1,267,175 of record NC_142422.1, on the reverse strand, counting down.
CGCTGCTAACATCGGTAAGTGAGTTGGTGGCGACGGCAAATTGTTGTTCATCCCGTCGGAGATGCGCCAAAGGCGAGAAAGCAAAGCGTGCGGGGAGAAACTTGAATGATCAACTTTATACAACAAATTTATTGTGCTTAATTTGACTTCCTTTCCAGGAAGTGAACGCGGCTCGCGCGCACCTAGTAGTTCCGAAGTCGCACTAAAAAAAAAAAAAAAATACAGTTTTTCTAAAAAGTTGCTTTAAAAAAACGGTCGCGCCTTAACTTTGCCGTGTTTTGTGAAACACGCAAACGACATCTGTATTTACCTTGCGCCATATCTACGTCATCGTCACGATGACGTGATTTCTATCATTTGGTTTTTACCCCTGCTGAAGCGTCTGATATATATTAAAAAAATGAAATTGATTTTAAACCTAAGGTGACAAAAGTAGAATATGTGACGGATGTTTCTATTCTTCTTTTGTGGACCACTGCTGTTGTTTACAAGTTCCTTCCATTCATCCTTGCAGAAGAATGATGTTGTCCATCATTTACACCTCAATGTTTTTTTGTATCATGGACCGGCCTCTTTGAGAAAAAGTGATCCAATTATTATTGTTTTAACTTTCTGAAATGAACTGATGATGTGTGTGGATGTTTCAGGCGGAGGAAGCAGTGCTGGACCGAGGGAACACAAGCTCCACCCTTTTCACCAACTTTGAGGCGGAGGAGCTGGAGAGTGAGTGTCTGACGCTTGTGTTCTTCACATCCAGGATGAAGCATTCTATTTTGACACATCGGTCATGTTTGTCGGTCAGGTCACAGGGAGCTGTACGTTGGCATTCACGTCCCTTTGGGCCGACGGCGCCACCGCCACCGGGGACACCGACACGAGCGGCGGAGGCAGGTTCGCCCGCATGAAAATGTCTGCGAGTCGCCTTCTTACGGTAGATTCCAAATGACTTTTTTGCTAGTATAAAAACAATGACATTATTAAAAAAAAATAATAATAATTGCTCTCCCGCTCTCTAGACACACCGTCACAGCGGGTACAGTTCATCTTAGGCACGGAGGACGACGACGAGGAACATGTCCCGCATCAACTCTTCACCGAGCTGGACGAGCTTGCTCTCAGGAACGGGGAAGTCGTGGAGTGGAAGGAGACGGCAAGGCGAGGCCGCCGCCGCCGCGCTGCTTTCTGTCAGCCATCTTGAACGAGACTTCTCTTGTGTGTGGGCAGGTGGTTGAAGTTTGAGGAGGATGTGGAGGACGGCGGCGAGCGTTGGAGTAAACCTTACGTGGCCACCCTGTCCCTGCACAGCCTGTTTGAGTTGCGCTCGTGTATCATGAACGGCACCGTGATACTCGACATGCGCGCCAACGGGATTGAGCAGATCGCAGGTCAGTACACCATTTTGTCCATGCACTCGTGGCTGACGAGGTGTTCTGAAGTTGCTCGATTCTAAAGCCGAATTGCAAATATGGGGGTGAGCACCAACACCTGAGTAGAACCTTTTGAGGAACAATTTGAGATGTTTTACAGACATGGTGATTGACACCATGCTGGCGTCCGGTCAGCTGGAAGATCACGTCCAAGACAAGGTGAGGGAAGCCATCTTAAAGCGCCACCACCATCAGAACGAGAAGAGGCTGAGCAAGCGCATCCCGCTGGTGCGATCCCTCGCTGACATGGGCAAGAAATATTCGGACCCTCATCTGCTGGAACACAATGGTGAGCGCTCCGGACAGACTACGGGACCGCTTGATGACGACCACCTAGAGTGACGTGAAGCTTTTTCCACTTCCAGCAGGTCTTCTAGCGTCCCCTCAGTCGGCTCCTGGGAACCTGAACGCCGACGAGGGGGTGGGAGGTGACTTCAACGCCGGTAGCAGTGAAAACAGCGCGGTGGACTTCAGCAAGGTGAAAGACCTCTTTGCACCAAAAAAGGATTACAGTGATCTATATAGTGGCGCGTTCCCGTGCGTTTCAGGTGGACATGAACTTCATGAGAAAGATTCCAGCAGATGCCGAAGCCTCCAACGTGCTGGTGGGCGAAGTGGACTTCCTCGAGAAGCCCATCATTGCCTTCGTTCGCCTGTCTCCCGCCGTGCTCCTCTCTGGACTCACCCAGGTGCCCGTGCCCACCAGGTGAGCTCGCTCTCCTTTTGGGCAGAAGGTCCCATGACTTGAATTCGGTAATTATGCTCCACTGACCAGGTTCGTTATATTTGACCAACCAATGTATAATGTGACTTTGCACCTCTGCCAATCAGGTTCCTCTTCCTCCTGCTTGGTCCGTTCGGAAAAGGTCCGCAGTACCACGAGGTGGGGCGTTCCATGGCCACGCTGATGACGGACGAGGTGTGAGGTTAGAAGCTCACGTGACTTAGAAGCAGCCTTTAAAATGTTTGCGCGGCTATCCTCAAGATCTTCCACAACGTGGCCTACAAGGCCAAGGATCGCAAAGATCTCCTGGCAGGACTGGACGAGTTCCTGGATCAAGTGACCGTGCTCCCGCCGGGCGAGTGGGACCCCAGCATTCGCATCGAACCGCCCAAGAACATCCCCTCTCAGGTTTGTGGACACACAGGCTAAATGCTAATGCTAACAATGACAACTGTTTTACTTCTATAGGGTTGTCTTTGATAACAGAGTGAGAGATTTTAAGTTGAGCAAGAGTTAGTTTTGTTGTTTCAAACCAGGGTTCTGATTTCAAAGAAAGATTTCAATCCATCTGTTGGGGGTTTCAAGTTAGCTAGGTGCTAATGCTAAAGCTAGCAACACCAAAATTGCATCCGCAGGAGAAGCGGAAGACTCCCTGTGCCTCGAATGGCTCCGTCCACACCTCGGGCATCATCAAGGAGGCGGAGCATGTCGTTGGTCCAGAGCTCCAGAGAACGGGAAGGTTAGCGCTTAGCCGTGTTAGCCACACGTGGCTAGCTTGCGTATAAAGTAGTTTTCACCTTTTTTCCACATACTTAATACTCATAGAAAGGTAGAGTACTGACGAATGACAAATTCTGTACATTTGTGCGTGTCAGGTTATTTGGAGGTCTGGTCGTGGACGTTAAGAGAAAGGCACCTTTTCTGCTCAGTGACCTGACAGATGGCCTCAGCCTGCAGTGTTTGGCATCCGTCCTCTTCCTCTACTGTGCCTGCATGTCTCCCGTCATCACATTCGGAGGCCTGCTAGGAGAAGCCACCCAAGGAAACATTGTAAGAAACGTGAATCACAACGTAGCGGTCCATTTAAGGCTTTGCACGTGGTGACATCATCATTCCGAGGCGTCCTTTGTGTGTGTCTGTCGCAGAGCGCCATTGAATCTCTGTTTGGAGCATCCCTGACGGGCGTGACCTACTCTTTGTTTGCGGGTCAACCTCTCACCATTCTGGGCAGCACAGGGCCCGTTCTGGTCTTTGAGAAGATCCTCTTCAAGTTCTGCTGGTGAGTCAGGTCCTGGTGACTTTTGGAGAAGTAAATTGGGTTTATTCGTGATTGTTTATGCTCTCAACGATACCAGGCTGGCTGTTGCTCAGTTCATGTTGCTAGGCGGATTATTGATCCACTTCGATTCTATAAGGGATGGATATACGCGTAGTAAATTTAAAGTTTTAGTTTTTAAAGGCGACTCTTCTCCTCTAGGGGAAGTCCTTGCGCCGTTAGAAACTATTCTCCGTTGTAGGTTGGGACGCTAAACCCGATAGGATTTTTGTGGCAGGATAATGATGAAAATAATATCTTAGGAAGCATTTCCCCAAAACACAGAAGATCAACTTTAAAGTATTTTTATTGACCATTTGGTGAGTCTTCCAAGATGCTTACTGGGTGAAGAGCAGGAATCCACTGAAGGTGCTATGGTGGTTGCTGTTGTCCCAGATTTGCGTGTTGTGCCAGAGAGTCAGCGAGAGCTTATCGCCCTTTTCCAGCAGCAGGGTGGCGCCGTTAGACGCCGTGTCGCTGCCCTCGCCGGACGGCTGCTCGTGGGTGATGAGCTGGATTTGGGCGTCGTTCTTGTAAAGCACGGCGCTCATGGTGAAGTCGGCGGGGGCGTTGGCGGTGAAGCGGATGTAGTAGACGCCGCGCACGGGTGCCGTGAAATAACCTGGGGGAGGTAAGCAAGCAAGAAGAACCAGTGGCAGGGCATTAATAATTGATGCCCCCTCCTCAAAGAAATACTTGATAGCGGTAAAGCAGTACTTTTGTCTAATTGAAGCTCCTCAGCTCTCCTCAACAGCAAAATTCCACAAAATAGCAAAAGGCTGCTACTTTTGTCAAAAACAAACTCCTCAGTGACCACTGACCTGTTTCCGGGTTGTACGCTTCACCAATGTTGGTGAGGACGTCCTTGAAGAGAAGCTTCTTCATTCCGGACGTGGTCTTCTGGAGACCGTTACCCCCCAGAGACGCCGCAAACGCCACCTTTGGCACATCTACAGTAAGGCGACAAAAAAAAAAAGAAAAGTTAGGACGCGATGTATCTCGCAAAGCAGCATGAGCAAGTATTCGAAACTGACTTCTCATATTCCTCAGCTCCGTCTCGGTGCTCTCCATCCGTCCTTTGAGTTCTGCCGGCACATGATGATAAGTTCAGCTTCTAAGCAACGCAAGTATGAGTTGAAAAACCAAAAGAAATTACCCGTGTTTTCCGTTTGGAGTTGCGTCATGGAAGCTTGAAGCCTTTTCATCTCCGACTCGACGTCAAACTCCTTTGGAGCTTCGTCGACCCTTTGGAGGCAGGATGCAAAATCGTAACCGCTGTCTTTTATTTTTCACAAAATTTCTAATTTAAAGCGGCTTTTCATACAGTGGGAAAACCAGGAATCCGCTGAAGGTGCTGTGGTGATTGCTGTTGTCCCAGATTTGCGTGTTATGCCACAGCACCATCTTCAGCCTGTCGCCCTTCTCCAACAGCAGGGCGGCGCCGTTGGACGCCGTGTCGCTGCCCTCACCCGACGGCTGCTCGTGGACGATGAGCTGGATCTGGGCGTCGTTCTTGTACAGCACGGCGCTCATGGTGAAGTCGGTGGGCGCGTTGGCGGTGAAGCGGATGTAGTAGACGCCGCGAACGGGCGCCGTGAACACGCCTAGATGACACGGACCATGTTGTTGAGCACCGTGACGTCTCGTGGCGGCCATTACGCGGGCTTACCGGTCTCTGCGTTATAAGCCCCGCCTACATTGGTCAGCACGTCCCTGTAAATGAGATCTCTGTTTCCCGTCGTCGTCTTCTGGCCGCCGTTTCCCCCCAGCGAGGCGGCAAAGGCAATCTTTGGGCTTTCTGTTCAAGTGAGGGTTGACGTTTGGGTTGTTGTGAAAATGGCTACACTTTGACACCGGGCTCACCTCGGACTGTGTTCAGCTCCTTCTCGGCCCTCTCCAGACGCTGCATCATGGCTGTTTCCACGGAGACACACAAGTCACATTACGCAGACTAGTAGCTTAGCTTACTTGACCAACTTGTTAGCGCCGGCTTCACCTCGTCTGTCGGCCTTCAGGTCCTCCATAGCCGCCCGGATGCCGTCAATCTCGGCCCGGCGGTCCAGCTGGGGAGTCGGGCCGCACCGCGCGACCGCTACCGTTAGCAAAAGCACCAGTGCGACACGTGCAAACATGACGGCGGAGCACAGATGAGACGCCGGCGTCTCCGTTACTTTTATACGGGGATGACCGCGGTGACCTTGAACTCGTCAATATTGGCTTTGAGAAGAGGCAAATGTAAGCATGCGTCTGTCACAACATACATATGTACCAAGATGCCATTGGGTCAAATATTGATGCGGGCAGGGGTCACTGAACTTTTATGTGAAGGTTACGCTCATCGATCTGACACAGCAAACTTAGCCGATGAACTTCAGCATGCTCGAGCACGTGTTGCACGCTTAACAAGGTTTTATTATTCCATTTATTTATTTTTATTTGATTTATTTTTGTTTCATATATTTTATTTATTTTATTTATTCATTTGTATTTTATGCATATTTTTCATTCTATTTTTATTTAATTATTCTTTTTTTATTACAATTATTCCAAATGTCCTCCTCAGTGACTACGGCCTGAGCTACTTGTCCCTGCGGACCAGCATCGGACTATGGACCGCCTTCCTGTGCCTGCTGCTGGTGGCCACCGACGCCAGCTCCTTAGTCTGCTACATCACGCGCTTCACCGAGGAGGCCTTTGCCGCCCTCATCTGCTTCATCTTCATCTACGAAGCCCTGGAGAAGCTTCTGCACCTGGGGCACATCTACCCGGTCAACACTGCCAACCATTTGGACAACCTGACCTTCTACACGTACGTCGGACATCCTGGCTAAGCTGCCGTTTTATTTGAAGGCAGCTATGGATCTCTCTCATGAGCAACCACCAAAGTTCTCACTCGGCAGTTGAAGTTCTCGACCCGACTTTTTGCGCTCGCAGGTGCGAATGTTCTCAACCCGCCAACGCCTCGACCGAAACGCATCAGATTTGGAGGAACCGGGGCTACAACTCGTCGGCGAGCATCCCGTGGGAGCAGCTGAGCGTGAAGGTGACGCAAATCCTCTGGAACGTCTCGTCTCGTCAGAAACGGGAGAAGCCCGGCCGAGCTTCTCTTTCTTTTGCAGCGCTGTCAGAGTTTGCGCGGTGAATTCACCGGCTCGGCTTGCGCCCGCGACGGACCCTTCGTCCCCGACGTCCTTTTCTGGTCCGTCATTCTCTTCTTCACAACCTTCTTATTGTCGACATTGCTCAAAGACTTCAAGAACAAGAGATTCTTTCCCACCAAGGTGGGTTTGGCTTCCTGTCATCTATCACACATAAGATTCAAAACTGAAATGTTTCCAACAATCAAGAAGAGTCCCGTGACCTCCATTGAACTTCTGTTCCATGATTTGCATGACATGCAGGTGCGATCCACCATCAGTGACTTTGCCGTCTTCCTGACCATCATGTTAATGGTTCTGATGGATTATCTGGTGGGAATTCCGTCTCCCAAACTCAGTGTCCCGGACCGTTTCCAGGTATAAATTTCCAAACCGAGGCGGCTCTTGGGCTTAACGCAGGAATTTCACACTTTCTGCATTTCCTGTATTGTGTCTCAGCCCACCTCCGATAATCGCGGTTGGCTCATCTCGCCGCTGGGTCCCAACCCCTGGTGGACGCTGCTGGCTGCCGCCATTCCCGCTTTGCTCTGCACCATCCTAATCTTCATGGACCAGCAGATCACCGCTGTCATCGTCAACAGGAAGGAAAACAAGCTGACGGTCGGGCCCGTGTTACTCTAATAAATGCAGTTCAGTCCGAATATTTAATACAAACAAACCTTCACGTGAGGCTCATCAATAGCATTAGCATAGCATACAACGCATTGACTTAATGAACGTTTTGATTCTTCGCTTAACCCCAGAAAGGCTGTGGCTACCATCTGGACCTGCTGCTGGTGTCCCTGATGATAGCCGTGTGCTCCATCATGGGCCTACCGTGGTTCGTGGCGGCCACTGTTCTCTCCATCACGCACGTCAACAGCCTGAAGTTGGAGTCGACCTGCGCAGCCCCGGGCGAGCAGCCCAAGTTTCTGGGCGTCCGGGAACAGCGCGTCACCGGCCTGATGATCTTCCTCCTCATGGGCTGCTCGGTCTTCATGACGTCTGTCCTTAAGGTGAGCTCACGATTTCCTTTCCTCAGCTTTTTTACGTCCACCTTTCCTTGACGGCAGTTCATCCCGATGCCCGTCCTGTACGGCGTCTTCCTCTACATGGGCGTGTCCTCGCTCAAAGACATTCAGGTACGTGTCTTTGTTAACTATAAAAAAAATAAATAAACAGGCTAAGTCTCTATTGTTGGTCTTGTGTAGCTCTTTGACCGCATCCAACTGTTCGCCATGGCGGCTAAGCACCAGCCGGACCTGATCTACCTTCGCTACGTTCCGCTGAGGAAGGTCCACGCCTTCACCGCCGTGCAGCTCTCCTGCCTGATCGCCCTGTGGCTCATCAAAACCTCCGCCGCCGCCGTCGTCTTCCCCATGATGGTTAGATGAAGGCCGGGTCGCGCCCTAACATCGTGCCGCCACCTCACGTTGTGCTCCGCAGGTTCTGGCGCTGGTGTTCATCCGGAAGCTTCTGGACTTTGGCTTCAGCAAACGAGAGCTGACTTGGCTGGATGACCTCATACCCGAAAGCAAGAAGAAAGACGATGACAAGAAGAAGAAGAGGGAGAAGGAAGTGAGCACACAGCATGTGACTATGTGAGCGTACCATGTGACCTTACCACATGACCTTCATGTAAATAGAACATGACTTGCAGGAGACTGCTTTGCAGGGGGCGGTGGACAACTCTGCGTTCGATGATGACGCAATAGTCGTCAAGATCCCTGTGAAAAGTGTGAAACCATGGTGAATCAGAAGCATCGTGTTTGTATGTAGGTGTGTGTCATCACCACACGTAGCCTTAAAAGTGTGTCCATGGGTAGGTCAGACCCGTCTGAGGTGAACATCTCGCGTGAGATGGATAAAAGTGGCTTCTGTACATCTCGCTCCATGACGGCGGACGCCAACAAAGCTCTGAAGCCAATCAGCAGGTCAGTTGATGATGTCATTGAAGATGTTGTTCATGGACGTTATTACTGATGGCATGGAATGATAAAACGGTGTAATTAAGAGACAACAACATAGCAGCACCAGCAATTTTAAGCTAACAATAGCGCTATAAACAAGCCAATGTTATTCTACTAAGTCTCTTTTTCTTGTTGTCTTTACTCTCCAGTCAGGAGCCTGTGCCCTGCGTGAGCGAGGACCAAAGAGTAGCAGACGTTGAGACGGCACTATGACCCGCAGGGTTACGTCAACACCACTAAAGGGTGCTGCCATGCCCCCTGAGTCAAAGGCGAACAGGACTAGGACTTGGCTTCTCTACCATAGTGTTGCTCGTTTTTTTTATTATCATTATTTTTACATACTTACATATTATTATATGAACACAGCTGTTAGTCTTAACTGCAAGCAAAAAAAAAAAAAAGTGATTTCGGGACCCGTGGATTCTCATATTTGTGGATTTTGTTCTTTATTATATTGTTATTTTTCCACATTTTGAGAGGGGGCTAGAATAGTCAAATTTTTCAGATTCTTTTGTCTTTTTTAAAGTTAATAAGTACTGCACTCACGTCATGTAATGTCAAACCTTCTCAGTGGCTCAAGTTATATGTCATGCACAGTTATTATTGTGAGAATGATTTGTGATAAACATTTCCCATCCAGTGTCAATTGTATCTACAATGATCCGAGAGCGATACTTTTGTTTTGAAAGCAGATTATGTCACTTCCTGTTTCTACTTCCGCCTACATCTTTTAGATTAATTAACATTTCATTCGTTAAGAATAAATATTATTCGCAACTTAATGTATCATGTATGTTCTTTAGACAGTTATTCAGCTTTTTTTTTTGTACTTGGAGTTCGCCGTATTTACATTTCATAGGGCGGCTACCGAGTGACGTTTCACTCTGACCCGGAAGCACAACAACAGCTGCACGAAGCCGTTTCTTCGCTTTATATCGCTAGTTTCCGCAGAGAATTCCCTTAGTACTTTCTTTTGTCATTCTGACTGGCTTTATAAAAGAACTCCACTACATCAGCCTCGCCATCCGCAGGTAAAACGACTTCCCCCCACCACTTCCTGCCATTCTTACGCGGATGCTTCAGCTGTTTGGTTAGCCGGCGAGCTAACGGGACGCTAACGAGATGTCATATGATGGCTCTTTAAAATTTAAACAATGTAACGTATGTGGAAATACCGCTTCTAATTAACTCAGTATAAAAAAAACAAGCGTTAGAATAGGAAATGCAGGATTAACATGATAAGTCACATGACGACGACAGATGGTAAACAGTAAAAGAGTTACACCGGTAAATTGCATGTACTATTGCGCTAAGGACTGAAGCCTTCTATGAAAGGTTCCCAAAGTAGCTTAAATTCGATAAGTGTTTTGTTACGACCATCCGTTTACCTCTACTCCCGGCAGAGGCGATGGGCAACCAGCTGGCGGGTATTGCCCCATCCCAGATCTTGTCAGTGGACAGCTACTTCTCAGACATCCATGATCATGAGTACGACAAGAGCCTGGGCAGCACGCGCTTCTTCAAGGTGGCGCGCGCCAAGCACCGCGAGGGCATGCTGGTGGTCAAGGTGTTTGCAATCCAAGACCCCTCACTGCCGCTCACCAGCTACAAACAGGAGCTGGAGGAGCTGAAGATCCGCCTGCACTCGTGCCACAACTGCTTGCCCTTCCAGAAGACCTCGCTGACGGAGAAGGCCGCTATCCTCTTTCGCCAGTACGTGCGCGACAACCTGTACGACCGCATCAGCACGCGGCCGTTCCTCAACAACGTGGAAAAGCGCTGGCTGGCCTTCCAAATCCTCACCGCCGTGGACCAGGCGCACAAGGCCGGCGTGCGCCACGGCGACATCAAGACGGAGAACGTGATGGTGACCAGCTGGAACTGGGTGCTGCTCAGCGATTTCGCCAGCTTCAAGCCAACCTACCTTCCCGAAGACAATCCTGCCGACTTCAACTATTTCTTTGACACGTCCCGCCGTCGTACCTGCTACATTGCGCCGGAGCGCTTTGTGGACGGCAGCATGTTTGCCGCCGAGAGCGACCAGAACACGCCGCTGGTGGACCTGAGCAGCAGCAACCAGAGGAGCAGAGGCGAGCTCAAGCAGGCCATGGACATTTTCTCTGCAGGTGGGCCTGAAAGGTTTGCTCGTTCTAAAACAAGTCATGTGACAAAAAAGAATGGTCGTAACACAACGGAAAGGAATTTGTCCCAGCGATGCTTTGGGGTGGATGCCGTGAAATGTTATTTGAAGGCAGCGTGTTTTCTCCGTTTTTCTCAGGTTGCGTGATCGCTGAGCTGTTCACCGAGGGCGTCCCGCTCTTCGATTTGTCCCAGCTGCTTGCGTACCGCAAAGGACACTTTCAGACGGAGCATGTTCTGGAGAAGATCGAGGACCGCAGCATCCGAGAGCTGGTGAGGCCCGTGTTTGACACGGAAACCCGGATCTCAGTCGTGCCTTCTCTGATGTCCCTCAGGTGGCGCAGATGGTCCAGCGAGAACCCGAGCGGCGCTCGTCGGCCGAGGACTACTTGAAGCAGCAGCGAGGAAAAGCCTTCCCAGACATCTTCTACACCTTCCTGCTGCCTTACATGGCGCAATTCGCCAAAGACACGTTCCAGTCGGCCGACGAGAGAGTCCTCGTAATACGCAAAGACTTGGACAACATCTTGCACAACCTCCGAGGTGAGCGCATCGTGAAAACGCAGCTTCCTTCCATTAGACCAAATGTTCTTGAAGACACACTGGCAAATCCTTGACGCAGGCTCTCCAAGTTCCTCCCAGGACGCTGGCGACGGCACGGTGAGCGCCAAGGAGCAGCAAGGCCTGATGGTGCTGGCGTCGGTCATCACTTCCTGCCTGCAGACGCTGCATTCGTGCGACTCCAAGCTGGCGGCGCTGGAGCTGATCCTCCACCTGGCGCCGCGTCTGGGCGTGGACATCCTGCTGGACCGCATCACGCCCTACCTGCTGCACTTCTGCAACGACCCGGTGCCGCGCGTGCGGGCCCAGGCCGTGCGCACTCTCACCAAGGTGCTGGCGCTGGTCAAGGAGGTGCCACGCAACGACGTGAATATCTACCCGGAGTACATCCTGCCGGGCATCGCCCACCTGGCGCAGGATAACGCCACCATCGTCAGATTGGCGTACGCCGGTGAGGCGGCTGCCGCCTTTTCCACCAAATTGTGTCCATCCAGTTGGTGAAGAATCTTTTTTGGTCGTTGTCAGAGAATGTGGCGCACCTGGCAGAGAGCGCCCTCCGCTTCCTGGAGTTGGTGCAGGAGAACAACTTAAGCACGGAGCACGACGCCAACGGCGAGGAGGCGGAGGAAACGCTTCACCCCAACGATAATTACGACTCAGGTCGGTGGAGAAAAGCGGTCAGGTGCTCTGAGATTGAGAATTGATTGGAACAGCCCCGAATGCGCAGAGCTGCAGGCGCTCCACGAGATGGTGCAGCAGAAGGTGGTGACGCTGCTGAGCGACTCTGAGAACGTGGTGAAGCAGTCGCTGATGGAGAACGGCATCACGCGACTCTGCGTCTTCTTCGGACGGCAGAAGGCCAACGACGTGCTGCTCTCGCATATGATCACCTTCCTCAACGACAAGAACGACTGGCACCTGCGCGGCGCCTTCTTCGACAGCATCGTCGGTGAGAAGCGTTTTTTTTTCGCGGACCTCGGACTTTGAGGTCGCCGACTCCGAGAGGTCAATTGTGGCTGTGTTTGTGTGTGGAGGAGTGGCAGCGTACGTAGGCTGGCAGAGCTCGGCCATCTTGAAGCCGCTCCTCCAGCAGGGTCTGAGCGACACGGAGGAGTTTGTCATCTACAAAGCGCTCAACGCGCTGACGTGCATGTGCCAGCTGGGCCTGCTGCAGAAGCCTCACATCTACGAGTTTGTCGCCGACATCGGTAAGTTGACATCAAACGTTTCATCCTGGCGCCTCAGCTCATTTATTTGATTTTTTTTTTTTGCTACCTGGCCGCAGCTCCGTTCCTGTGCCACCCCAACTTATGGATCCGCTACGGCGCGGTGGGCTTCATCACGGTGGTCGCTCAGCACCTCAACTTAGCCGACGTATACTGCAAGCTGATGCCGCACCTGAATCCCTTCGTCACGCAGCCCATCATTCAGGTGAGCGCCGCCGCCGCCGCCGCCTTGTCACGGCCATCCCGGCCGGCTCACACCCGCCGACTGCATCCTCAGATCGACAAGGAGCTGGTCCTGCTGAGCGTTCTGAAGGAGCCGTTGAGCCGCTCCATCTTTGACTACGCGCTGCGCTCCAAAGACATCGCTAGCCTCTTCCGCCACCTGCTGCTGCGGCAGAAGAAGCGCGCCGGGTCCATCCCGGAGTGCCCGCCTCCCGAGGACCCCGCCATCGCTCAGCTACTTAAGAAGCTACTCTCGCAGGTGAACACGCCAAATTAAGCACAATGCCACGCCGGATCCTACTGCGACTTCAAATAAAACGGAGCAACTTGGAGTTTGAAAGTTTCTGTTGTCGGGCCGGGCCGCCTTGCAGGGAATGACCGAGGCGGAGGAAGACAAGCTGCTGGCGCTCCGAGACTTCATGCTCAAGTCCAATAAGGCCAAAGCCAACATGGGCGAGCAGATACATCTGGGGGAGGCCACCCAGACCGGCGTGGTCGACCTCGCCGTGCTGGGCATCGCCGGACGCCAGGTGGACTTGGCCAAGCCCAAAGGCGAGGTGGAGGACAAGCGAGGTGAGCCTCGCGCTTTTTTTTTTTTTTTGTCCCTCATTCAGTTCATGTTTGCGCATATTTGTAATGGATAAAACACCTGTTTTGAATTTCGGCAGAGGACAGCATGTTATTTGTTGGAGTGAACGCTAGCGCGATTTGCTGTCATTTTTTTTAACGTTTTTGCTTTGATTTTCTGCAGATGTTTCTTTTCTTTTATACTTTTTTTCCTTTTAATTGTGTATGCTATTTTATGTTTGTACGGCGGCCTTGAGTGCCTTGAAAGGCGCCTGATAAGTAAAATGTATTATCATTATGATTTAAAAAGGCCCAAAACTAAACAATTGGACATTCAAACGTTTAGAAAGGGTGAAGTGAAGTTCACCATAGCTAAATATTTGTCTCTCCCAGCGAGGAAGCACACCAAGCAGGACTCCATCATGAACGAGGAGTGGAAGAGCATGTTTGGATCTCAGGAGCCTGCTTCCACCGCTGCCACCATGCAGCCAAACACGGTATTGCTGCATGGTTTCATTTTCATTTTCTGTTTGTTGTAAAACTAGCGACAACAAAAAGAGCCGATTTTTAAAAGCACCAACTGATTAATGGCTTCGTGCGCCCTGGAGGTGCCCGACGGTCCGGCGAGTCAATCCCGAAAGAACGCGCCGGCGCCGGCGGTGGCCGTGCAGCAGTCGGTGACAGGTGGCCTGGCCTACCAGCGCCGCGTCAACACCTGCAAGGCGGAGCTGCAGCAGCTGGTGCAGCAAAAGCGCGACCAGTGCAGCGCCGAGCGCATGGCCAAGCAGATGATGGAGAGCGCCGAGTGGGAGAGTCGCCCGCCGCCGCCCGGTAAATGCCCGCACTTCTGCTCACGGCATCTGAGCTAAGCTAAATAAAAAAAATGTTCAGGGTGGCACCCGAAAGGATTGCTGGTGGCCCACCTCCACGAGCACAAAGCGGCCGTCAACCGCATCAGAGTGTCGGACGAGCACGCCATCTTCGCCACGGCGTCCAACGACGGCACGGTCAAAGTGTGGGACAGTCAGAAGATGGAGGGCAAGACCACCACCACCAGGTCGGTGCTGACGTACTCGCGCATCGGCGGCCACGCCAAGACGCTGACCTTCTGCCAGGGCTCGCATTACTTGGCCGTGGCGTCCGACAACGGCGCCATCCAGCTGCTGGCGGTCGAAGCCAGCAAACCGCCAAAATCGCCCAAAGTGCAACCCTTCCAGACCCGGTGAGACTTCAATTATTTCATATTAATTAGCTTATATATATTATTAATATATATATTGTATAATATTTGATTCGAATATTTATATTGGTGATTATTATTTGCAAAATGCTTTCAAATATATTTACAGTTGTATTACTTTATTTCAAAGAAAGTTCAAATGGCTCATGCTGTAGCTCCCAAAAGTCAAAACACAGCCATAAAAAAAATTCCCCGCAGGTCTCTGGATCTGAAGGAGGACGGCTGCGCGGTGGACATCCACCATTTTAACTCTGGCGCTCAGTCCGTGCTGGCGTACGCCACGGTCAACGGCTCGCTGGTGGGCTGGGACCTTCGCTCCAACTCCAACGCCTGGACGCTTCGCCACGACCTCCGCTTGGGACTCATCACTTCCTTCAGCGTGGACATGCACCAATGCTGGCTCTGCCTCGGTAAGCGCGCCGAGCGGCATCTTCTCGACGCCACCTGAGCGAGCGTCCCCTCCCTCCGCAGGTACGAGCAGCGGCACCATGGCCTGCTGGGATATGCGCTTCCAGCTGCCCATCTCCAACCACACGCATCCGGCACGCGCGCGCATCCGCCGCCTGCTCATGCACCCGCTCTACCAGTCGTCGGTCATCGCCGGTAAGCCGACCCTCTCGTTTCCTCGTCCACTTCGTGGTCATGTGACTCGCTCGCGCGCGTGCAGCCGTGCAGGGCAACAACGAGGTGTCCATGTGGGACATGGAGACGGGGGATCGTAAGTTCACGCTGTGGGCCAGCTCGGCCCCGCCCCTGTCAGAGTCGCAGGTGAGAAGCACAAAAATGTCCGTCCGTCCGTCCGTCCGTCCGTCCGTCCGTCCGTCCGTCCGTCCGTCCGTCCGTCCGTCCGTCCGTCCATCCATCCATCCATCCATCCATCCATCCATCCATCCATCCATCCATCCATCCATCCATCCATCCATCCATCCATCCATCCATCCATCCTCTGATTCTTCTCATGCTCTGTCCTGCGTCGCAGCCGTCGCCTCACAGCGTGCACGGGATCTACTGCAGTCCGGCCGACGGCAATCCTCTGCTGCTCACCGCCGGTTCCGACATGAGGATCAGGTGTGACAAACGAATTAACAATGCCAAATTGTTTTAAGGCCCAAATTTTGTCGTCAGAAATTCTTAAAGGTCTTAAGATTCAAAATCAGACGGCCCAAAGTGAATGACGCTGTGACATTTGTGCTCGCCAGGTTCTGGGATCTGGCGTACCCGGAGAGATCGTACATCGTGGCGGGCGGCGCCAACGATTCGCTGCACTGCCCCTCCGTCATGTACAGCAGGAAGATCATCGAAGGCACAGAAGTGGTGCAGGTAAGCCGAGCGGCGCATGCCGTGATATTTCTCAGAGTACACCGGTGAAATGTAGTCCAGGAAGCACACACACAATTGTTCATCCATCCGTCCACATCGCAGGAGATCCACAGCAAGCAGAAGAGCGGCGCCGCTGAGGACTCGCCGCGACGGGGACCCGAGTCACTGCCCGCGGGACACCACGACATCATCACCGATATCGCCACCTTCCAGACCACGCAAGGATTCATCGTTACCTCGTCCAGGGATGGGATCATCAAAGTGTGGAAGTGATGCGCGCACACACACACACACACACACACACATACACACACTCTAATAGCCTCACTCACATCAATGCTAGCTGGTTTCTATGGAAACATGCAAAGACTTCCTGTAATTAATTACCTGTCGTGCTGAGCTCATATTGGCTTATGACGATGAAATGAGAAAAACCTTGATGTCACTGTGATGTCATCTTGTACATATTGAGTTTTATAGTTTGATCATGTAATGCTGAACAAGTCATGTGACCTATGCGTGTTCAATAAATCCTGACGTCATAGTTTGTTATTCAGTTTGTTAGCATGCTCATTTCAATTTATAAGGATGCTAAATGATTGATTCACTGTAATCCTTGTTGATACTTACAATTAGATTAAGTTTGACCTCTCTTTGTGTAGGGAAATTCGGAATTTTCTGGAATGTTTTGAAATCCAAAGTTAGCATACTTAAAAAAAAATGAACGGATGTTGAGATTGTGACACGAGTTCCTAAACAATAACAATCAAGTTGAAAAGAGTCACATGGGTCCGCGGCGCCCTTTCAGGCCACGCAGGCATCCTGGCAGGCCTCCAAGGTGCTAAAGCGGTTCTCGTTTCCGCCGCATCCGCCGTACCAGAAGCGATCACACTTGTGCTCCTCGCTGTCGTAGAACCACATCATGGCGTAACGCTGGCAGTCCCCAGCCTCCTTGGGCAGCAGGCAGGCGTCTGTCGAGAAGCAAGGGGGACGTCACGCGTCGGCTTCTTCGTGCGAGCGAGCGTTTGCGACCTTTACCCGTGGCACTGGCGTCGGTCGATTGCGGCGTCGTCGCGTCGTCCTCTGTTACGGTTAACGAAAGTGAGAAACGCAGCCGTAAGTCAAAGTAGCAAGCTACAGATAAGGTGCCTTCATTTTTGTTTGAAGATTCATCACGTGTTTTTGTGATGATTCCTCACCTTCTGGGCTCAGCATGTGGACGACGTCAGTCTGTCCGGTTTGTTCTTGCAACTGGTCGGCTGGCTCTTCCTGCGGCTGGTCAGCAAACTCCTCCACGTACCCTTGACTGGACGCCATAGCGGTCACATGGCCAACATGATGACGACTATGATGATGATTAAAAACGCCTTACCCATCAGTGAGGATCTGCCCACCGTCTTGACCCGTCCGTTGGCAGATCTGCTTCAAAGATGGCGCTGGGTGTGTGATGAAGCCCTCTGTGACACACACACAGTTGCTTAGAAAGACAAACATAGACAATAGAAAGAACGTCTGACATGTATCGGTCTCACTGTCTAGCGCGGCCATGAAGACCCTGAAGAACCTCCGCGCGTAGTCCCGTTCTTCCTGGTGAAGCTGTCCCAAGTGCAGCAGATGCTGCTGCAAGGGCTCGCTGGCGACGGTCTCCACCTGCTCGCGGTCGTAGCGCTCGCCCACCGTCACCACGAATAGCGCCACCCCCTGGCACTTGGCCTTCATGGCGGCGGCACGCAACACTTTGCGGTCCTCGGACGCCGACCTGGTGCCCACCACCACCAGCATCACCTTCCTCCTGCGGGCGTGGCCGGCTGTCGTCGTTTCCTTCAGGCCGAGGTTCAGGGCGTGCCCCAAGGACGAGGATCCGCTCTCTTGGCGCATGTTACTCAGCAGGTGTGACCTCATAAGCCGTCCATCCTGGTAAGCCTGCAGGCCAAACTCCAACTTGGTGCCGCGGGCGCCGCTCTGCTGCACCACGGCCACGCGGGCGCGAGTGTCGGCCTGGCCCGGCCGGGGGCTGACGGCCAGTTGCTCCACCACGGAGGCCAAAAGCTCCTGAGCGCCGGCGTACTCGTCGGTCTGCATCTCGCGCGAGCCATCCACAACCATCACCACGTCCGCCTCCACTTCTTGCGGCGCCGGCGTCTCCTGAATGAACGTGCACTCCTGGCCGCGTCGGCACGGGTCTGCGCCAAAGGAAAAATGCTTAAGCTAACATCTTACGCGAATGTCCAAACATCCGCTTACCGTAACAAACGGCGCAGTTCTTCACTTTCCTCAGGTCGGCCGCGGCGTCCCTCCCCAGCACAGTGAAGATGGACTTTCCGGTGTCGTCCAGCTGCAAGAAAATGTGAATAACGGCTGAGAGGTCCACACCAACAGTGAGTAACTGATGATAGGTCCCCCCGCAAAATGGGAATTAAGTAGTGGGAATTGCAAAAGAAGTGTACAGCGCTCCCCTCCTGCTGAAAGTGATTGGCAACTTCTCCAAAACGCCACTTCAACATAGTCCCTTGACACCAAAACAACACCTACTAAGAAGTAGTAAAAGTCACATTTTCAAACTTGCCTCCATGGCACGGCTGAGGGCGGGGGCGTTCCTCAAGGAGATGACGGCAGGCACCACGTTGAGGGCGCGGTACTCCATGACGGCCGTCACCACGTCGCTGACGTCCTGCGGCGGGCCGCTTGAGAAAAACACGGCCACCTTCCTTATCATGGCGCCCGAGCGCACGCGCTTCAGCACGTTGCGCGCCACGAAGCGCATGGCGGCGCCCAGTTGCCGCTTGTTGGACGTGCGCTCCAGTGCCACGTTCCTCACGGCGTCCATCAGCTGCGCCTTGCGTCGGTAGTCGTGGAAGCGGACCAGGTACTTGGTGTGGGCGCTGTACGCCACCACGGCCACGCGGGCTCCCGTGGGGCAGTTGCTCTCCGACACCGTAATATCCTCCAGGAGGGACAACAGGGCCGAGCGCTGGCGCTCGAACGCCGCAGGCGTTACGTCGTCGGACATGTCCAACGCCACCACCAGCTCCGTGGGGAGAGCGGGGCAAGAGCCCAAGTCTGAACGGCCAGCAACGACGAGAGCACAAGGTAAAAAATGGCGACCAAAACGCTAAACTTCTTTCATTTGCTCATTCCATATTAGGTCGTTTGTAATTGTGTTCAGTATTTCATTCGTTCACCCATTCTCATTTGTTCATCAACACCCTCATTCGTTCAATTAAGCATACAGTCATTGGAACTACTGTGTTCATTCGATCAAATGGGCGCATTCATTGATTTGGACATTATTGTTCTTTAATTGGCTCACTCACTCACTCACTCACTCACTCACTCACTCACTCACTCACTCACTCACTCACTCACTCACTCACTCACTCACTCACTCACTCACTCACTCACTCACTCACTCACTCACTCACTCACTCACTCACTCACTCACTCTCTCGGGTTCCAATGATTGGCTCATCCAATCGTTCATTGTTCGCGATTGAAAAAACAAAATGGCCACCACAACGTACAGGTTGACAACTCAGGCAGGAAGTGACACATACGTACCTTTGGAGCAAGCTGAAAAAGAGCACAAACACAAACTTAAAGCTGATCGGATGACAACAGAACAGTGGGTGTGGCCTCAGCTAGCCGATACTGGACTCACCGCAGTTGTCTCGGATGTACGTGATCAGTTCGCACTCCTTCAGAGCGATACGAGACACTTCAATAAAACCAAAACCAATAAACAAACAATGAAACAATAAACGCGACCCTTACCGTCTTCCCTCTGCTTCCAGCGGTACCTCGTGGGCCCTGTGTGTTCCAAAGAAAGGCAACGTCGTTCATCGATTTCTTTCTTTCTCTCATTCATCCATTTTGTTTCTTGTTGTTGTGTCAAAGGAGGAGTCACCCTCACCTTGTGTCCCTCATAACCCGGCTCTCCCTTTCGACCCGTCTCCCCTGTGCGACCCGAGTTACCCTGCGGAAAAGTCGACAATTATCAGTAAGTTTTATTTGTTTGTTTACTGTGATTTGATCAATTAATATCATTTTGTCACATGGCTCTGAACATTTATCCGCCTTGGAAACTTTTGACCTGAGCTATGCGCATCCAAGCTGCAAATGTACCCTCATGCTTATGTGTTGACTCACCCCGCGACCTTGGTTGCCTTTGCGCCCCGGTAGACCTTGAGGACCCCCCAGGCCGTTCTCACCCTAAGAGCAAAAAAGTGGGTGTGGCCACTCAGCATTTCCTCAGGTGTCTGTTCACCTTAAAAGACTTTCTGTCAGTGAAGTTGAACGCACTCACCACTAAACCGGGGTAACCGGGGAAGCCTGGATCTCCCTACACACACAAATAAGTGCGCGTTAAGAGATACACAGAAAACACACACAACTTGAGCTCAACACGGTCGTCTGCTCACCTTGATCCCCTTAGGTCCAGCTGGTCCGTAGCCGTCTCTGCCGTCCTGACCCTGTTGGCGGTATCAATTGTTTACATGACGAGTACACAAAGAACAGCTGTACTCTGACACATGACGCATGACATACGTAAACACCGATGTTAATTGGTTTCTCGGTAAAGTGGGGCACTCCCTGGACTGTTTATGTCGTCCAATGGCATTTATCGAAAGTAGATGCTAAGGAGGTTAGCGCGTGTAGAACACTTCCCAATGCGGATACATACCGGCGGACCCCGTGGTCCTGGCGTGCCCTGCACCCCTCGCACACCTGGATCTCCAGGTTGTCCCTTTAATGACAAACGTTGTGGTTACCATGGTGATGTCACATGACATCAACGCGAAGCTGTCACTCGCCTTCTGACCATTACCACCGCGTCTTCCCGTGGAACCTGCTAATCCTGGTGAGCCCGGCCCCCCCTGCAGGAAAACCACAAGAATGGTTCAGTGCACACTTTGATGGCATGGCACTGTCGCCATGGTTCAGATGCATTGCTTACCTGTGGCCCAGGAAGTCCAGGGATCCCTCTTGGTCCAGGCTGACCTCTGACCCCTCTGGGGCCCTAAACATGCAACAAGAATCAGTCAAATATATTATCGTTTTTAGCACTGATAGCACTTCCTGTTTATTACTCACCTGAGGACCTGAAGCCCCAGGACTTCCTGACAGGCCAGGATCTCCGGAAGCTCCGGCAGCACCCTGGGGGAGCACAAACATGTACACACAATTGTCAGTGTGTGTGTTGAGTGACATAAAGCAGATAATGGGTTTCTGATATTCTGGGTGATCTCCCACCTTTTCCCCGAGGGGTCCTCGTCTTCCGTCGGGACCCTGAAACACAACACGTACACACATTCAGCGTGAGAGGAAGTAAGATGGTGACAGACAGAACAACAGCAACAAAAATCTCACAGGATTCCCCTGGACGCCACTTTCTCCGGCCCTCCCGTCTTGTCCTGGTTCTCCCTGGACACAAGAAGGGGTGGCGGGCATAAGGGAGGATGCCGGGAACTTAGGAAGCAAGAAAGGAGTAATTGCTGACCGGCAAACCAGGATTTCCCACATCTCCCTTGGGTCCCGGCGCAGTGTTTTCCCGTCCAGGTTCTCCCTGACACGACACAAGAAGGCACGTCACGTGACCAGCAGGCTGAGTGGTCTTTGCGAGGAGAGGCTCAACTCACCGGATCTCCTCTCAGGCCTCGCTGTCCCTTGAGTCCCGCCTCCCCTCGGATACCGGGAATGCCCTGAGGAATGGACGAATGTCAGGAGTTCAGAGGTCAACACGACCGTGGGTCAATCCCACACACAGCAAAACTACACTGACACCCTCTGACTCATGTCCATGTATACTTTACCGGATTTCCGGGATGTCCTCGCTCTCCTTGACTACCACCTTGTCCTGACACGCCCTGCACGCACAAAGAACCTTCATCGCGTTGATGAAGATAATGATGATGAAGTTGATGAGGACACCCGAGCGCTAACCTGATCTCCGTTGACGCCGTCCAGTCCGCCTTCTCCATCCTCGCCCTGCCAAAACAATCACGTGACATCCATCAAAGTGGACTTCCTGCTGAAGGAAGGACGACGTCGTGCCGTGAATGTCACTCACCCGATTACCTCGCAGGCCTCGGTAGCCCTGAGCACAAAACAAACGGAAGACGTCGGCGTGTAAGCATCATGTGACGTGACAGACGCATCCACCAGCAGTTAAGTACCTTAGATCCTCGGAGTCCGGCGCAGCCCTGAACACCCTGAGGTCCACTGGGCCCAGGACTACCGCGGTCACCCTGAAACGAATCGACACCACGGCTGAACCCTCAGCGGCACAAGTAAGGATACAAGAAAGGAGGGAGGCAAGGTAGGACAAAGGAAAGAAGGGGGAAACTGTAAGTGTACTTACAGGTAGGCCCTCTTCTCCAGGGAATCCAGGGAAACCTCTTTGTCCCGACACGCCCTAAACGATTAAACGCATCGCATGAAGATGACGATAATGACGACGAAGACAGCGGTCACGACGACGCTGTAACCTTTGACCCCAGGGAACCCCGAGACCCGCGGATGCCTTCGTGTCCTGAACATTTGCACGTGACGTTGCAGCACACGCGACTGGACACCGTGTCCTGTCGCAACACATGGTGACAGAGTAGCGTTAGCGAGCCATGGCATTTAGCTCCGCCCCCTTCTCCTCAACTCACAATCTGCTTGAGTACGGTGCTGCCCACGTTCTGCATGCCGATGCTGAGCGGGGTTTTGTAGCCGAACCCTCGGCCGAACTCCAACATTTGCAGCTGCGCCAGGTCCGGCGCCCCCTCCAGGCCAACCATCAGCAGCGCGTCCACACCTGTAGGAACACCTCTGTATTACCTCCGTGTACCACACGACAAAAACACGTCTTGATCTTCTTTTTCCTTACCAGACTTTCGCAGCAGCTCGGACTCATTCTCCAGTGTCATCACGTCTTCATCTAGTCCGTCTGAGAAGATGACTAGAACCTGAAGGCGGGCAGTATCAGACCATCAGCGACTTTAGTTCGTCTCAAGTCACGTCATGTGACTAGAGACCCCCATCTCTGGTTTAAGTACATGAAACCTCCGCAAGACTGAAACATGACTTACCTTCACACCGCCTTTGGAGTTGTCCTCAAACTTCTGCCCGAAGGACTTGAGCATGGCCCTGTTGAGGCGCGTGGGAACGTTCAAATTCCAACTCATGACCTTGCTCACAACGCCATCGTTGGGGTCGTAAGGTTTGAACTCGAAGTCGTAACGGGTTCCTCCGTCCTGGTCCACCAGCCTGTATCCGATTTTGGGCTCGATGGGTTCGGTTTCGGTGCCGGTGCAGCACAAGCCTTGGATGGAGGTGGCGTAATGGACGATCTCGGGCAAGAAAGTCCTGAGCTTGTTATGGCCGCTGACCAACATCTCACCCGGACGTCCGCTTCTTTGAGAAATGTCAAAGCCCATGGCAATGTCGATACAGCAGCCTGAAGCGAGAGCAAGATTTGAAAAATACAAATGAGAAAGAATCGTGACTGGGCCTGAAGACAATAAAAGAAGGGAAAAAGAAAGAAGAATGGAAGGAGAAGAAAAGCCAAAACAAGGAACGTACTTTCCCGCTCTCCAATAAATTTGGATTCACAGATGGTTTTCACCACCTTTTGTCTGATCCCCTCCAAACTGTCAAAGTTTTCCACAGTGAAGAGTCTGTCGTGGGTGTCTGTGATCTGCAGGAGCTGCAGGTCGTGCACGTCACCCACACCGATGGCAAACACCTCCACCCCGAGAGCCTTGAGGCGCTCCGCGGCCTCCTGCACCTCATCCTGAGACTCTCCGTCCGTGATCAGCACCAAGTTCTGGGAGACACCGGCCAACCTGCGAGAGCCGTTGGCTTCTTCAAAGTGAGCCCTGATGGCATCCAGGGCGCGTCCGATCAGGGTTCCGCCACCACGCTGGTTCATGCCCATGATGTGCTTGGTCACCGCCTCATAAGTGAAGAACTGGTTCAGGTAGAACTCGTGCTGGAAATCGTTGCTGAATTGCGCCAGTCCGACCCGGACTAAATCCTGTCTGACTTTGAAGCTGGCTACCAGCTGTGTGGTGAAGTTCTTCATGACGGTGTAGTCCTGATAACTGATGTTGCCCGACTGAGGGAGCAGGAAGATTAGATCGGCTTTCTGCTTCTTGCAGGCTGCAAAAGCAAAGATTAGACTGGTGAAGAAATTGGTTTTGTCACCAACTGGTGACGAAAAGGTCTCCTACCTGGTTTTGTGGAGATGCAGAAAACAAACGAGATGTTTTTGTGCAAAGTTTCCAGCGCGTCAAAACTGTCCACGTAGAAGACTCGCTTTGAGTCATGACCCGCCATGATCTCCAGCTGTTTCCTGATGGCGCCCTCCACTCCGATACTGAAGACTATAATCCCTTTGTCTCGGAGCGCGTCGGACGGTTCACGCAGATTGTGCCAATCGGTGGCGTCGCCGTCTGTGATCACCATCAGAATCTGAGGCACTTTGGACGCTGCCCGACCGCCGTACTCGGCATTGAAGAACGGCAAGGTGTAGTTCAAGGCCTCTCCCGTGTAGGTGTTCCCATAGGGGGACTCGAGCGCCTCTATTGCTTGAAGAACATCTCGCTTGGACTCGTATTGGTTGAGGGTAAAATTTGATTTGGCCTTTGTGGAAAACAAAATGACTCCAAAGCGAGTGAGGTCACTACCGACCGTAGTTTGGTTGACCATGGACGACATGAACCTTTGCATGCTTTTGAACTTTTCCTTGGTGATGCTCGTGGAGCCGTCCACCAAGAAGATGATGTCTGCTTTCTCAGTTTTCTTGCACTCTGGTGGAGGAGAAAAGAATAACCATTACGTCCTGCAAGAACCAGCAAACTGGACTAGAACAGTGCGAGTGTTAATGACCTCTGTCTGGATTACAGATCTCCAAAGCCACCTGGCTCTCCAAGTCCTTCAAAGCATCAAAGTCCTTCCCATAAAACTTTCGCTCTGGTGTTCCGCTGATTTCCAGAAGCTGGGTAGTGTTGGCGTCCTTCACCCCGATGGCATAGACCAGCACGCCCTTTTGCCTGAGGGCGGCGGCAGGAAGTTTGACATCATCTTGAGCTTCTCCGTCAGTTAACACCACCATCCTTTGACTCACGCCAGGGCGCCCGCCTTGGGAAGCGTCAAAGTACGGCGATAAAGCCGCGATGGCTTCTCCCGTGTATTTACCTCCTCCGATCTGTTGCATGCCATCGATGGCTCGCAACATTTGGTCTTTAGTGAAATAGC
Source organism: Syngnathus floridae (assembly GCF_059516105.1). Lineage (NCBI taxonomy): Eukaryota > Metazoa > Chordata > Actinopteri > Syngnathiformes > Syngnathidae > Syngnathus > Syngnathus floridae. The sequence continues at coordinate 1,242,084 of NC_142422.1, read as the reverse complement.
TGTCGAGGCGGAACACCTGCTGCTGGATGTTGCCGAACTGCATGACGCCCACGTGGACGTCCTTCTGCCCGATATTGGACTTGCCGACCACAGATTTCATGAAGCCCTTCATTTTTTCATAGTCCTGCGGGTAAATGCTTCCAGAGCTGTCAACCAAGAACAAGAGGTCTCCGGGTACGTCTTTACAAGCTGCAGACAAACAACACGGAAAGTTAGTTAGCCCAGTTGTGCCCACAAAACACATGTTCGGAAGTGTCTGATGCCGAGAGAAAATTAATCAGTGTTGTTCGCAAGGAAAACAAAATCTTACCATCAGTGCTGCAGATGTCGGTGATGATGTCATCCTTGATGGGCTTGAGAGCGTCGAAGTTATTGACAAGGAACGTCTTCTTAGGGTCACCGGATATCTCACGAAGTTCCGCCATGCTGGCATTCTTCACTCCGATGGCGTAGATCGTGACACCTTGCGCTCGTAGCTTCTCCGCAGGCACCTTGACCTCATCCGTGGATTTCCCATCGGTGATGACCACCAGGTATTCGGGCACCCTCTGACCTCGCGTGACCACGGCCCGATCAAACTGTGGGCCCATGAACTCCAGCGCCCTTCCCGTTTCCGTCCCGCCCCCCACTTGCACGATGGCCTCCACCGCCTTCTCCAGGCTTTTTCCGTCCGCATAGGCTGTCAGATCAAATTCCAAGTTTGGCGCATCCGCGTACTTGGCGACGCCCATACGGACGTGTTGGGGTCCGATGCGGAAGGTGCTGATGAACTCGATGATAAACTTCTTCATGTCGTAAAAGTCAATAGGGTGGATGCTTCCAGAGTCGGCGATCAAGAAGAAGATGTCCGCTTCATCAGTTTGCAAGCAGCCTAGAACACAATCGATCAGATTAGATTTTTTTGTTCTATAGAACCGTTTTGATTAATTTGATTAGTGGTTCCGATTCAGAAGTGATTCTGAAACAGCCTTTGTGTTTTATTGGTCAAGTGCAACAATGCTAACCTTCCTTGATGTTGCTTCTTCTCATTTTAACGCTGAGCGCTTGCACCCGGACGTTGTGGCAAACAATGTTCTGGAGCTTCTGCTCCAGCGCCCTCAGTTTGGAGAAACTGTCCACAATGAAAATGTGGTTGCTGGGCGGGTGGGACGCCATCTCGACCAGCTGGGCACGGTTGGAGTTTTTGACGCCGACCGCGTAGATTTTGACGCCTTCCCGACGGAGGGCCACCGCAGCGTGGCTCACGTCGTCTTGGGATTTCCCGTCTGTGATTACCACCGCCACCTGCTGGATGCCTTTGTCTTTCCTGCTGCCTCTTTCTTTGGTGAACACGTGCTCCCGCGTGAAATTGAGGGCGACGCCTGTTTGAGTGTGGCCGCCGTGGTATGGCATTATTTTGATGAAACTAAGCAATTCATTCTTGTCATCGAAGGTGTTGAGGTAGACCTGAGCTTTGGGTTTGCTACTGTACATGACGATTCCCACTCGCACCCTGGAAGGAGCCACTTCCAGGCCGCTGACAACCGAGTGCAGGAACGTGCGTACCAGTTGGAAATTGCGAGTTCCTATGCTTCCGGACTCATCGATGATGAAGACGACGTCTGCAAGTTTGGCTCTTTTGCACTCTGTGGAAGAAGCAACAGCAACAAAAAATGATCCTCCGTAAGGTTGCCCGTTTAAGGATTCCTTTTACCTCCAGTAAGACTGGCCGGCAGCCTCTGGTCTTCAAAGGTAGTCTTCAGAGAGGGAAGGGCATTGACGATGGAAGGACTGAAGGGGAAATCTCTCTTTTCTAGTAAGCCGACTTTCAAATCTGGTAATGACGCACCGACACTCATAGCCACCACCTTGATGCCCTGGGCCTTGAGTAAGCGAGACTGTTTGTAGACCTGGTCGTCGGACTCTTTCCCACTCAGGACAACCAGGAACTGTCGGAAGCCTTGTTCCGCCCGGCTTCCCGCCTGGCTGGTGAAGAAATTCGAGCCCGCGTACTCCAAGGCCGCACCCAGGTTTCGCGGCTCGTTGGGCTGGAGTTTACGTAGGCGGAAGCGGCGGACAGCGGCGCTGGTTTCCTCGTTGGTCTGGTGGGTATTCAAGCGGAACTCCTCTTTGATGTCTTGGCCGTACTGAGCCAGGCCAAGGCGGTGCGCTGAGATTCCGAAGTTCAGTTGGTTGGTCAGTCGGAGCAGGAGGGTTCGGACCTGCTGGAACTCGGCTTGATTCAAGCCGCTGTCCACCAGGAAGAAGATATCTGAAAACTTTTCGGACAAAGCTGGAAAAACACAAAAGATTTGGACGTGATTATGCATGACAGCACTGAAGACAAATCATAATGTCTTTATCGGGAAGTCTGGGCTCACGCAAGCCACGATAAGAATCCCGATAGGAATCCGGGCCACGCGAAATGTTATAGCTGCGTTTTGGATTTCTATAAGCAGAACATGACCTCATCCCCCCCCCCCCCCCCTCCACACACATACTGTTCGTGTCCAGAAGCTAAAAGCAATAATCCATTCTTGCCAAAAGCAGAAATCAGATACGCAGTTTACAGACTTTTATTATTAAATTCTACTCTTCAACTGAATTGCCCTTCTCGTGTGTTTTGGCTGGCGTCACACATCCTTGCTAGCCTCTTTTGGCCTGCATTGTTGTGGTACGGAACGAAACGAAATGTTGCGTAACCGCCGTACAACATCCATTGTTCTTTGAGCTCTACATCGGGTCTTCATCAGCAATTCAAATTCCATGAGGTCAGCGGGTTATACTTAGCTATGTAAAACTCTTGTAGCCCGTAAAAACAACAAATGAGAAAAAACAAGCGCTAACTTCTCACGCTGGAGCTTTCCATAGGTTTTGCCCAACCCGGGAACCTCGATCCCGGTGCCCCTGCAGGTGCTTCTGGTACTCACCTTGCCTCTGGTTGTCCATGGAAGTGCACACGGTTTGCAGCAGACCGACACTCAGCCTCTGCAGAGCTTGGAAGCTGTCGATGTAGAATCGGAAGTTGTCGGTGGGTCGGTTGGCGATGGCGTCCAGCTCCACCAAGTTAGCTTGCCCCACTCCGATAGCAAAGACGATGACCCCGTGTTGTCTGAGGTGCCGAGCGGCCTCCGCCACGTCGTCGGCGGACTCTCCGTCCGTGATGACCACTGCGATCTGAGGCACCCTCTGGTTGGCTCGGCTTCCGGCGCTTTCTGTGAAGAACTGCGTCCGAATAAAGTCCATGGCCTTGCCCGTCTCCGTGCCTCCCGTCCGGTAGGGGAACCGTTCCAGTTCGTCCAGCAGAGAGTTCTTGTCCATGTGATCTTTCAACAGGAACTCTTGATAAGGTTCGTCGGTGTATTGCGCCAAACCCACGCGGACTTTGTCAGGACCGACGTCAAAACCGGACACCACGGTTCGGAGAAACGTCCGCACCTCCTGGAAATCGGAAATGCCGATGCTGGAGGAGCCGTCCACCAGGAAGACCACGTCGGCCACCGTGGCTTTGGCACATTCTGAGAGAGGACAGAACAAAATTAGCATTTTTATCCATCCATTGTTTTTCAAACACACGGGGGGGGGGGGGCAAATTGATTTTGAGTTGGTGTGGTGCTGATGGGATCTCTATTGCTTGGTCGGGCGGTGGTTTATTCAACAGCTCGCTGAAATTCTCTGTCCACCTTTGGTGTTGCTCCTCCTGGGTAGTGAGGAGTCGTCCCTCTTCATCCCGGATTTGTGTGTTGTTCTGTCTGAAGTTCCCAGCTAGTTTCCTGGTGGTCATGTCGAGTTCCTTGAGATTGTTTTGCGCTGCTGCTTCCTGTGCTTCTTTCAATGTAGTTTTTCTTATCCCGTTTAGCGCTTTTCCTTACTTCCTTGTTTGCTTCCTCATAATTCTTTTGGGCTGCAGTACTTTGTTCTGTTCCCAGAAGGGGTATTGCAGCGCTTTAGCTTGAGTTGGAGTTTTCCAGCCAGTAGGCGGTGGTCTGATCCAGCGCCTGCTCCCCTCTTTACTCTCACATCCAGGAGAGACCGTCTGAACTTCTGCTTGATGCATATGTGGGACAATCCGGTTTTCGGTAGTGTGGTCGGGCGATATCCAGGTGGCTTTATGAATGGGTTTATGGTGCCTCCTATGACCAGGTTGGTGTCAGCACATGTGTCTGCAAATCTTTCCCCATTTTCGTTCATGGTGCCAAGTCCAGCTCGTATCCATTGTTGTTGTTTCCCACCTTGGCATTCATGTCGCCCATGAGTAAGGTTCGGTCTTTTTCCTTCCTGGACTGGAGTAGGTGTTGTAGTCGGTTATAGAAACGATCCTTCATTTCCTCCTCGGCATTGTTGGTAGGTGCATAGCACTGTATGATTTGAAGGTTGATTCTTTGATGGGTTTGTTTGGAATCTTGCAGTGATCATTCTGGAGCTGATGGGCTCCCAACTGATGAGGGCCCGTTGTGCTTCTTTGGCGAGCATGAGTGCCACTCCTTCTGTGTGTGGTGCTGCTTCCTCTGCATGTCCAGAGTAGAGAATGTCCTGGCCACTGGCTAGTTTGACTTCACCTGTCTGGGTCCATCTGGTTTCGCACAAGCCAAGAATAGGTTGTGGGGTTTCAGTGATGGTAGTCCATGTGATTTTCATTGTGAATACGAGAATGCTGCCAGAGGTGCGCGACATACTGTGTTGATGTGTGGGAGTGAGATAGAAAGGCCATGTCATCCATTTGGCGGAATGCAGTGCGGTGAGGTCACCCACCTGTTCTCTGTGCAGCGTTACCGTGGAAACAGGCGGCCGCCATGAGAGCCAGGAGAAGACTCCTCCCAGCTGCCATGACCATTTCTTTCTCCTGCAACGAGAAGGCGGTAAGCAACCATCATGTCATCGTCAATATGAAACAAGCGCCAAGGTCGGTGGTTGGTTTGTCCATACGTGTCTACTGCCATCCACCCCATTGAATAATAATAATAACAAAAATAGCAATGATAATCATGGCATCCACCCCATTCAATATTAATATCAATATTAATAACAATAATAATCATATGCAGTCCGTCTGACCACGTTGTGTTTCTTTTGGTACATTCGTAGAGAGGTGCATTTAGAAACGGTGTCGTTGCGCCGTTGGGGGTGTGAACACAGACGATTTGATTCCCGGCCAACCAAAGCCTTTTGTTTTCTATACCTCACAATGTCAGCACCTGTGTGTCTTCTCATTACACTTAAGATGTTGTTATTGATGAACAGAACAGAAGATGCCCGGCCGGAATAGTGACGACCGTTTGGGTTTCACGAGAAGCCTAAAGGGACGTCACGTGGTGTTGTAATTGAGAATGAGCAGCTGTCTGCTATCACAAAACAGAAAGAGGAACGATTGGCCCATCTGTTTGTGTTTAAAGTGGCGGCTGCGTTTCCTGCAGACTCCAGTCGCCGACCATATCAAGCATCTAATGGTGCAAGGCCTTGTCCTGTGGATGACCGTTGTGAGAAGAAAGCCAAGGGGGGGAAAAAAGGAGCTCCAGATCAGTGTCACTTGATTGAAGAAAGTTCACTGGTGGTCATTCCTTTTGTGCTCTCACGTTGAGTTTACTGGCATCTGCGGGCCCAAACTATGGAAGCTCACATGGCACAAAAGAGGAAAAAAAAGATTGATTGTATGTTTAAGAATTGATTCTTCTATTATGAAGAGTTTCTTTTTAACAGTCTTGTTTGATTCAGATTAAAATGACATCACGCCTTCTACGGAAAGATGAATAGATACAATAGATTCAGTTGGGCGAGCATCAGTGAGGAAGACGTTTTAAATATTTAAGTATATAGTCAAACTACATCGATGCCAGAGATGGCGATCCCAAAAAAAAGTCCAACTCACAAACATCTGCAGGCCAGTCCCAGACTTCATCAAAATGACTAATTCAGCTCAAAATGGCCGACTTCCTGTCCACGTACTGTTTTGTGTGTCATGTTATCAAAGATAGGTTTGCCCAATTTCATGTCCAGGGCTGAATCTTTCAAACTTTCCAATCTACACGACTGAGTTTTCTTTTTCACCCCCCAAAAAAATAAAAAAATAAAAAAAAAGATTTTCATGAATGTTGAAACCCCCCCAAAAAGATCACTTAATCATTCAATCAGTGACTTGTCAGACTAACAATAAACGCAATGATTACAAGAGGGCTTTCACACAGCCTGCTACATAGAGAAAGAACCAAACATTCCCTCGCACGCTCACACTTTCACATCTGGTCCACAATTTGGGAAGCGCGCTATCCGCGCTTCACGGCAAAAGCCATAACCAAATGACCTGTTCTCCATTTTACTCACTGCGTGCTCGTTTTATTTCTTCAGTTTTAGGAAAAGGCTAAGCCACGGAAACAAAATGTAGACTTACACAGGTTGTTGGTTGAGTTCAATCACAATTCTTGTTAAGAAAGCTCTGTTTTCCGGAAAAATACAATCCAGCGCGGGCGGGGCCTTTCATGCGTCCGTGCTCAAGAGCAGAAAGTGTCCATTCAGAACAGGCAACGTTCAAGGTTCTTTGGTCAGCTTATATTCAGTTGCACATGCCAGTGTGGGCCGAGTTTGGCCGTTAATGAGTCAGGGGGTGCGGCAAGTTCGTAGGAGAATTTGATTCCATGGAAGTGGGGGCTGGTTGGGTGAGAGCTGGTTCCGTTGGGGTGGGTGCTGATTACGGGTGTGCGGGGGCTGTTGTGTTCCATCCCGTCTTTCGGCCTTGGCGATCGATCACCTTTGGCCAGGTTCTTGGCTGTCTTCCTCCTGGCGTTCTCCCTCAGGCACCTCTGCTGGTTTTGTCCCCAAGTGAGCTTCCTCTAAACATTTTCCTCTAGTCTTGCACATACACTGTCGCACCTCGTCCATTCATCATCAGCCATCCACTTTTGTCATTTTGTCATGTTCTTACGCACCACTTACCATGCATTTGTTTGTTTGTTCTTTCGACACTCCACGTACTCGCTTACTTCATCACATTCTTCGTTCGATTCTGCTTTCAATCACGTCTTTTTGTTGTTAGCCAAATGACTTCCCTCTGTCCTGAACGTTCAGCACTAATCCAAAGCTGGCGTCCAGCATGAGGCAACATAGGAACTCACATCTAGCATGAATCGAAACAAAAGATATCATTAAGTGCTGAACATTTTTGAGATGACTTTGGCAGTGTCCGTGATTTAGAAAAACATCAAGCATGCATTCAACCGTTCCTTAAGGGTCATTAAGCTATTCAGGCAATATATCAAAAGACATGTTATATCAAAGTGCATAGAAATACATATTAGATCATAAAGTTATAAAAATCTTTGTCATTACCACCTATCACAAATGTCTAGTTATGTCTTCTTTATTGATTTGGTGTGTAGGTATAATTATATGCTTAAAATGTTTCTTTTTTTGATTTCATATGTTAATATGCTTGTCTGCTTATATACTTTATTCAATGAGGTTTGAGCATATCTGTTTTTGTAGCTCGGCAGGACTTTTTGTATTTCGACCCCATTTGTTTGAACTCACTTGTCTCTGTCGCCTCCTTCAGCAGAAAAAGCAGTACTGCAGAATACAGGTGGCCCTTAGCCAGCATCCTGAGCCAAAACAATCGCTTTCAGTGATACATTTGCCGCAAAGTGGGTTTTTTTTGTGTGTGTGCTAATGGTTCTTTTTGCATTATTATTTTTTTTGCAATCCATCCACAATGAATTATACTTGCATTTTTGCTGTTTGTGTGCCAGCTTTGTCCCAATTCTTTTTCTCGAATGAAGCTAATATGCTAACAACTAGCACAGGAAAGGACATAAAGACATTGCAGAAATGAAAGGCCAGAACCACAATTCAAACCCTGGAGCTCGGAACTAATGTTTGCTTCACAATACTGCACTTGTGAATAGTCATTTTGCTATCACATGTTCCCTTCAATATTAGTTTGATATGCTGTTTCCTGTCACACTTCCTGTGCCATATTGTGGTCTTACCTTCTCTTTAGCCGTGTCGTCTGTGCCTCTCTTACCGACATACGGAGATGCACGTAGGTTTGTCAGCCAAAGCAGGATATTTGCATGGCATCGATGTTGACAACCAATGACATTATTCAAACAAAAACAAAAAAAGCTCTCCCGCTGTCTAGACACGCCGTCACAGCGGGTACAGTTCACCTTAGGCACGGAGGATGACGACGAGGAACATGTCCCGCATCAACTCTTCACCGAGCTGGCTCTCAGGAACGGAGAAGTCGTGGAGTGGAAGCAGACGGCAAGGCAAGGCCACCGCCGCCGCCGCGCTGCTTTCTGTCAGCCATCTTGAACGAGATTTCTCTTGTGTGTGTGTGTGTGTTGGCAGGTGGTTGAAGTTTGAGGAGGATTTGGAGGACGGCGGCGAGCGTTGGAGTAAACCTTACGTGGCCACCCTGTCCCTGCACAGCCTGTTTGAGTTGCGCTCGTGTATCATGAACGGCGCCGTGATACTCGACATGCGCGCCAACGGGATTGAGCAGATCGCAGGTCAGTACACCATTATGTTGTTGTTGTCCATGCACTCGTGGCTGACGAGGTGTTCTGAAGTTGCTCGATTCTAAAGCCGAATTGCAAATATGGGGGTGAGCACCAACACCTGAGTAGAACCTTTTGAGGAACAATTTGAGATGTTTTACAGACATGGTGATTGACACCATGCTGGCGTCCGGTCAGCTGGAAGATCACGTCCAAGACAAGGTGAGGGAAGCCATCTTAAAGCGCCACCACCATCAGAACGAGAAGAGGCTGAGCAAGCGCATCCCGCTGGTGCGATCCCTCGCTGACATGGGCAAGAAATATTCGGACCCTCATCTGCTGGAACACAATGGTGAGCGCTCCGGACAGACTACGGGACCGCTTGATGACGACCACCGAGAGTGACGTGAAGCTTCTTCCACTTCCAGCAGGTCTTCTAGCGTCCCCTCAGTCGGCTCCTGGGAACCTGAACGCCGCCGAGGGGGTGGGAGGTGACTTCAACGCCGGTAGCAGTGAAAACAGCGCGGTGGACTTCAGCAAGGTGAAAGACCTCTTTGCACCAAAAAAGGATTACAGTGATCTATATAGTGGCGCGTTCCCGTGCGTTTCAGGTGGACATGAACTTCATGAGAAAGATTCCAGCAGATGCCGAAGCCTCCAACGTGCTGGTGGGCGAAGTGGACTTCCTCGAGAAGCCCATCATTGCCTTAGTTCGCCTGTCTCCCGCCGTGCTCCTCTCTGGACTCACCCAGGTGCCCGTGCCCACCAGGTGAGCTCGCTCTCCTTTTGGGCAGAAGGTCCCATGACTTGAATTCGGTAATTATGCTCCACTGACCAGGTTCGTTATATTTGACCAACCAATGTATAATGTGACTTTGCACCTCTGCCAATCAGGTTCCTCTTCCTCCTGCTTGGTCCGTTCGGAAAAGGTCCGCAGTACCACGAGGTGGGGCGTTCCATGGCCACGCTGATGACGCACGAGGTGTGAGGTTAGAAGCTCACCTGACTTAGAAGCAGCCTTTAAAATGTTTGCGCGGCTATCGTCAAGATCTTCCACAACGTGGCCTACAAGGCCAAGGATCGCAAAGATCTCCTGGCAGGACTGGACGAGTTCCTGGATCAAGTGACCGTGCTCCCGCCGGGCGAGTGGGACCCCAGCATTCGCATCGAACCGCCCAAGAACATCCCCTCTCAGGTTTGTGGACACACAGGCTAAATGCTAATGCTAACAATGACAACTGTTTTACTTCTATAGGGTTGTCTTTGATAACAGAGTGAGAGATTTTAAGTTGAGCAAGAGTTAAAGTTTAGTTGTTTCAAACCAGGGTTCTGATTTCAAAGAAACATTTCAATCCATTAGTTAGGGTTTCAAGTTAGCTTGCGCTGTTGAGGAATGTCAACTGCTTGACAGGTTGAATGCTAAAGCTAGCAGCACCACAATTGCAGGAGAAGCGGAAGACTCCCTGTGCCTCGAATGGCTTTGTCCACACCTCGGGCATCATCAAGGAGGCGGAACATGACATTGGCCCAGAGCTCCAGAGAACGGGAAGGTTGGCACTAAGCCGTGTTAGTCACATGTGGCTAGCTTGCGTAGAACGTTTTCATGTTGCATGCTCATTTCAATTTATAAGGATGCTAAATGATTGATTCACTGTAATCCTTGTTGATACTTACAATTATATTAAGTTTGACCTTTCTTTGTGTAGGAAAATTCGGAATTTTCTGGAATGTTTTGAAATCCAAAGTTAGCATACTTAAAAAAAATGTACGGATGTTGAGATTGTGACACGAGTACCTAAACAATAACAATCAAGTTGAGAAGGTTTCAAGTTGAAAAGAGTCACATGGGTCCGCGGCGCCCCTTCAGGCCACGCAGGCGTCCTGGCAGGCCTCCAGGGTGCTAAAGCGGTTCTCATTTCCGCCGCATCCGCCGTACCAGAAGCGGTGACACTTGTGCTCCTCGCTGTCGTAGAACCACATCATGGCGTAGCGCTGGCAGTCCCCAGCATCCATGGGCAGCAGGCAGGCGTCTGTCGAGAAGCAGGGGGGACGTCACGCGTCGGCTTCTTCGTGCGAGCGAGCGTTTGCGACTTTTACCCGTGGCACTGGCGTCGGTCGATTGCGGCGTCGTCGCGTCGTCCTCTGTTACGGTTAACGAGAGTGAGAAACGCAGCCGTAAGTCAAAGTAGCAAGCTACAGATAAGGTGCCTTCATTTTTGTTTGAAGATTGATCACGTGTTTTTGTGATGATTCCTCACCTTCTGGGCTCAGCATGTGGACGACGTCAGTCTGTCCGGTTTGTTCTTGCAACTGGTCGGCTGGCTCTTCCTGCGGCTGGTCAGCAAACTCCTCCACGTACCCTTGACTGGACGCCATCGCGGTCACATGACCAACATGATGACGACTATGACGATGATGATTAAAAACGCCTTACCCATCAGTGAGGATCTGCCCACCGTCTTGACCCGTCCGTTGGCAGATCTGCTTCAAAGATGGCGCTGGGTGTGTGATGAAGCCCTCTGTGACACACACACAGTTGCTTAGAAAGACAAACATAGACAATACAAAGAACGTCTGACACGTATCGGTCTCACTGTCTAGCGCGGCCATGAAGACCCTGAAGAACCTCCGCGCGTAGTCCCGTTCTTCCTGGTGAAGCCGTCCCAAGTGCAGCAGATGCTGCTGCAAGGGCTCGCTGGCGACGGTCTCCACCTGCTCGCGGTCGTAGCGCTCGCCCACCGTCACCACGAATAGCGCCACCCCCTGGCACTTGGCCTTCATGGCGGCGTCACGCAACACTTTGCGATCCTCGGACGCCGACCTGGTGCCCACCACCACCAGCATCACCTTCCTCCTGCGGGCGTGGCCGGCTGTCGTCGTTTCCTTCAGGCCGAGGTTCAGGGCGTGCCCCAAGGACGAGGATCCGCCCTCTTGGCGCATGTTACTCAGCAGGTGTGACCTCATAAGCCGCCCATCCTGGTAAGCCTGCAGGCCAAACTCCAACTTGGTGCCGCGGGCGCCGCTCTGCTGCACCACGGCCACGCGGGCGCGAGTGTCGGCCTGGCCCGGCCGGGGGCTGACGGCCAGTTGCTCCACCACGGAGGCCAAAAGCTCCTGAGCGCCGGCGTACTCGTCGGTCTGTATCTCGCGCGAGCCATCCACAACCAACACCACGTCCGCCTCCACTTCTTGCGGCGCCGGCGTCTCCCGAATGAACGTGCACTCCTGGCCGTGTCGGCACGGGTCTGCGCCAAAGGAAAAATGCTTAAGCTAACATCTTACGCGAATGTCCAAACATCCGCTTACCGTAACAAACGGCGCAGTTCTTCACTTTCCTCAGGTCGGCCGCAGCGTCCCTCCCCAGCACAGTGAAAATGGACTTTCCGGTGTCGTCCAGCTGCAAGAAAATGTGAATGACTTAGGAGTGGGAATTGCAAAAGAAATGTACAGCGCTCCCCTCCTGCTGAAAGTGATCGTCCACTTCTCCAATACGCCACTTCAACATAGTCCCTTGACACCAAAACAACACCTAAGGAATAGTAAAAGTCACATTTTCAAACTTGCCTCCATGGCACGGCTGAGGGCGGGGGCGTTCCTCAAGGAGATGACGGCAGGCACCACGTTGAGGGCGCGGTACTCCATGACGGCCGTCACCACGTCGCTGACGTCCTGCGGCGGGCCGCTTGAGAAAAACACGGCCACCTTCCTTATCATGGCGCCCGAGCGGACGCGCTTCAGCACGTTGCGCGCCACGAAGCGCATGGCGGCGCCCAGTTGCCGCTTGTTGGACGTGCGCTCCAGTGCCACGTTCCTCACGGCGTCCATCAGCTGCGCCTTGCGTCGGTAGTCGTGGAAGCGGACCAGGTACTTGGTGTGGGCGCTGTACGCCACCACGGCCACGCGGGCCCCCGTGGGGCAGTTGCTCTCCGACACCGTAATATCCTCCAGGAGGGACAACAGGGCCGAGCGCTGGCGCTCGAACGCCGCAGGCGTTACGTCGTCGGACATGTCCAACGCCACCACCAGCTCCGTGGGGAGAGCGGGGCAAGAGCCCAAGTCTGAACGGCCAGCAACGACGAGAGCACAAGGTAAAAAATGGCGACCAAAACGCTAAACTTCTTTCATTTGCTCATTCCATATTAGGTCGTTTGTAATTGTGTTCAGTATTTCATTCGTTCACCCATTCTCATTTGTTCATCAACACCCTCATTCGTTCAATTAAGCATACAGTCATTGGAACTACTGTGTTCATTCGATCAAATGGGCGCATTCATTGATTTGGACATTATTGTTCTTTAATTGGCTCACTCACTCACTCACTCACTCACTCACTCACTCACTCACTCACTCACTCACTCACTCACTCACTCACTCACTCACTCACTCACTCACTCACTCACTCTCTCGGGTTCCAATGATTGGCTCATCCAATCGTTCATTGTTCGCGGTTGAAAAAACAAAATGGCCACCGGAACGTACAGGTTGACAACTCAGGCAGGAAGTGACACGTACGTACCTTTGGAGCAAGCTGAAAAAGAGCACAAACACAAACTTAAAGCTGATCGGATGACAACAGGACAGTGGGTGTGGCCTCGGCTAGCCGATACGGGACTCACCGCAGTTGTCTCGGATGTACGTGATCAGTTCGCACTCCTTCAGAGCGATACGAGACACTTCAATAAAACCACAAACCAAGAAACAAACAATGAAACAATAAACGCGACCCTTACCGTCTTCCCTCTGCTTCCAGCGGGACCTCGTGGGCCCTGTGTGTTCCAAAGAAAGGCAACGTCGTTCATCGATTTCTTTCTTTCTCTCATTCATCCATTTTGTTTCTTGTTGTTGTGTCAAAGGAGGAGTCACCCTCACCTTGTGTCCCTCATAACCCGGCTCTCCCTTTCGACCCGTCTCCCCTGTGCGACCCGAGTTACCCTGCGGAAAAGTCGACAATTATCAGTAAGTTTTATTTGTTTGTTTACTGTGATTTGATCAATTAATGTCATTTTGTCACATGGCTCTGAACATTTATCCGCCTTGGAAACTTTTGACCTGAGCTATGCGCATCCGAGCTGCAAATGTACCCGCATGCTTGTGTGTTGACTCACCCCGCGACCTTGGTTGCCTTTGCGCCCCGGTAGACCTTGAGGACCCCCCAGGCCGTTCTCACCCTAAGAGCAAAAAAGTGGGTGTGGCCACTCAGCATTTCCTCAGGTGTCTGTTCACCTTAAAAGACTTCCTGTCAGTGAAGTTGAGCATACTCACCACTAAACCGGGGTAACCGGGGAAGCCTGGATCTCCCTACACACACAAATAAGTGCGCGTTAAGAGATACACAGAAAACACAGACAACTTGAGCTCAACACGGTCGTCTGCTCACCTTGATCCCCTTAGGTCCAGCTGGTCCGTAGCCGTCTCTGCCGTCCTGACCCTGTTGGCGGTATCAATTGTTTACATGACGAGTACACAAAGAACAGCTGTTCTCTGACACATGACGCATGACATACGTAAACACCGATGTTAATTGGTTTCTCGGTAAAGTGGGGCACTCCCTGGACTGTTTATGTCGTCCAATGGCATTTATCGAAAGTAGATGCTAAGGAGGTTAGCGCGTGTAGAACGCTTCCCAATGCGGATACATACCGGCGGACCCCGTGGTCCTGGCGTGCCCTGCACCCCTCGCACGCCTGGATCTCCAGGTTGTCCCTTTAATGACAAACGTTGTGGTTACCATGGTGATGTCACATGACATCAACGCGAAGCTGTCACTCGCCTTCTGACCATTACCACCGCGTCTTCCCGTGGAACCTGCTAATCCTGGTGAGCCCGGACCCCCCTGAAGGAAAACCACAAGAATGGTTCAGTGCACACTTTGATGGCATGGCACTGTCGCCATGGTTCAGATGCATTGCTTACCTGTGGCCCAGGAAGTCCAGGGATCCCTCTTGGTCCAGGCTGACCTCTGACACCTCTGGGGCCCTAAGCGTGCAACAAGAATCAGTCAAAAATATTAGCGTTTTTAGCGCTGATAGCACTTCCTGTTTATTACTCACCTGAGGACCTGAAGCCCCAGGACTTCCTGACAGGCCAGGATCTCCGGAAGCTCCGGCAGCACCCTGGGGGAGCACAAACATGTACACACAATTGTCAGTGTGTGTTGAGTGACATAAAGCAGATCATGGGTTTCTGATATTCTGGGTGATCTCCCACCTTTTCCCCGAGGGGTCCTCGTCTTCCGTCGGGACCCTGAAACACAACACGTACACGCATTCAGCGTGAGAGGAAGTAAGATGGTGACAGTCGGAACAACAGCAACAAAAATCTCACAGGATTTCCCTGGACGCCACTTTCTCCGGCCCTCCCGTCTTGTCCTGGTTCTCCCTGGACACAAGAAGGGAAGGAAAGCAGGTGGCGGGCATAAGGGAGGATGCCGGGAACTTAGGAAGCAAGAAAGGAGTAATTGCTGACCGGCAAACCAGGATTTCCCACATCTCCCTTGGGTCCCGGCGCAGTGTTTTCCCGTCCAGGTTCTCCCTGACACGACACAAGAAGGCACGTCACGTGACCAGCAGGCTGAGTGGTCTTTGCGAGGAGAGGCTCAACTCACCGGATCTCCTCTCAGGCCTCGCTGTCCCTTGAGTCCCGCCTCCCCTCGGATACCGGGAATGCCCTGAGGAATGGACGAATGTCAGGAGTTCAGAGGTCAACACGACTGTGGGTCAATCCCCCACACAGCAAAACTACACTGACGCCCTCTGACTCATGTCCATGTATACTTTACCGGATTTCCGGGATGTCCTCGCTCTCCTTGACTACCACCTTGTCCTGACACGCCCTGCACGCACAAAGAACCTTCATCGCGTTGATGAAGAGAATGATGATGAAGTTGACGAGGACACCCGAGCGCGAACCTGATCTCCGTTGACGCCGTCCAGTCCGCCTTCTCCATCCTCGCCCTGCCAAAACAATCACGTGACATCCATCAAAGTGGACTTCCTGCTGAAGGAAGGACTACGTCGTGCCGTGAATGTCACTCACCCGATTACCTCGCAGGCCTCGGTAGCCCTGAGCACAAAACAAATGGAAGACGTCGGCGTGTAAGCATCATGTGACGTGACAGACGCATCCACCAGCAGTTAAGTACCTTAGATCCTCGGAGTCCGGCGCAGCCCTGAACACCCTGAGGTCCACTGGGCCCAGGACTACCGCGGTCACCCTGAAACGAATTGACACCACGGCTGAACCCTCAGCGGCACAAGTAAGGATACAAGAAAGGAGGGAGGCAAGGTAGGACAAAGGAAAGAAGGGGGAAACTGTAAATGTACTTACAGGTAGGCCCTCTTCTCCAGGGAATCCAGGGAAACCTCTTTGTCCCGACACGCCCTAAACGATTAAACGCATCACATGACGATGACGATAATGACGACAAAGACAGCGGTCACGACGACGCTGTAACCTTTGACCCCAGGGAACCCCGAGACCCGCGGATGCCTTCGTGTCCTGAACATTTGCACGTGACGTTGCAGCACTCGCGACTGGACACCGTGTCCTGTCGCAACACATGGTGACAGAGTAGCGTTAGCGAGCCATGGCATTTAGCTCCGCCCCCTTCTCCTCAACTCACAATCTGCTTGAGTATGGTGCTGCCCACGTTCTGCATGCCGATGCTGAGCGGGGTTTTGTAGCCGAACCCTCGGCCGAACTCCAACATTTGCAGCTGTGCCAGGTCCGGCGCCCCCTCCAGGCCAACCATCAGCAGCGCGTCCACACCTGTAGGAACACCTCTGTATTACCTCCGTGTACCACAAGACAAAAACACGTCTTGATCTTCTTTTTCCTTACCAGACTTTCGCAGCAGCTCGGACTCATACTCCAGTGTCATCACGTCTTCATCTAGTCCGTCTGAGAAGATGACTAGAACCTGAAGGCGGGCAGTATCAGACCATCAGCGACTTTAGTTTGTCTCAAGTCACGTCATGTGACTAGAGACCCCCATCTCTGGTTTAAGTACATGAAACCTCCGCAAGACTGAAACATGACTTACCTTCACACCGCCTTTGGAGTCGTCCTCAAACTTCTGCCCGAAGGACTTGAGCATGGCCCTGTTGAGGCGCGTGGGAACGTTCAAATTCCAACTCATGACCTTGCTCACAACATTATCGTTGGGGTCGTAAGGTTTGAAATTGAAGTTATAAAGGGTTCCTCCGTCCTGGTCCACCAGCCTGTATCCGATTTTGGTCTCGATGGGTTCGGTGCCGGTGCAGCACAAGCCTTGGATGGAGGAGGCGTAATGGACGATCTCGGGCAAGAAAGTCCTGAGCTTGTTATGGCCGCTGACCAACATCTCACCCGGACGTCCGCTTCTTTGAGAAATGTCAAAGCCCATGGCAATGTCGATGCTGCAGCCTGAAGCGAGAGCAAGATTTGAAAAATACAAATGAGAAAGAATCGTGACTGGGCCTGAAGACAATAAAAGAAGGGAAAAAGAAAGAAGAATGGAAGGAGAAGAAAAGCCAAAACAAGGAACGTACTTTCCCGCTCTTTGATAGGTTTGGATTTACAGATGGTTTTCACCACCTTTTGTCTGATCCCCTCCAAACTGTTAAAGTTTTCCACAGTGAAGAGTCTGTCGTGGGTGCCTGTGATCTGCAGGAGCTGCAGGTCGTGCACGTCACCCACACCGATGGCAAACACCTCCACCCCGAGAGCCTTGAGGCGCTCCGCGGCCTCCTGCACCTCATCCTGAGACTCTCCGTCCGTGATCAGCACCAAGTTCTGGGAGACACCGGCCAACCTGCGAGAGCCGTTGGCTTCTTCAAAGTGAGCCCTGATGGCATCCAGGGCGCGTCCGATCAGGGTTCCGCCGCCACGCTGGATCATCCCCATGATGTGCTTGGACACCGACTCATAAGTGAAGAACTGGTTCAGGTAGAACCCGTTCTGGAAATCGTCGCTGAATTGCGCCAGTCCGACCCGGACTAAATCCTGGCTGACTTTGAAGCTGGCTACCAGCTGTGTGGTGAAGTTCTTCATGATGGTGTAGTCCTGATAACTGATGCTGCCCGAATGATCGAGCAGGAAGATTAGATCGGCTTTCTGCTTCTCGCAGACTGCAAAAGCAAAGAGCAGACTGTTGAAGAAATTGCTTTTGTCACCAACTGGTGATGATGAAAAGGTCTCCTACCTGGTTTTGTGGAGTTGCAGAAAACATACGAGATGTTCTTGTGCAAAGTTTCCAGCGCGTCAAAATTGTCCACGTAGAAGACTCGGTTTGAGTCGTGACCCGCCATGATCTCCAGCTGTTCCCTGATGGCGCCCTCCACTCCGATACTGAAGACTTTGATCCCTTTGTCTTGGAGCGCGACGGACGGTTGACGCAGATCGTGCCGATCGGTGGCGTCGCCGTCTGTGATCACCATCAGAATCTGAGGCACTTTGGACGCTGCCCGACCACCGTACTCGGCATTGAAGAACGGCAAGGTGTATTTCAAGGCCTTTCCCGTGTAGGTGTCCCCATAGGGGGACTCAAGCGCCGCGATTGCTTGAAGAACATCTTGCTTGGACTCGTATTGGTTGAGGGTAAAATTTGATGTGGCGTTTGTGGAAAACAAAATGACTCCAAAGCGAGTGAGGTCACTACCGACCGTAGTTTGGTTGACCATGGACGACATGAACCTTTGCATGCTTTTGAACTTTTCCGAGGTGATGCTCGTGGAGCCGTCCACCAAGAAGATGATGTCTGCTTTCTCAGTCTTCTTGCACTCTGGTGGAGGAGAAAAGAATGACCATTACTTCCTGCAAGAACCAGCAAACTGGGCTAGAATAGTGCGAGTGTTAATGACCTCTGTCTGGATCACAGATCTCCAAAGCCACCTGGCTCTCCAAGTCCTTCAAAGCATCAAAGTCCGTTCCGGAATAGACTCGCTCTGGTGATCCGCTGATTTCCAGAAGCTGGGTAATGTTGGCGTCCACCACCCCGATGGCGTAGACCACCACGCCCTTTTGCCTGAGGGCGGCGGCAGGAAGTTTGACATCATCTTGAGCTTCTCCGTCAGTTACTACCACCATCCTTTGCCTCACGCCAGGGCGCCCGCCTTGGGAAGCGTCAAAGTACGGCGATAAAGCCGCGATGGCTTCTCCCGTGTCTGTACCTCCTCCGATCTGTTGCATGCCATCGATGGCTCGCAACATTTGGTCTTTAGTGAAATAGCGGTTGAGGGGGAACACCAGCTGCTGGATACTGCTGAACTGCATGACGCCCACGTGGACGTCCTTCTGCCCGATATTGGACTTGCCGACCACAGATTTCATGAAGTCCTTCATTTTTTCATAGTCCTGCGGGTAAATGCTTCCAGAGCTGTCAACCAAGAACAAGAGGTCTCCGGGTACGTCTTTACAAGCTGCAGACAAACAACACGGAAAGTTAGTTATTCTTTTGCCCAGCTGTGCCCGCAAAACACATGTTCGGAAGTGTCTGATGCCGAGAGAAAATTAATCAGACAAAATCTTACCATCAGTGGTGCAGATGTCGGTGATGATGTCATCCTTGATGGGCTTGAGAGCGTCGAAGTTATTGACAAGGAACGTCTTCTTAGGGTCACCGGATATCTCACGAAGTTCCGCCATGCTGGCATTCTTCACTCCGATGGCGTAGATCGTGACACCTTGCGCTCGTAGCTTCTCCGCAGGCACCTTGACCTCATCTGTGGATTTCCCATCGGTGATGACCACCAGGTATTCGGGCACCTTCTGACCTCGTGTGACCACGGCCCGATCAAACTGTGGACCCATGAACTCCAGCGCCCTTCCCGTTTCCGTCCCGCCCCCCACTTGCACGATGGCCTCCACCGCCTTCTCCAGGCTTTTTCCGTCCGCATAGGCTGTTAGATCAAATTCCAAGTTTGGCGCATCCGCGTACTTGGCGACGCCCATTCGGACGTGTTGGGGTCCGATGCGGAAGGTGCTGATGAACTCGATGATAAACTTCTTCATGTCGTAAAAGTCAATAGGGTGGATGCTTCCGGAGTGGTCGATCAGGAAGAAGATGTCCGCTTCATCAGTTTGCAAGCAGCCTAGAACACAATCGAACAGATTAGATGTTGATTGAACCGTTTTGACTCATTTGATTAGTGGTTATGGGGTGATTTCCAAACAGCGTTTTTTTGGTCAAGTGCAACAATGCTAACCTTCCTTGATGTTGCTTCTTCTCATGTTAACGCTGACCGCTTGCCGCAGGATGTTGTGGCAAACAATGCTCTGGAGCTTCTGCTCCAGCGCCCTCAGTTTGGAGAAACTGTCCACGATGAAAATGTGGTTGCTGGGCGGGTGGGACGCCATCTCGACCAGCTGGGCATGGTCGGCGTTTTTCACGCCGACCGCGTAGATTTTGACGCCTTCCCGACGGAGGGCCACCGCAGCGTCGTTCACGTCGTCTTGGGATTTCCCGTCTGTGATTACCACCGCCACCTGCTGGATGCCTTTGTCTTTCCTGCTGCCTCTTTCTTTGGTGAACACGTGCTTGCGCGCGAAATCGAGGGCGACGCCTGTTTTAGTCCCGCCGCCGTGGTATGGCATTATTTTGATGAAACTAAGCAATTCGTTCTTGTCATCGAAGGTGTTGAGGTAGACCTGAGCTTTGGGTTTGCTACTGTACATGACGATTCCCACTCGCACCCTGGAAGGAGCCACGTCCAGGTTGCTGATAACCGAGTGCAGGAACATGCGTACCAGTTTGAAATTTGATGGTCCTATGCTTCCGGATTCATCGATGATGAAGACGACGTCTGCAAGTATGGCTCCTTTGCACTCTGTGGAAGAAGCAACAACAACAACAAAATGATCCTCCGTAAGGTTGCCCGTTTAAGGATTCCTTTTACCTCCAGTGAGATTGGCCGGCAGCTCCTGGTCTTCAAAGGTAGTCTTCAGAGAGGGAAGGGCATTGACGGGGGACCGGTAGACGACGGAAGGACTGAAGGCGACACCTTTCAAATCTGGTAATGACGCACCGACACTCATAGCCACCACCTTGATGCCCTGGGCCTTGAGTAAGCGAGACTGCTTGTAGACCTGATCGTCGGATTCTTTCCCACTCAGAACAACCAGGAACTGTCGGAAGCCTTGTTCCGTCCGGCTTCCCGCCTGGCTGGTGAAGAAATTGGAGCCGGCGTACTCCAAGGCCGCACCCAGGTTTCGCGGTTCGTTGGGCGGAAGTTTACGTAGACGGAAGCGGCGGACAGCGGCGTTGGTTGCTTCGTCGGTCTGGTAGGTATTCAAGCGGAACTCCTCTTTGATGTCTTGGCCGTATTGAGCCAGGCCAAGGCGGTGCGCTGAGATTCCGAAGTTCAGTTGGTTGGTCAGTCGGAGCAGGAAGGTTCGCACCTGCTGGAACTCGGCTTGATTCAAGCCGCTGTCCACCAGGATGAAGATATCGGAAAACTTTTCGGACAAAGCTGGAAAAAAGATTTGGACGTGATTATGCATGACAGCACTGAAGGCAAATCATAATGTCTTTATCGCGAAGTCTGGGCTCACGCAAGCCACGATAAGAATCCCGATAGGAATCCGGGCCACGCAAAATGTTCAAGCTGCGTTTTGGATTTCTATAAGCAGAACATGACCTCATCCCCGCCCCCCCACGCACACATACTGTACGTGTCCAGAAGCTGAAAGCAATAATCCATTCTTGCCAAAAGCAGAAATCACATACGCAGCTTACAGACTTTTATTATCGACCTGGGAATTAGTTTCTGTGGAAACTTCCCACAGCAAACACGTATAACAGTAAATTCTACTCTTCAACTAAATTGCCCTTCTCGTGTATTTTGGCTGGCATCACACATCCTTGCTAGCCTCTTTTGGCCTGCATTGTTGTGGTACGGAACGAAACGAAATGTTGCGTAACCGCCGTACAACATCCATTGTTCTTTGAGCTCTACATCGGGTCTTCATCAGCAATTCAAATTCCATGAGGTCAGCGGGTTATACTTAGCTATGTAAAACTCTTGTAGCCCGTAAAAACAACAAATGAGAAAAAACAAGCGCTAACTTCTCACGCTGGAGCTTTCCATAGGTTTTGCCCAACCCGGGAACCTCGATCCCGGTGCCCCTGCAGGTGCTTCTGGTACTCACCTTGCCTCTGGTTGTCCATGGAAGTGCACACGGTTTGCAGCAGACCGACACTCAGCCTCTGCAGAGCTTGGAAGCTGTCGATGTAGAATCGGAAGTTGTCGGTGGGTCGGTTGGCGATGGCGTCCAGCTCCACCAAGTTAGCTTGCCCCACTCCGATAGCAAAGACGATGACCCCGTGTTGTCTGAGGTGCCGAGCGGCCTCCGCCACGTCGTCGGCGGACTCTCCGTCCGTGATGACCACTGCGATCTGAGGCACCCTCTGGTTGGCTCGGCTTCCGGCGCTTTCTGTGAAGAACTGCGTCCGAATAAAGTTTATGGCCTTGCCCGTCTCCGTGCCTCCCGTCCGGTAGGGGAACCGTTCCAGTTCATCCAGCAGAGAGTTCTTGTCCATGTGATCTTTCAACAGAAACTCTTGATAAGGTTCGTTGGTGTACTGCGCCAAACCCACGCGGACTTTGTCGGGACCGACGTCGAAACCGGACACCACGGTTCGGAGAAACGTCCGCACCTCCTGGAAATTGGAAATGCCGATGCTGGAGGAGCCGTCCACCAGGAAGACCACGTCGGCCACCGTGGCTTTGGCGCATTCTGAGAGAGAACAGAACAAAATTAGCATCCATCCATTTTTTTTTTTTTTTTTTTTTTAAGCGATGCACACGAGCGAGCCAACGTTGGTGTCAACGCCATGTCGATGTTCTCATTTCCACCGCGAGCTATGTGGCATGACCCACGTTACCTTCTGACAACTGCAGAAGTTGTCGTTTGGCCTCCTCCACAGTGGTGCACAAGGTTTGGGCGACGCTCTGAGAAATCCCTTGAAGCGCGGCGAAGTCGGACACGCTGTAAACGAACTGACTGTGCGGTTGGCTGGCGATCTCCCTCAGCTGATCTTCGTCCGCGTCTTTAATCCCGATGGCGTACAAAAGGATTCCTTTCTTCTTCAGTTCCATTGCGTGAGACTCCACGTCATCTTGCGATTTCCCATCCGTGATGACCACGGCGATCTGGGGAACATTCTGCTTCATCCTGCTGCCGGCGTCTTCCACAAAATGCTGACTTAGCATAAAGTCCAGGCCTTGACCCGTATGTGTGCCGCCGCCCATGTAGGGTAGCGTGCTGACAGACTGGAGGATGTCCTTCTTGCTCTCAAAAGTGTTGAGCAGGAACTCGGTTCTCGGCGTGCTGCTGTACTGGACCAGAGCCATGCGGACCCGGTCTGGGCCTACGTCAAAGCTGTTGACCAGCGTGGCCAAAAAGCGGCGGATCTTCTCAAAGTTCTCGGCGCCGATGCTCCATGACCCGTCCACCATGAAGACCAGGTCGGCCACGGCTTCTTGAGTGCATACTGACAACGGGCTCGGGTCACTACACGGCGATTTTGGACGGACGGCGGTGCCAGTCAGAGAGAGCAAGTGCTTTTGCTAGCGTGGGGTGACGTGCTGTGTCAGCATTTATTTATTCATTTCATTGCATTACTCCAGGTCCATCCTTTAAGATGAATATCAAGGAAATAAATGCTCAAAGAAGACAAATCCGCAGTGACCGGCTGTGCAAAAGCGTGAAGAACATCCAAGCTGCGTGGCCTTCAACTCTGGTGGAGTCTTATTTTCAATCGTCCGGCTGACGGAAATCCGTAAATGGCTCTTCTTGGTTGTTGAAGAGATTTTATCAAAAGGCTTCCTGTCAATCTGCCGTGGAATTGCCCTATTTACGTCTCCGGTGGGCCTGGGATTGTCACCACGACCGAACAAGCCTTTTGGATTCAAAATCTTTAACAACCGAGAAGATTCCAGTAACTGCATACAAGTTTGATTTTCTTAGGAATTGGATGACTCCTGCGTAATCGTGAGTAACTTGAGGATAACAAAAAAACTGCCCCCGCGAGAGGCCAGAGCCAATTGTCATAGTCCGCTGAAAGGATCCAGACATGAGGAAACGCATTCTTGTCAAAAGTGATTAATATACAGAAGCAGAACTCCTTCTTGTAACTTCTTCCAAATCAGCACTTAGATAATTCAGAGGCTCCAAGATTACACGACACCATTTGTCTCAATCATTTTTTCTTTCTGGCATTTCAAAAATGTTTTCACGAGCGGAAAAGATTTATTCTTGTCACCTCTTATTCTCTTTGCGCCTTCTCCTCGCCACATGTGGACTTTTGAATTTTTTGGGGGGGGGGTTCCATGGTAATTTTCCCACACTCAAATTATTGAGCAAAGATGATCATGGTGGGGGTGAAGCATGTGAGGCGTTAGTGCATGAACAAGCACAACACACACGAGCAACACTCACACACACACAGTCTGTGATGTTAGTCCATGTGATTTTCATTGTGAATATGTGAAGGCTGCCAGATGTGCGCTATATAGTGTGTTGATGTGTGGGAGCGAGATAGAAAGGTCATACATATGGCGGAATGCAGTGCGGTGAGGTCATACTCCATAAAAGCACCCACCTGTCCTCTGTGCCGCGTTACCGTGGAAACAGGCGGCCGCCATGAGAGCCAGGAGAAGACTCCTCCCAGCTGCCATGACCACTTCTTTCTCCTGCAACGAGAAGGCGGTAAGCAACCATCATGTCATCGTCAATATAAACAAGCGCCAAGGTCGGTGGTTAGTTTGTCCATATGTGTCTACTGCCGTCCACCCCATTGAATAATGATATAATAAAAATAGCAATAATAATAATGGCGTCCACCCCATTGAATATTAATATCAATAATAATAACAATAATAATCATGCAGTCTGTCTGACCACGTTGTGTTTCTTTTGGTACATTCGTAGAGAGGTGCATTTAGAAACGGTGTCGTTGCGCCGTTGGGGGTGTGAACACAGAGGATTTGATTCCCGGCCAATCAAAGCCTTTTATTTCCTATACCTCACAATGTGTGTTCTCATTGCATTTATGAGTTGTTATTGATGAACAGAACAGACGATGCCCGGAATAGTGACGACCGTTTGGGTTTCACGAGAAGCCTAAAGGGACGTCACGTCGTGTTGTAATTGAGAATGAGCAGCTGTCTGCTATCACAAAATAGAAAGAGGAACGATTGGCTCATCTGTTTGTGTTTAAAGTGGCGGCTGCGTTTCCTGCAGACTCCAGTCGCCGACCACATCAAGCATAAAATGACGGAAGGCCTTCTTTGGAATGTCATGTGGATGACAGTTGTGAGAAGAAAGCCAATGGAAAAACAAAGGAGCTCCAGATCAGTGTCACTTGATTGAGTTATTGAAGAAAGTTCACTGGTGGTCAATCCTTTTGTGCACTCACGTTGACTGGCGACCAGTCCCAGGTGTACCAAACTTCTCTGGGATGGGCTCCATCGACCCCTACCCTTGAGGACTTCTTTTTTTCTTACCATCTGGACTTGGCAAGAATTCCAATAAACATTGCTGATGAGCTGTATTAATGATTGTTCTATTTACGAACGGATAGATGTTGTTAGCATGCCAAAGAAAAAGAGGCCT
This sequence comes from Syngnathus floridae, assembly GCF_059516105.1. NCBI lineage: Eukaryota > Metazoa > Chordata > Actinopteri > Syngnathiformes > Syngnathidae > Syngnathus > Syngnathus floridae. Next base: position 1,217,023 of record NC_142422.1, on the reverse strand, counting down.
TTGAAAGTTTAATGGTGCTTGTTGTATTTATTATAGTTGAGAGCTTACAGATGGGACTGAGACGGTCTATAAATCACATTCACAGTGCTGGAATGTGTGTTGGTGTGATTGTGTTGTGTACATTAAGGTGTGTATATAGGTTTGAAAGAAAGCCTGCCTCAAATCAACTCCCCCAAAGAAATGGGGGCCCCCCCGCTAATGTGAAGCATGTGAAGGTAATCACAGCGAGACATTTTCACTGACTTTGTTTACATCGTGAGCTCAAGGACGCGCGAGAACACTGTAAAGCTGAAGGGGGGGGGGGGGGGGGGGGGCGAGGGTTGAGGCCCCCGATCCGATATCAGTGACATCATCTGAAAATAATTAAAGGCAGTCAAAGGGGTCAAAGGACACGGCAATGAAACGGCAGAAAGTCTTCTCGTTATTGTTCCTGTTTGCCATCCTGTCCTTCATCATATTCTTGGTCCTGTTCCTGTTTATTTGTTTGGTCATTATTGTTCCTGTTCTAGATTTACTTGTTGCCATTCCTGGTTTTTTTGTTCTTGATGTGGCTCTCTTGTTTTTTTTTTTTTGCTATCTAGTTCTTTCACTTCCGCCTGTTCCTATTGTGGTGATGTTCTTGTTATTTCTCTTGCTTTTGTTCCTGTTGCCGTTTTCTTCTTGATCCTGTTCATTTTTTTGTTCTTTTGCTTTTCCTGCTCTGGCATTTGTTCCTGCTCTTTCGCTTGACTTGCCGTTGGTCTCGTTCCAACTCTTGTTCTTGTTGCTCCGTTCTGTTTTTCTATACTTGTTCTTTAGTTTGTCTTCCTGATTTTTGATCATGTTCATATGCTTGTCCTTGTTTTGGTGTATTGTCGTTGGTTCTTAAAAAGTGAGTAGCAGAGCAAACATAATCATTCAAGTGGAGAGCATTTGGAGTAGAACCAGCGGCAGAACAGAGCCAGCTGGAGCCAGCTGGGACTTGGGCCGCCGTCGCAAACTACAATCCAGAAATCTGCAAAATGTCCGATTGTGGGGATTTTTTTTTTGTTTTGTTTTTTTACACAGGAGAAGTCTCACAGCTGCGCTTGTCTGATTTAACCCTCCGGTAGACACAGACGCAGGACCGAGCTTGGACTGGGCCCATGCCGGATCCCCATCTGGACGACAGATGCGGTTTTGGCCACCTCCTCCATTTCTGATTTGACACTGAGCGCCACATTTTCATCCAGTTACTGACAATAAGGTAAAATGATTTATCCACACACACCAAAGTCATGCTGCGCTTTGATACATCTGAAACTTCTGGGCTTAAAATGGCTTATGAAGTCAACTCAACTTCACACACATTACAGTCCAGACCAGCCACAAATCATCTTCTTGGGCCACAAAGCCCACTCCATCACAATAACTACATTATTATTATTAATACATTATTGCTATGACCACATGATTCTTATGAATACAGTACAATAAAGTCCATGTAAAGCAAAAACAAATGTCTTGTAAATTCGAAACACCACAAAGCCAAATTTCAATGACTAACGGAATGGTCGAGTCCATCAACTAAGTCTTCAAAATCATGAAAAAGAAAGAGAATGTAAATCATTTCGGACGTGACTAATTGCTGCTGACGGTCGGCCGTGACGCGTCCGTACACGTTTCTTCCTTCTCAGCCCGCTTTTCCTTATTTGGTTAACTCAACGCCAACAAAGGGCACATTCCTACTCAAGGGCCTTCTGGACCTTCTCGATAGAACATCTCCAGGAAATTTCTCTTCTTGGGTTTCGAGACGCCAGACGGAATGTAGAGCTCAGACCAGGATTTCGCCAAAGACGCCGCATCTAAACACCACGTCCGACCTCCCAAGTATTTCGACTTTTTTGGAGAATAATATTTATGTAAGGCTATCATTCTGTTTTGAGAACCTACAGTGTCAACGACATGCGAGCCAAGAGCAGGCTAACAATCATTTTTTGTAGTGGACCATGCCGAAGTTCTGCTTTCCCTTAAAGTATAAAATAATTGTACACACAATTATACACACAATTTTGGTGAGTTATCTTTTTTTTTTTGGGGTTATTTACTCATTCACAAAAATGAGTTTTATACACTCACTGCCAAGGAGGGGTGTGCCCACTTTTGTCGGACATTCTTAGGGGCGGGGCCTGTTTCCGGTGCTGATTTTAATGTGAGCTTTTGATTGGTCATGTTGGAAACGTCTCATCGACTTTGACTTTCTTCATGGTGTCGCATGACCTCTGAACGCCACGACCCACCGCAAATGACCACACCCTCATAAATACGCAGGACGTACACATCATCGTGTATTATAAGCATATGATGTACTAATTATGGGCTTAGCTGAGCTTTTTTTTTGTTTTTGTTTTTTTTAGAAAATGCAAACTCTGCCTTCTGGAGAGGAAATACAGCTCCAAAGATCAGATTTGAATGATTTTCAATGTTTTGTCATAATGCGTCACGGCCTCCAGTGTGGAGGGTTAGCAGAAAAACATCTCATTATTTTCAGAATAACTCACACATAGCATATAAATCACTCCTGCTGCCACAAAAAAAACGTGCATCCGTCACATCATAGTTGCTTTTTTGTAAAATGTCTAATTTATTTATTTTTTGCCTTAAGTATCGGTAGCTGGTATCGGCTCCACGAGTATCGGTAGCTGACCCAATACGATACCTATCGATACGTGCCCATCACTAATTTTAATTTTTAAGGACGTAAAGCGGAGACGTAATAATCTTAAACCTGTAAGTGTTCAACGGTCCAGATTAATGTGGCCCCAAGGTCGTACACCCTGATGTAGTGTATGTGAAATTGAAACGTGTTCAAATGAAAACATATGCGCTACAACGGCAGGAATTTACTGGCATCTGCTAGCGCAAATTATGGAAGCTCACATGCCACAAAAAAAGGAAAAAAAGGTTTATGTTTCAGAATTTATTCTTCTGTTTAGAAGAGTTTTATTTTAAAAGTCTTGTTTAATTCAGATTAAAATGACATCACACCTTCTACATGATAAAAACTAAAGATGAATAGATTCAATAAATTCAGTTGAGCGAGCATCAATGAGGAAGACGTTTTAAATCTTTTTGTACATAGTCAAACTACATTGATGCCAGAGATGGCGATCCCAAAAAAAAGTCCAACTCACAAACATCTGCAGGCGTGTAGGGGTCTGAGAGGCGGGGGCGCCATGCCAGAATCCCCCACACACCCTTCTGGTCCTACTTAATCTGATTTTACCATCAAAGAGAAATCTTCACAAATACATAAACCACAACATTTCAAAAGTGGCTGGAAGTTATGATGAAAGAATGTTTTTGCTCATATTTCTTTTGAAATGTGTTTCATTATAATCAACATCAGGAAACGATTAACAAGTACTTATCGACATCTGAAGCACCTGACGGGATTTTCTCATTTTAGTTCTCGGACCTTCATCCTTCTCATCATCATCATCATCATTATAATCATCATTATTATCAGCACATGCACAAACACACAGACATTTAAGTCATGCACAAAAAAAGAAAAAAAATGAGACACTTACAAGTCACAGCTCGGTCGTCCACTCCGTGCCAAATGTTGCATTACCACGGCCTTATAGGGAGGTGCTGTCTGGGTTCTACTGGCCACGCCCCTCAAAGACCACCCCTTCCTTCATACACATGTGAATGTGTTCATAAACTTAATACCTACTGTAAAGGGATGAAGAAAGGTTTGCCAAAGTCCCAGACTTCATCAAAATGACTAATTCAGCTCAAAATGGCCGACTTCCTGTTCACTTACTGTTTTGTGTGTCATGTTATCAAAGATAGGTTTGCCCAATTTCATGTCCATGGCTGAGTTTTTCAAACTTTCCAATCTACACGACTGAGTCAGTTTTCTTTTTCACCCCCTCACCCCCAAAAAAAAGATTTTTATGAATGTTGGGACCCCTCCAAAAAGATCATTTAATCATTCAATCAGTGACTTGTCAGACTAACAATAAACTCAATGATTACAAGAGGGCACCCCCCAAAAAAAAGATTTTTATGAATGTTGGGACCCCTCCAAAAAGATCATTTAATCATTCAATCAGTGACTTGTCAGACTAACAATAAACACAATGATTACAAGAGGGCTTTCACACAGAGAAAGAACCAAACATTCCCTCGCATGCTCACACGTTCACATCTGGGTGAAAGTTGTCCAGTCTGTGTCTTTCAAATTTGGTAGCAATCACACAAAATCTTTAGGATGAGTTTAGGACGAAAATGACCACATCTACATGTGCTAAGGATTACATTCGGTGAATCTTAATAGCTTTGCGTGTTTAATATATTTAAATGTGTGTACTAGGGGTAAGACTACAAAAACGTTTTATGTCTCTTTATTTTGCACATTTTTATACTTTACATACGTTCAGTGTTATGGAGAAAGCCCTTAAAACAGCAACTTATTTGGCCTGAAACAGTGACGAGGAAGATATAAATTCCTAGGGGAAAAGGGTCAAAAGTTGACGTTTTCAAATTGTCAACAAAAATGTTAATCGTAGAAACGCGTACCAGCCGCTCCTTGCGCCCTTTTATCAGCATCATCATTCATTCATCAATCGCACACACGCACAAAGCCACGCCCCCTAACGCTCCGGCGTTTTGCGACACTGATCTTTGCTTTACGGCAGCGTGAGAAGCAACACCAAACATGTGAAGAAAAGGAGCGAAAAGAAGGAAAATTAGAAACAAGATTCCAAGTGAGTTGATATTTCAACGTTCACCACGATCACGCAAAATGTATCTCGGTCGCTAGCATGGGTATGATGCTACTTTGGCGACCGTGTCGAGTGGGATGAGTTGATGCCTTGCCTGTGCTAACGTTAGCCTAGCCTCGAACACTGGTTCGTCTGTAAATTAATATTTTATTTTTATCTCTCAGATTATCGGATCAATAATTATTTCTTTAAATAAGTTTGTCTACGTTTGCAATGCGAGGTAATGAAGGCACAATGTAGCTTTGGAGTCACTAAATAAACCTGTTGGCAACAAATGTGTGACACCCTTGTCAACAGTGCACCAAATTATTTTTTAAAAATGTATCATTCTAACCTTAGATGAGTTGGTCCCGTGACAACAAGCAAAAACTCCACAACGATGTTACTTTATATAACTTTGAAACCTCTTATAACCATAATGTTGTGCCACAATGGTTACATGGTGGTCTCATTTAACAATAGCATAAAGCTTGTTTGATCGTATTACAAGAGTACATTTGATTACGCTTGCTAGTATGTTAGTAGAAATTCTTTGTGATGTAAAACAAGAAAAGGACAAGTATTTAGTGCCTAGTGCCAAAAAACAAACTCCAAAATGTTGTGTTTACAGATGGAGAACTACAGTAAGGTTCGCAGTACAGAGCAGCCGTCCGTGTGTCCATTCAGCCTTGTCGCCGATACGCCGGAGGTGCGCGTCAAAGAAGGCAGCAAGATCCGCAACCTGCTCCGCTACGCCCTGAGCCGCGTCGAGACCAAACCCCAGGCAGAAAAAGATGGTGAAGGCGAGGTCGATGAGGCTCCGCCTGGCCGCCCCCTCTGCCGCCAGCTGGTCTTCACGGCGAGCGGCAAGGGCGTGTCAAAAGCTATCACGTGCGCCGAGGTGGTTAAGCGACGTGTCCGGGGCCTGCATCAGTTGACCTCGCTGGCCAGCACCACGCTGACAGATGTGTGGGAGCCCCTGGAGGCGGCCGTCGGGCTGGACAGCATCACCGTCAGCAGGAAGCTGCCCGTCATCTGGATTCTCCTCTCCAAGGACCCGCTGGACCACAACCTGCCTGGGTACCAGGCGCCTGGACGCTGCGACAACCTTTGGACTCGTGATGAAAAGGAGGAGGTGGGAGCATACAAGAGGAAGCGGGGCGGAGGCCGAAGCGGGGACGGCAGAGGAAGAGGCGGAGGACGCTACGCAGGAAGTCCTCGAGACTTGAAAGGACCCAGATGATAAAAAGCAGCGAGGGTTGTTTGGGATAAGATTGCAAAGGGTTGGAGAATTTTCATAGGAAGTTAAGTCGAAGCATTTTGGAGCTGCGTCGGTGCCTTGATTGACAACTATTTCGCTTATGAGTTTTATAAATTATGAACTGTGGCTTGTTATTAGGTTTTTCTTTTTTTATGCTTTGTGTATGAAGCCAAACATTTGATTCTGGTGAGCATTGGATACTCCAGCGCCCCCAAAATTATGGACGCCGAAATAGGCTTGATGTCATGTGACTCATGTGAGTGTCGACCAGATGAAGCATTAAAGCGTTCCATCCAATTAGTTGAAAAGAAAATGCACGGCCAAATCCCTTATTTTCATTTTAGCTCGAGTAATGGAACGCAGAGGTAAGTGCCACTCCTGGTTCGCGGGGTCCCTCTAGTGGTAGACAAAAGAATAAACCAATGTGACGTATTAACTGCCGTTTTCGTGGCATCCTCTTGCCAACCTGGTGAGGAGAAGCGGTTTACAAAATGGATGGCTAGAAAATGACCAACGCGACAACTGATATGAATGTTTTCCCATTTTCTTTATTCACACACGACATTTAAATAAATTAAAGGTGCAAACGTGCGTTGTATCAACACAGTGGACTTTGGTCTTCAAAAAAAAAAAAAAAGTTATATATACATGTGAGTTGTACATTCTATTGCCTTGACATTGTTCCCTCATGTTGTAGATCAGGACCAGGGTCTCCACAAGCTCCCCGTCATGCTAGGCCTCTTTTGAGCCGTGGTGTTGAAAAGGATGACCCTGGAGGGACCCTCAATAGTCGGAGGGGAGCAGGAGGGCCACGAAGAAGATGAGGAAGCTGAGGCTGAGGAAGCTGAGGCTGAGGAAGCTGAGGAGGAGGAAGCTGAGGCAGAGTCAGCGAGGCCCATCGCTTTGCCGTCAGAATGCAGAAAGTGGGCAGCCCTCTGCAGGCAGGAGGAGAAGCCATGTTGGTAAGAGTGAAGCACCTGCTTCATGTTTCCTTTGTTGACATGTTGCTGCAGGAAGTAGACGGTGTGCTCCAGGATCTCTGCTTTCTCCAACCTGCGCCCACCACCGGCTAACTGTCGAACAGAAGCAGGCAGCAGCGCACACACAGTTTTAGATACACACACTTTTTGAGGTGTAACTCTGGAAAAAAAAATACTTGACTAATCACCACCGCAATGATCAATATTTATAAAATATTTAATAGAAATGTATGAATACAACTAAACTGTACTTATGTAGTCTACTTGATGAAAAGAAAGTTTGAAGCTATTTTTGTGTAACTAAAGACTAAACGTAATTGCGTCTTCTGCATGCCACTAGAGGGCGCCCGCGTACCACCATTTTTTAAACAACTGTTAAAGCAAATAAAAATGTCAGAAAGTTTTAAAAGAGGGATGAAAAATCAAACTCAGATGAGCTGTTTAAAAAAAAAAAAGCCAAAACTTTTAACTCTAGTGCTCATCATCATATATTTGTTGAAAACTAACCTTCAAGGACGAATGTACCTTTCAAGTACATATTAACTTTAGTTAGTACAAAAGTCTCATATAAACGTTATATTTACTTGTAGTGTAAGCAAAAGAGTTTTGAGGTTCTCCAAGCTTCTGTTTATTCTTTCTCGTCGTCGTCTTTCCACCAGAGGTTTTAAGCTCTGTGGAAGACAAACAGCATCAACATTTTTCCTGATTATCATGATCATCATGTTGTGCGCGCTAATAATTAGCAAAAGTCCACGTACCTTCTTGTCTGTATTTGCATGCTCGCGATGCTGAGACATCATCATGACTGGAATCCAACAAGAGTGCAAGTTAAATGTGGTCCACGTGCGCCACTATACCTCTATAAAAACTCCCACAGGCTCCACCCACTTTCTCTCCACACTCTTCTTTCAAATAATCGAATTGTGTGTCATATTCATCTACAAACAGTACTTTTTTTAGGTGGAAATGTTAGACTATTTCCCTTATATTTTAAAATGCAGTAAATTATTTCCCAATATGTTCTTTAGTCTTTGTGAAAAATGATTGCACTTGCACAAAGGTGATCCGGATTCGGACTCGGCGCAGGTCTATACTGGACGCCTTCTTCTATTATTTGTCTTATTCATTGATGTCAAACACGATTTGTTGCATGTGCCAACAGGACCCTCCGCTAATCCACGGGCACGTGGACGTAACCCCCATCAAAGCCAGCCGACCCCCACTCAAGCGACACGCGCCCCCTGAGAGGTGAGACCAGCTCGTGTTGCATTAACATCTGTGAGGGGGGGAAAAAAGAATGGGGGGGTCTTGTCGGCGTCAAGGCATCCGGGTTATACAACGTAAAGCTCGCTTGTGTGTGTGACAAAAAACACCTCCAAGAGGAAGCCAGCCAAAAAAAAAAAAAAAAAAGTATTTCGTGCTCACAAAATCAAACCAGAAACGACACGGTTGTCTTTTGCGCATGTGAATTGAAACCAAAGGTGTTTACCAAACGCACACAAACGCATGCATATATTCACACATAATTTTGTTTTTAAGAAAAAAGAAAAATCACAACCGAAACCTGTGCGTAAAACGTGCGTAATAGTGATTTACGCGCATTTTACATAATTAGGTAATCATGTCTATGTGCTCGATTTTATCGTCAATCAAGACTTTATGAAAAGATTTAATTTATTATGAAACAATGTCACAACAAATGACTTATTTTGGCTCTGCACATTTATTGCAAATGCATCAGAATATATTTTCGAGTGTCGAAAATGATGTCACATTTAGCTCCCTTTTTTTTTCCTTCCTATGAACACGCGCGCATTGTCATGAATTTGTAACCTTTCTCCGAATAAACGTCATTGCCGTCGCGTGCGAGCTTGCCTGCGTGGCGCGCCTCGTGGAACGGCGCGTGCGCGTCTTTTCAATTCAAGTGTGAATGAATGAACGTGTGACTGAAGCCATTCCTGCACTTTGTTCACTCGCACCTCTTGCACGGTGAGAAGCGACTGCTTTCCGTTCTCCCATCGTCACACCCACAATTCAACATTTGTCTCCACATCGGCCTTGTTTGCATATATTGTCACACAAATTCTAGCCCACCTTTAATATTCCAATAGGCTTGAGCACCCTGCGGTCAGGTCTTTTCGCGTTTAAATTTCAAAAAAATCTATTCTAAAATCAATTTTCCACCGACATTGTTTGAATATATGTTAGTGAATAATGAAAAGTATTAGTCTCACTAATAATGTTTTAAGTGGTGCTAAAATATTTGTTTAAATAAGCTTTTGCAGCAACTTTTCTTTATTTATCTATTTATTTATTTATTTGCGCATGTTGAGCTAATGATCCGTGAAAATGTATTAGTATTTTAGCTATTTAAGAACATGTAATTGTGGAATTACTGAATATACGACTATTTATTCCACGGCATAATAATTCACAATTAAATTAATTCTGGGACCTTTTGATTATTCCACTCCGAATTTCCTGTTTTAATGATCTATTGTGTATTAATTTCGGCATAAATAACCCTTCAAATGTCGCTTTGGTATTTGGAAACAGCAAATAGGCTAACTAACACTTGATGTAAATGAGCAACACTTCATTTATGGCTTCCTGCGTGATAGGATTGAGAAGGGCCGCCGAGTGGGGTTCCCACGGGACACACTTCCATTGTCCGCTTCTTTCCACAGAAGACGCGTTAGAACACGCACTCGACATTTGCATCTGTGGGTGAAGTGTGTGTGAAGTTGCAAAAGCCCCCCCCCCCCCCCCCACCCCCTGTCTACTTTAACGATGTAGCCTAATCACCCAGAAAAAATCTTGTAACATTATAATTAAACCGAGGAACAGTTTTTTTTTTTTTTTAAATAAAATTTTGGGTGCGGAATTCAAAGCTCGTCTCACGTCAAATTTTTGAATGATGCTGGTTTTCTTAAAATAGTAAATATTGGCGTGCACCTAAACTTTATTTGTGGCCTATCAGAGGCGGTGACTCATATTTAACATAAGTTTGACTGTGATTGGTTCATTTGAAACCTTATCCCGTTTATATGTTTTTAATGTTCCTCTTGAAAATGTTTAGATTTTATTAGTTGTACAGTTTATTGATCACGTTACTGGTAAATAATAAAAAAAAAAAAGGTTTTACATGGTCCAATTTTTCAATATGGCACAATATGAAATACATGTTTTTTACTGTATGGATAAAAATATTCATCCTGGTTAAAAGAAAGCACTCATGCTATTTATCTGAATCTGAATGAAATGTGTTTATTTAACAAAAAAAACAAAACAATAGAGGCTCACCATAGGGAGACATGGAGAATAAGTTAGTGTGCAAAATATACAAGTTATATATTATCATTAGGAGGGACCGCAGAGGTTGTTTGTGACTCATGGACGTGAGGGTGGGGCCCCTCGTACTTTAAAGCAGCTGGAAATGAGATAGGACACTTGATTATGATCCACGCCCGGGTTGCTACGCTTACGCACGTGTGTGACGACTCACCTCTGAAGCGGACACATGTCGGGCGCCAGCATCCAGCACCCATCCCAAGCAGCACTATATACACATCTATAGTGGGTCGAATGGTTCACATATATACACAGCAGCGTACAAATGACGTCTTCAAACTATTTACATCATCAACTTGACAGATAATGTATACATGGGGGAGAGGGGGGGGGTTTGGGGCTGGGGAGTCAAAGTTCATCCTTTAGGGCCAGGGCCTCCACACACTCTGGCCCAGAGAGGGCCCCTGGGCCGGAGGGCTCTCCATGCACGTCCCCAGCCACTTTTGCCCCTGAGCGGGGGTTCTGGCGGGCTGAGCCGCTGCCGCCGCCGCCGCTGCTGCCGCCGCCGCCGCTCGTCTGTGTCTCAGCAGGTGGAGGATGGAGGAAGTAGAGGAGGATGAAGTGGAAGAGGAGCGTTGGATGAAGGAGGCATCCAGGGCCAGCCACAGGCCTTTGCCCTCAGGCCCCAGGAAGTGGGCGGCTTTTTGCAGGCAGCTGTGGAAGCCTTCTTGAAAGGAGCATTGCTTTGGTTGTGGGCCAACACTTGCTTTGCTGCTGTTGTTGTGGAGGAACAGGACGGTGTGCTCCAAAATCTCCGTCTTCTCCACGCGACGCTGGGCTGCACCCTGGAGCAACACACGTATGTTCTTTTATTACTTTATTATTTATTAGCAGGCATACGTATTGTCCTCACTATAGTGGAAACTACAGCAGTTGGTTTTGGGCAAAAAAATAAATAAATCACATTTACACTTCTGCATCATTTAAAGTCATGAAAGTGTGACCCATGTGAGATTTGAACCCAGAACCTTGCGACTGTGAGGCAGATGCGCCAATCACTAGGTCACCCGCTGCCATTTTTTTTGACGAATGACGCTAACGTGCATGTTTTTGAGCCATGAAAGAGCACGGAGAACATGCAAACTCCACACAGGAAGGAAGGCCTGAAACGAGATTTGAACCCAGAACAGTGAGGTAGACGTGCTAACCACTAGGTCACCGTGCTGCCCTCAATATGGCTCCAATTTGAGTTCTGATGTTGCCTTTTTACCTGCTCCACTTGTTGCGGCTCCTGCATCAGCATGCTCCTCAAACGCTCGAGACTGTGGTTCATTCTCTCACGTCGACGCTTCTCGACTTGGGATTTTAGAAGCTGCAGAGGGAGAGTATACAATAAAAAAAGTAAATCTTTCATATACATGCTAAACTACACTTTTCAAAACTTACAAATATTGTGTATAAAAAAATACTGTAAGCTATTTCAAGTGCTTCTTTACCTTTCTTTCACGGATAGCATCCTCTGCTTCCTGCATGAGCTTCATGATTCAATCTTCTTCTAACTAGGAGTCTTCTGGTGTCCAAAAGTTGTCAGAAAAAGGATGCAACTAAGCCTAGTTGCTTGTTTTATACTCGGTCCGCTCAAGCCCCGCCTACTTCCCAACAGCCAATCACATGCCACCTTGACAAAGCCATTCTTTCTGGATCATGCTGCCTCAGACTTTACTTTTTACTTTTATACTAGATTAATTGAGCTCCCTCTAATAATTCCGCACAAGTTAGTGCAATAAATCCGCTTAATGGTTAAAAAAAAAAATCAGCGCTCCAGTGTGCAAAATAAATTTTCTTGGAGCAAAGCAGCCGAAACGTCTCTCAATGCATAATTCAATACAAGTAAAATAAGATTAAGATATTTTCTTCTGCGTGAAGCCTTATATTAATTATTCCAACAACGAATAATAACAACTAACAGGCGTACTGCAACGATTTGATTTTGCATGTCCGTTGCCGTGCGCGTGCAGGCCAAATTAACATGAATACGTTTGCATTCACACTTGTAAAATCCACGCGTGCCGTCTGCATGTGTGCCGCGTGCTGGAGCGCCAAATTTTCCACGCGTGCATGTGAATCCTTTTGAAGTGGAAGTGCGGCGGTGGGAGAGCGACGCCACCGTGTCAAAGACCCCCAAGGTGTGACAGTGGGAGAGTGACCAGCAGACGTTTCTCGCCGTGGGGAGGTGTGACTGCTTCACACTTGAATCGAAATGACGTGCACGGGGCGTCGGGCTATTTTTCACGAGAAGGCAATCATTTATTGAGAAGTTGTGCTCCATGAAAATAAATCATGTCGGTGGATGTAGACTGCTGATGTAGTAACATAACGTTGTTTTATAATACATCGCTTTAATGGCAGTTTTAAAAAAAATGTTCAGTCTACAAATAAAAAAATTAAAAAATAAATAAATAAATATGCATGTACATAAAATTTCGTGGTGTTTGAGATTTTATTTCGTTATTTTAAACATTTGGACGGACGTTTTAAATGGGGAGCATTTGGCTGCTATACGTCAAACGAGCAGAGGGTGGCGCCATTTAACTTGGAGAGTAATTTGCCGCAGGCGACCAACTGTGCTTTTTCAGCAAAACCGAGAAAAAAAAGCGAGATTAAAGCTAATTCATCACATTTTCAGAGCAATTCAGTGCACTCGATATGATTTATTTTCCTTTCCTTATATTTTTGTCGCTGTTTTCCTCATTCCAAGGAGGGAAGGCGCCATTACGGCGTGCCTTACCTCCATTCACGAAAGCTTTACCGAACCGGACCATGACTGACAATTTAGAAAGTCTGACTTTTCCGCAGGCGTACCTAAAACTACCCGTGTTCGTCCATTCCGAGCTACCGCCGCTGGAAAAGCTCCACTTGTACCCGGTGAAAGCTAGCGGCCTCGAGCCTGTACCTAGGCCCGTCCGAGAGCGCCTGCTCCCTGGGCCAGCCAGACCACCAGGCCCGTCGGGTCATCGCACCGTGAGGACCTCATGCCAAATGGACAAAATGCTCGTCCGAGTGCCCAAGAGCATCCTCGGTGTTGGCGAAATAAATCAGCTCAAACTGGGATCATGTCAAGCAACAAAATCGTCCAAGAATTATATTTATTTCCTTCATGGACTCGACCAGTGTGGAACCAAACGACAGGTGAGCTTTTAGGGGACAACAGGTGAGCTTTTAGGGGACAACAGTAACCGTTGTACACCCATTTATGTTGACCACCATTCATCACAAAGTCTACAAATAAGGCCTTTATGAAATTAACCGTTTTATGGGTAAGTCAACAAATAGCATAACTCAATGATCACCTGGTGACATGTTCACAAAATGGCGGTGAGGCCAACAATTGTTTTGTTTTTGCTATTTAAAGTTAGATAAAGTCGTTTTTTGTACTTTGTATGTATCGAATGTTCAGCTCACTGACTAAAAGTGTGATTTTTCTGGTAGTTGACTATTTGTATTATTTATAAGCCTTGACGTCATCTAGGTGCGAAACACTGGTTACGTCATTATTTGAACAACTGAACTGCTTTAAATAACGAACGTACTGGTCTATTACTTTCTATGTTAATTGTGTCAAAACTATTGTAGGTGTGGTACTGTACCCAACAAAAGAAAAAAAACAAATACATTTTTGTTGCATCTATTTTTAGCGTTTATTTTGATTCTGACAATTCACTTGTTTTTGCGCAGATGATTAATGGACAGATGACCTATTCGAACACACTGCAGTACAACCCCGAGATGCACCTTGGCCTAATAAGGAGATCAGTGCCCTTTGTGATGCCTGTTGTCTGCAATTACACCAGGTGACTGCCACAACACAAGTCTGACATTATGTTTCGCTGTTATTAAAATGAATATTTTCTTTGGGCCTTTATAGGTATCAATATTCCTACAAAGTTGGCTACCTTCCAAAAATGCGCATGCGCCACATCTTCAAAGCAATGAGGAACAGAGCCAATTTTATCCTGACACCACTGAACGGTAATCTCCTTTGCCTCTTGAAATAAATTTGAAGAAAAATGGGGAAAGGAGAAAAAAAAAAAAAAACAAGAGATGTGATCGTATTCCTTGTGTTGTATTTGGCAGCTCGGTGGGAAAGGTTTTCTCCGTCTGATAAGTACATCCTGGGTGAGCCCATGCGCTTTGAGGCCGAGGGTCCGTCTGTGCCCCAAGACATGAGGCTGTATGTCCACTCGTGCTATGCCACACCCAATAAGTCGCACATCTCCAAGCCTCAATTTCCGGTTGTCAAGGATTTTGGGTAAAAAAAAAAAAAATCCTCAAGCACAAAATAGACGTGGACTTTTTAACAAACAGACTTCCTCCAATGATGAAGGTGCATGATTGAAAGCAAGTACGGTCGCTCCAGATTCGTCCCGTACAAGAACAACGTTGTCCGATTTTCCGTGGATGCTTTCTACTTCCAAGGAATGACGGACCAAGTGAGTTGCATTTTGCAACCTATTCCAGGATAAACTAATTAACCGCCAGTGAATTTCTGCTCCATTTTACAGCAACTCTACATGCACTGCACCATGTCTGCTGAAAGTGACGTTCCCACTCCGACGGCAAAGACCTGCAACTACGACGCAAACTTAGGAAGGTCGGTTTTCTTTTGTTATGTTTTTTTTTTTTACTGGAGATTTAATGAACGACTTGGACATTTTTTAAATGAACGATTTCTACGACCATTTTGCTTCCTCCTAAGATGGGTGGAGCTCCATGGCTGGGACTGGGTGTGTGCCTGCTGTGACTCCAGCTGTGGCTCTGCTGCCGGTTGTGAGAAATCTATTTTAAAAAATATTTTGCATTGTACCTTTTTTCCTTAATAGCACCAACAAAATTCCTTATTGACATATCTTCCCATTTTCCAGTGAGCGAAGTAACCACCAGCAGAGGGTGGAAAGTGCAGCCAAGAGGGCAACCATTCAAAAACCACAAGAAGAAGCAGCCATTGTTCTTCTCCGCTACCACCACCACCACGACACCAGTACCTTCCGTGGTGAAGACCACCTTGGAGGTCATTCAAAGCCCGACCACACCGCGGCTCCAACTGATTGATGCGACAGAGTTAAAGTGGCCGTTTGGCGGGAGAGGAGTGGAGTGGGTAGAGGAGGAGGAGCAGGTGATGGAGGAGGATGTCTTGGAAACCCATCCAGACTTTGACTTCATCAAACATTCCCACGGTAAACAAAAACATTCTTAAAGCATGCAAAGAGCGGGCTGGGCTTTAATTAACACAATTGTGATGACGTTCTTGTGCTTCATCCAGAGCCTAAAGTGAAAGCCGTGGAAAAATCCCAGATGAAGATACTGACGCTGAAGACTAGCCGAGAGGCGACGGAGCCTGAAGCGATGGGTAAGGTGGCAGACTGGGAGTGGGAGGATGAGGAGATGGTTAAGAAGGGTTCCGCTGTGGTGGAGGTCATCAAAGAACCTCGCCGAACCTTTGAAGATATCTTTGAGTTTGACCAATAAAGCCCAACGCTACAACCACAGGAGTCTCATTGTTAGCTACAGGGAACATTTATTAACATGAGTAAATGACGCCTTGCTACATAACGGAAGATTCTGTACAATTTCTTTTACAAAGTCTTGCAAGTCAAGTTTCCGCCGCCAGCTATCAAACAAGTTCTTTGCAGTGGATTTAAAAAGTCTACACACCCCTGTTCAAAGCCAGTTTCATTTGTGAAAAAAAAAGAAAAAAAGATGAGACCTAGATGGATGACCTATAAAACCTGATTGACAAAAATATCTTAGGGGAAGCAAAAATCTACAGCTGATATAATGCAGTTGCACAAGTGTGCACACCCTCTTCTACCTGGGACGTGGTTGTCTTAAGTAATAACTAGTCACATATTAAATGGGACCTGTCACAATTTAAGGTGCCCCTGATCAACAACAAATTAAATTCATTAGTTTTAATAGTTGTTTCCTTTTGTGCCTTTTATCAGAAAGTAAATAAATGCGTGTCTGTAGAGAAAGCTAAAATTCATTTGGTGTTAATCGGAGGCACTTGGTGGCACTCCTATTTAACTTGAATGTGATTAATCCTCACCTCATCCACGTAGTACTTTTCAGAGGTACATCAGATCAGTAGTTCATTTTTACTTCCCTTTTTTTAACAAACTAAAAAAAAAGGGTGGAAAAACTTTTGAAATGAATGATCTCGCTTGCTTTGGATGTGTTGACTTTTTCTATCCGCTCTTCTCAGAGAAGAGAAACTTGGTTCCATAATTGAATACAGTAAATACAGCGTGTCATCAGTATATTCATAATATCCCAGGAAGAGTATACAGGCGTCCGTTTGTCCCTCGTGTCCATCCGTCCGTCCGTCCAACCTACTTTCCAGCAAGAATGCCCGTTTTAGAACAAAACTCATCTTCCCCTTTTTGGAACGTGTGTGTGCGCTCAGTAATATGAGCTCAGGTGGGAATGGGTGGCGGGATGTCTGTTCATGGCCGCCCCGGGGTAGATGGGGCTGCTGGGCGAGTTCCAATATGTGGACGGCGGGCCGAAAAAGTTCCCTGGCGAGACGGGCATGGGCGGCGGCGGATGGCCCGTCATGAAGTTCATTTTGGGCTGGTGGCTGTGATAAGGCTGCACGTAGGACATCTCCGTCTGGTACTTGACCATGCCGCCGCCGCCGCTGTCGGCCGCCTGGTGGTTCTGGTGCGTCTGCGAGATGCCTTGGAAGTCAAACTTGTAGGCGTAGCGCTTGCCGTGCACCTTGGTCATGATGTTCTTGTCGTAGTAGTAGCGCAGGGCCCGGCTCAGCTTGTCGTAGTTCATGTTGGGCTTGCTCTTGCGTTCGCCCCAACGCTTGGCCACCTCGTCGGGGTCGGTCATCTTGAACTCGCCGTTGGTGCCCTCCCAGGTGATGATGCTGGCGTTGTTGCTGTCCGACAGCAGCTCCAGCAGGAACTGCCACAGCTGAATCTGCCCTGAACCTGTCCAGAAGTTGTGTCTCAGTATCAAGTCATGAAACTGGGTGGACACATCTATCGTGGCAGGAAGCATGAAAAAGTCTCAAGGACTCGTGCAAAAATTTACAGGAAGTCAGACATTTTGTTTTGAAGCAGCCGTTTAAGATCCAAACGTACAAAAAAAAATAATCAGCCTGTGATATCGGTGTCAATGCTGGACAGGAAATTAGTGGACATGTCTTTTCGTCACAGGACGCACGATGAAGTCTCAAGGACCTATGCAGAAAATTTAACGCTAAGTCGGCCATTTTAGTTTGATGTCGACATTTTGGAAGCGGCTAAATGGTGTCGTCATTTTAAGCGTTTGCCATAAAAAGTGGGTTGAGTGGAAAACAGATGCACATGATATTATTACTTTCCCTGTATTTAAATTGACAAATGGGACCTTTTCACTGTTTAATGTATTTTTGGACAGTGACCTTACCCACAGGCCTTTGGGCGCTGAGGTCAGGCAGCTTGTGCGAACTGTGCCTGCCTGTTCGGTTCTTGGACGAGCGGGCGGCTTGGCCTTCTGTGAGGAAAAGAGCAAGGCAAAAGGTCACAGACGTCTGTAACGTTTATGCCAGGCTCTCATTTTTTTTTCTTTTTTCTTGCAATGCCATCACAGACAGTGCAAAGGCCCCATTTGTTTTGTTCCACTTATTCTACGATAGTTTCCTTACCTGGGTTTGCTAGACGGCTGCTAATGGGCCCTAATGTCTGATAGGGGTCTGGAAAGAGTAACAAGAAGACATTACAGGTGGCAGGGAAGGAAGCAGGGCCATTTCACTAACTAAACAAAAACCATCTTGCCTCTCAGTTGAACATACACGAAACAATAAATGACGCTACTAATCGATAAATACAATTATCTACACTGCACACCCATTAAACGCAATATTGGGTCGCATCGCTAGGTGGCAGCATTGCAGCTTACGTCACTCACAATGTGAGTAGTGTTGCTTTCTCAACTTTTCTGTGGCTATACAAATGTTAATTTGCTAATTGGAACAAGCGCGTGGGTGTTTTTATGACTTTTAATGTTAGAGCAAGTGTCACTTAATGGGTCACCAGCCTCTATTTTTATTTATTTGTTTCAAATCGGCCTATTACCATTAGCGTGGTGTCCATTTTTCTGGCCAGATAATTTCATGGCCTTAGCATTAGCTGCACTTCATGATGTGTTATTTTCAGTATGTTTTCCATGCTTACCAGCTCAGTGGCCTAAGAGGAGAGTGCCCGCCCTGAGAGTGGGAGGTCGTGGGTTCAAACCCCGGCCGGGTCATACCGGAGACTTTAAAAATGGTACCCATTTCTTCCCTGCTTGGCACTCAGTGTAAGGGGTTGAATGGGGCCTTCGATCACTAAAGGACTTTCAGCTCAGTGGCCTAGTAGTACAGTGTCCGCCCTGAGATTGGAAGGTCGTGGGTTCAAACCCTGGCCGGGTCATACCAAAGACTATAAAAATGGGACCCATTGCCTCCCTGCTTGGCACTCAGCATTAAGGGTTGGAATTGGGGGGTTAGATCACCAAATGATTACCGGGCGCGGCACCGCTGCTGCCCACTGCTCCCTTCGGGGATGGGTTAAATGCAGAGACAAATTTCACCGCACCCAGTTGTGTGTGTGACAATCATTGGGACTTTAATGAATCAAACCTTGGCCGATTCTTGTTACTGGTTCTGTCACTCTGCTGTGTTGATGCTCCATGGTGGTGCCTACCAAGAAGGAAGACGTTTTGACATGTTGGAATGAATCATGTCCATACGTTGATTTCTTACCTTTGGCCACTACCGTCATGCCGTTTGTACTCCAGCTGTTCCTGCGGCCAATCTCATCAAAACTGCTTTCTGCGCACAACAGAACAATGAGACTGATGAGTACGGCGGACGGGACCAGGCGTGCGCTTGCAGAGCATCAGCAAAATCATTTGAAGTGGCCATTGAAGCTTGGGCGGGAAGGAAGTCCGTAAATGGGCCAACGGGACGATAAGAAGTCAGAAGGTCTGGAGATGACCCCGTAGTTTCTTGGGTGAGCTTTCTTTTGTTTAAGCCATCTCTGTCTCCACCAGATTGTGAGTTGTGTCCCAGCAGTGCGACCTACAGCCAGCCTCCCCCCCCTCACCCCTACTTCCTGTGCCATTGCAGCTGCTTCCTGCCTGAAACGGCCTGTTGAGTTTGGGATTCATCAGTCGGGGCCCAGTGTTGTGCCAAGGAACCTCCTTCCACTGGTGAAACGATGTAACACGGCTCTGAACTCTCGGCGCATTGTTTCTTGAAGCCTGGCTCGTTCCCGCTCTCTTGTTTGGTTGCGATAAGCTGAGAATTTGGTCATCATGGTCGGACGATACAAGCAGAACCTCTCCTTGGTCAGGGTGGGACTTTAATTTGGGGAACGAGAATTGAAGAGCACCACGCTTAAGTTTGGGCTCATGAGGCAATATAAAATCGATCCAGGCATTTTCGACAGAGAGCCGATGGAACCTAGTTTAAATGAGACTAGCCGTGGGCTGATTACCAGTTTGATGTCGATTGTTGGCTTGTGGACTCAATGGTGAGTCCGTGTCATGTTTTGGGGACTTCTCAGTAGGTCGATGGAGATTTGCAAACTGTTGTTGGCAAATAAAAACAAGTCTCACCAGCTTTGACCTGAAGTCGAGGCTGCGGTGCCGGTTGCGGCGGCGGCGGCGGCGGCGTGTTGGTGGAGACGGTCGTGGAGTACGAGAAAGTTGGACTACCTGGCGGGAAAGACCAAGACTAGAGTGAATTACCAGTATGCAATAATATCACCCTATACTTTGGATCCGCGAATATATTTGGTCATCCAACTTAAAAATAGCCCGAGGCAGGAAAAGGGCGTGGCCTTACTCTGCCGGAGGTAATTGAGGTGCGAGAGCAGGATGTCAGCGTTATAGGCGGACGTGAGGTGCATCATGTCCTCTTTGGTCAGCTTGCACAAGGCCTTGCCGTCCAGCGCTTGGAAGAGCATGACGTCCACTTCCTCTAGGACGTACTCTTTGATGGCCCAGTCCAACCACTGACGCACATGGTCCTGTGTCCACACCTCGGGATCTGATATTGGGAAGAGAGTGGGAAGTCTCGCGTTAATGTATTTGTCCATGGCTGTTATCGTTGATTCAAATTGAGTAACCGCTGTTGAATCGCTTGAAATGATTTGACCTTGAGGACTTTGATTACAAATTTTGAATATCTTGATGTCCAGTCCAAAAATGTGTCACGGCAGGAAGGGTTGAGTCATTTCCAGGAACAAAACAATGAGCGCACCTTTGAGTTGCCCGTAACGGTGCGCTGGCTGCCGACGGCTGCCGACGGCGTCCTCGCATGTATTTTAGCGCTTGCCAATTGTTTCCACTCACAATGCCGTGTGGCAATATCCACACATTATGACGCAGTGACTGACTCCTCGGTGAGTCTCATCTGATCCCTCCGTGACTTGTATGGGGGAAAAGTCCGACTGACTCATGATAAAGGCTCGCCGTCACCCAACTTGGCATGGTCCAATTCAAGTTGTAGCAAAAGGTTCCGATAGAAATGATTGTGGAGTGAGCGGACGGGTCCAATGCTCACCTGCCGGTACGATGACGCGCTTCTCCTCCGTGGCGGTAATGCTGGGCGGGGTGACGTTGGGCGGGCTGACGCGGGCTTCCGGGTACGAGGGCTGGTACGGCATGGGCACGCCGTCGTTGCTCATGTGGCGGGAGCGCTTTGTCACGCTGCAGTCCACCGGGGACTCGTGGCTACCGAGGGACCATTGAGCACAAATGAATTGTTATTTTTATTGAAGCAGGTCATTTTAAAGACTCATTATTCATGGTTAGTATCATTTTTTTTTATTAAGTTCAGCTACAAAGGGATTTTGATTCCGCCCTGACTCACTTAGTTCCGTTGACATGCTCGCTTCTCTTCTGTGCCGTGGCGGCGGCGGCCGGCCAGTCGGGTTCGGCGGGCTCGGGGCTCTGCTTGAACCCGCACGGCGACGTCATCTCAGTCTTCATGTGCATGGTGGTGGTGTAGGGCGGCTCGTATATGGGCTGGTCCTCGCTCACCACAGACAGCGCTTCCTGTGCAACACAGTCAGTGTGGTCAGTGCGTGGCTATTTTAACACACTTCCTGGTTACCTTAATTATCGCCATTGGTAAAATGCTCAGTGGTTCATTTGTTGTTGTTGTTTCTTTGGTTACGCCAGTTTTTCACCACCTATACCCAAACGGATAGGTGGCAAGAACCGTAACATAGCAAAATGACAGTTCACCCAAAAAAAAACTATTTTGTTGATTTCCTACTCAATTACTGTCAGAAAGGATATGCTGAGGTGTCAATGCAAATACTGAAATGTGAGATGACAAGTCTTTGGAAAGCATCAGTGGTCTTTGACCGCAGCGCGAGCGAGTCGGAGGGTTGGGTTTGCAATGCGAGTAGGTGGGGTCCAACGAAGCTTTCAGAGCTTCTGCGTGAGCTTCAAGATGGCAAGATGCGTTGATGCGCCTGCGCGTAGACCACAACAACTACGACGTCCGGAGCCTGAGAAGCATGTTTGTTTAGAGGAGCCCAGCATTGTCTTTTGGGCCTCGCACGTCAGCGGTGTGCTTTTTCAGCGGCCGACAGGAAACCCGGCCGCCATGTGCAGTAGAACCTTTTGGCACGGGCCCACGGAGAGGAAGTTGAAAAGATGTGGGTCATTTGAAATCTGCAAAACACCCTGTGGTCAAGGGTGGTGGTGGTAGGGGAGAGGCAAGGTCATCCCACAGCCAAACCATTGTTGTTGTTGACTTTGCTCGTCTTGTAGCTTTGTCGGGGCCACTATTAACGCCTTCTTTTGTGACAATCAGTAAAAACACTATGGAACAGTTGCCAATGAGTTATTACTTGGTTAGCTTGTAGCCTGTTAGCCGATTCTGCTTAATGTACTAGGGCATGGAGCACTGTGACAACTTGAGTCAAATATTAGTGTGCAGAAGTGAAAAAAGGGCCCGAAACTGGCACCAAACAGCCTGCATTCGATACCACCAATCCTCAAGAGTAGAGAGCGCAGCAGTTGTTTTTCGATCACTCGCTGGCTAACCACAAAGCACAAAAAGCACCGCTAATGCAACGGCCTCTTGGAGACGAAGCAGAGCTGGCGCCGCCTTTTTCAGCCCTGAAAAGCTGCAACGAGCGTTGTGTGTTGTTGTAAGAGAGAGCAACTTCCACACAAGTCACCAGCTACATATTGCATCACACCCAACCACCGTCTTGCCCAAAACCCAAGCGCCGCTCAAGGCCCAAAAATCAATCTTGGTGGCCCAAATCAATCCGATTGTTGTAAGTTGTTGAGAGCATCGATTGCTTTTGACACGAGAAGGTGGGAGATGTGATTGTCAGGTGTTAAACTTCGCACCCCTGTTCCGCCTTTCCGGCATCTGATAACTGCCTCCCAAGGAAAATGGCTGTCTTGTTTATACTCAGCAGCAACATGTGACCGATAGGCAACACACAGGTATAGAATACACTTTTGCAAAAGATGATTTGACAGGAGTAAAGTTTTTACCTTGGGTAAAAAAACAAACTAGTGTAATATTATGAGGACATTTTTTTTAATCAGAAAAATTATTTTCTGAAAATAATGTTGGACATTTCGTGAAAAATGCTCTAATTTTATTTTAAAACTTGTTTTCAAGTCATTTGACATGAGAATAAGTCAAAACCTTACAAAAGTGGACATAATTGTTAGTCAAGTTAAAAAATTACAAAATTAGTTTTATTTTTTTGACAGTAAAATGTATAATTGCGACGTATTATGAACTTTGATTTTTTTTAACAGGAATAAAAATGTGATTGTTAGATTTTTTAAATTTTTTAACAAAGATTGTCAAAATGTTAAGAGAATAAAAACTTATTTTACCAGTGGGATTTTTTTTGCAAGGTATAAACTTTAAAGATTATCATGATACGTTCACTAAACTAGGCCAAAATATTTTAGTTCCAAAGAAAGCCAATTGTTTTCTAACAGAAAATTTTACAAAAAACAATCCAAAATGTTATAGCCGCCGTGTAAGTCATGATTTTACAACAAACATGTTTTGTTAAATAATATATATTTTTTTTTATTCACAAAATGGTGGAAATATCACTGTATCAGATTTGTATTTTTTTGTCACTTGGATTTGGGGAGAGGTTTTTGAGGAAATGAAGAATTGAATTTAAAGACAGATCACTTTTTGTTTGTTAAATACTAAAGCTTTTGACCATAATGTTTTAAGGAGCCTCTTTTAATTTCACCCTATTATTTGAAACAACAAAATCCACATCCTTTTGTGGTTTTAAACGAAGCCATGCTATCCATTTATTGAGGTGATTTTTTTTTTCTGCAAGCAGTATGAGTTCTCTGACAAAGTTGTGCAAAGGTTACGACTGTGTCTGAGGCCCAAAAAAAAAAAGCAGAAGTAAAAGTTAACTTGAGCTGATTTTGCAAACTGTGTGTTTTTCTCCCTTTGCTAAAAGTTCTCTCCAGTCATCGACCAAAGCTTTTTATTTTCCCCCGTCATTTTTATACTTTGAAAATGTTTTAAACTCTGTGTCTCTATAGTCCAGGCAGCCGGAAATATGTGCGGAAAGTCTGAGGTTTGAGACAGGAAGCCTGCTGAGTTGAGATAACGACACCTGACGAGCGCTCCCGTTTGCAGCTATAAATTAGACTTAAAATAAACCCCACCAAACACACGCACGCACACACACACAATCGACGCGAGAGAAAACTTTGCGCAGGCCATTGTGTGCGAAAGAATGTGCATGTGACACTTTTTTTTTTTTAAACATGAAAACCCATTCCAATTAAAACACTGTTTTTTCACTGTCCAATTCGTTAATATACAATATAATAATCGTCACATCGTCATCACGCGAGACACGCCTTTATTTTGAAAATATCTCAAATAGGACTTCCTCAATCTATACAGAGGCCTTTTTTTTGTAAAGCCAAAGACCGTTTAGAATAAATTAAATATAGAATTATTAAGTGTTGTTTTAGAGGAGGCGTTTCAAAAATACACATTTATCAAATGTTTTTTGTTAGCGATGTAAAATCGGCACTTTTTAGACTGCTTTTAAACTCTCGTTCGAATCAAAAAGTCAAAACAGTCGTAACATAATGAAATAAGAGGATCAACAGAAATAAAATACCGCTTTTGCACGTATTTGGTCTCCCAGTGGCCATCCACGATGCCCTGAGGGACACCTGCCGCTCCATTGTTGCGCACAGCTTCGACGCTTCTCGCTAAATTGCGCTCGTAACCTCTTTGGTACAAAAAAATTAAAAAAATGAAAATCCACGCGTCGTGTCCGTGCCGGTTCGGTTCGGTTGCGGCGGTGTAGTATAAAGAACAACAAAAGTGATGAGATAAATAACGGCCCGCTGAGAACGAGAAGACTATAGGGGGAAAAAATGGGGTGTTGTTTTTTGGGTGCGCACGCTAATTAGTGTCCCTTTTGATGACGAGCGTGGAGGGAAAGCAAGAGATGCGGCGGTTAAGTTGTGTTTTTCTAGCGCCGACATACAACCACGAACGGGAAGGAAGAGGAAATTTTGTACAAGAAGGAAAGAGTGCAGAGGACTCTCTCACTCGCGGTGTGGGTGGAAGAAGGCTTCGGGTCGTGCGCGTGGAAAGTCCACGACAACTTCAACGCACGTCCTTACCTTTATGGTGCAGTCCATATTCGAAGCGGCTTGCTCATTGAACGCGTCTCTTTCTCGTGCTTTTCTTTTTTAGCTGCTCAATTATTTGCGGGCTTCAATTGACGCTGAGGTGCATTGACTCGATGGCGCAAACCATTGTGGTGCTCTTTTTTTTTTTTTTTTCTGCTCGCGCACCATAAACCGGATGGCAAGCTTTCTCTCTCTTGCTCGCTCTCTTTCTGTAAAGTGGGAAGTGAAGTCACCCTTGCGTTCAAACAACAATTTTTCAGGGCAAGGAGCCACGTGATCTCAGTTTACATCGAAGATTAGTTATGATCGCTCTGTGAGCAAGGAGAATTGGAAATAATTGAATGACACTTCATCCAAATGGTAGATATGATGTGCTGAGTTTGGGTTCAAATTTAGATCAACCCAGGCTGCTTGATCAATTTGACCTCAACTTCCTGGGTCGGTCCAATTTTTTTCAAACCCAAAACAAAAAAGTCAAAGAAAAGAAATTGGATGTAGTTGTGAAACATTATTGATGAATCTACCTGTTTTCATCCATATCAACGGGCGCCCAGTATGCTTCCGACTAAAAATGACGTCACAGTTGCGTAAACCTCAGGTTACGACCAATCCTGCTCAATTTGCGAATGTCACATGACCAAACCCGGAAAACAGGTGAGCCGCCATTAGGCAAAATGGCCGCCAGTTGATATGGTTGGAAGTGGGTGGAGTTTCCAGCTTTTAAAAAAAACAAATAATACAATTATTTTTTTAATTAAACAAGATTTTAATGACTGGCTGAATGTATCTACTTTCATTCAAGGTCATCTTGTATTGTCGGGAAAATAAGACTTGTGTGCCCAACTTTGATAGGTAAGTAACCTGAATTTCTGGCAACATTTCAAAGCACACAAGTGACTTGTCACACTAAAATATGTCTTGAGTGTTCCCAGAATAGTTGCTTGGATGTTTACGTGCGGCGTCATTTTCCAGGTGATGCCTTTTGTTGCCTTGTGTTGATCCCAGCTTTCCTGTCAGACACAATGAAGGAACATTCCCTGGCAACTTCTTTAGCTTTGTGATCCTCTCCACTCCACTGACTCACTCTGTCTGTCTGTCCGTCTCCAGCCAAGTTCACACGCGTACAGAAATGCGGCGAGTGTTTCACATGAGAGCCGTAATAAAGCATCGCGCGATCTGAAAAAAATTGCATCCGTGCGAAAACGGCAGGAAATTATCAGGTATCAACATTTTCTCCGAGATGGGGGTGGCCATGGCCATCATTGGCCACCACCTAGCTCTGCCCCTGGTAACACTTGATGTTAAAAAGTAGCGTCGTGTCATACTGTGTATTATAAACCAACTCCGTCGCATCATTTACAAACACA
The DNA here is from genome assembly GCF_059516105.1 of Syngnathus floridae. Classification (NCBI taxonomy): domain Eukaryota; kingdom Metazoa; phylum Chordata; class Actinopteri; order Syngnathiformes; family Syngnathidae; genus Syngnathus; species Syngnathus floridae. The sequence goes on along the minus strand of NC_142422.1, from coordinate 1,190,676 downwards.
GATCCCACAACGAGAGGAATTATTAATCATTATTAATTTTACGGGAAAGAACGGTCCCTAAACTCCCTCGGTTGGGTCTGTGCCGGTGCTGTGTTGAGATTCCTAAACTGCTCGTTGCCGGCAGTTAATCAGCCCGCCTCCTGTGTAACCTTAGCCAGCCAGGCCGAGGTGGGGCTCCCCAATCACGACTCAGCGACGCGCACGATTTCACCCGAGTGCCCACTTTTCCAGATGCAGTGTGTGTGTGTGTGTGTGTGTGTGTGTGCGCGCGTGCGTGTTGGGTGTTTGTGTGAGAGAATAGCCGAGTAGTGTTTGTTTACATAAGGCTCTGGAGGGAGGCCTTCCTTATCTGCAGCCACCACTCATGCTGAGATTTCAAGACTTTCTTCATCAACCAGCCTGCGTGCATGTGTTTATGTGTGTGTGCGCGCGCGTGTGTGTGCGCGTCTTTAACTGGCCATTGTTCCAGCGAAATGCCTCCTAAAGATACACACTGATTTTTCTCGTCCCATTTTTTTGGGGGTAGTTCTCTGCCTCCACGTCATTATGAAGAAGCGAGAAATGCAACAGAAATGACGCATTTCGCTTCAAATACTTATTTTGGGGCAGTTCCGATTTTTAACAAACCAAAAGCATCTTTAAAATAAAAAAAAACCTTTATTATGAGCGATATCGCGTGTGTTTTTTGTGTGGCCAAGTTGCGTTATCCGCTATTAGCGCACTTATTGCTCGTTCGTTGCAGCTAGTGAGAGAAAAACAATTTTTGTCTATAAATGATCATATGAATGTGTTGATTCGTCACAATAACATTCTGTTACTCAAACGTCGAAAAGAAGTTTGTTTATCTGAACAATTGAAAACAGCAAAATATATATTTTTATAAACCCATTGGCTTTTATAGATTCTTTTTCGACCGTTATCACAAAAAAACAGCGTGTTTGATTTGTTCATCACTCCATTTTTGTTTTTTGTTTTAATTTCCGTAATGTTCCCTACTTTTTTGTCAGCTAGCTTGTGGTGTTTTATTGCATCATACAGCGTTGTTTTTGCATGGGTAATAAATTTTATTTATAATGTAATCCCCGTGTCAAACTAAAAAATACATCTGATTGAATTACAATTAATAATCGATCATCATGATCATCATCATCATTGTAAATATGCCAAATCCATGTAGTTTCCTTCATGTAAACACCGTTGAGTGATTGACCGAACACAAATAATTACATTTATGTCCTAACCATGAAAATGTCTTACCCAACTTAAAAGAAAAGAAATATATTGAGTTTTCCACTCATAAAATATCTATTGGTAGAAGGTATACGTAATATTTAATCAGTCAGTTAAACACAAGTGTGTTTCTTTCACACTTCCGATAGCAATGACAGTTAAGTAACAGCTAGAAATTCTCTTTTTGGAGTGTACTTTAATAGGTGTTTATGAATGAAAATTTTGGGTGCTCTGAGTGGGGGTTTGGGGTGGTGATTGTCTGTGACGTCACTACTGTGTTGGTCACGACTCGGCCTGCCCCTCCATCTCTCTCTCCCTCCCTCCCTCCCTCCCTCCCTCCTCTTTGCTCTTATAACGGAGCCGTCCCATCACAGAGGAGCTTTCGCTTCACTTGACTTCACACTGGGACACGGACCAACATGTACTGGGATTCCGCTATCAAGCCCGACACCAAAATAAAGGTATGACGTCATTGCTGTACACAAATGTCCTTCCAAAGGCAAAAAAAAAAAAAAAGTTATATTTTTCTATTTCTAGATGGAAGTGTGCCAAGGTGGCTTCTACGGGGAGGACTTTAGAACCCAGGAGGTGCCGGCAGGGTTTGACTTTGCATCTTTCGGTGAGTTTTTCTTTTTTTTTTTTTCTAAATTTGATGATGATGCTTTTCATTCGGATAAAGATGATGAAGAGCCAATTGTTTATGCAGCCGGCTTCCTGTGAGCTTTGGAGGACGCGGGAAATAGTTTCCCCGTCGGCATCATCATCACATCTGTCAAAGCTTTTTTGCAACAAGGCCTTGACACATGTGAGAGAGGGAGGGGGCGATGTGCGTGTGTGAATCAGGGTGGTCAAGTTAAAGATACCCTCCCCTGGCTAATCCTTTCCTCCAGACTTCCTTCTCCAACAGATTTAGAGTGCATGCCTCCCTCCCTCCATCACTACGCTGTCACACTCCCTCCGCTGGTGTTTCCTCCACGCTCTTCCTCCCCTGTTTCCTCCATCCATTGAGCTAAAAAGAAAAAAGGCCAGCCTACGCTGATTGGATGGTAAACAAATGTCCATCCCCCCCACCCCTCCTGCTCCACTAATAAGTGTTTTGTCTAATTTCTCGAACAGCAGGTTGCCCCCCCCCCCCTCATGATGCTTGTATTGTTGTGTGCACAGGGCACTTTATTAGGTACATTGTAATTTTGCTGCAGAACCTCCCCCGTAGTCATTTGAGTTCCGACTTTAAAATGTAAATTATTCACATTCACAGCAACAATTTTTGTTAGCACAACAACGTAAGCAAGTTGTTTACTCCAAAACAATTTGCTGAGTGGTGTTAGAGTTTTAATTTGGGGAATTTGTCCTGTAAACAGTCATTGTAAAGCCAATTGTCATGTTAGAGCAAATTTTTTTTGGGGGGGATTGTCCAACTTAAAATGTCATCCTAGTTTGTTGCGTTGACATTTTCGGTTCACCCATTTTTGTGTAATAATATAAAGTGAAAAAAATGGCTTTGAAAATGTAAGGAGGTAAAAATAAAATACAGTAATAATACCGGTTAAATTCAATCATCTTTATGAATTGTACAGGCCATGTTTAAGATCACACTCATGTGTATACAACAAAAAAGTCGAACAAAGTAAAAATAAAATAAATATTCTCGCACATAAGCATACTTTGAATGAATAAGAGCTTTATTATTTAACTTTTAAAAGTAAGTTTAAAAAAAACGCTCAGGCTTTTGAGTACATGGAAAGTTTACAGAGCAATACTACCACCTAGTGACATTTTTTAGCTATTGCACTTCCATTTTGTGTGCGTCTGTGTGTCCTGACGTCAGACCAGACGTGACCTCACCAAAACAATTCGCTGCTTTTACCTGTAGTTTTTTTTTTGGGTGTGGCAGTATTTCATTTTAGGGAGCATTGATGTATTTTAACATCACGTCTCATATGAGAAGAATTACTAAAATGGACAATGTGTAAATTTATTCCCACTATGGGTGTCTAAACCTTGCCTAATATTTGTGTTCATGTGTGTGTGTGTGTAACCTCCAGACTACCCTGGTGAAGATGTGTCTTTTCTGTTAGACAGCAGCAAGGCGTCCACGCAGCAGCCGCAGTATTCACTCGACAGCAGTTATGCGGAGCCGCCGAAAGGTCAATAAAAATGATAGGATATAAAATACTGTTTGATGATTTCAAATGCTCCCTAATTCATTAAACATGCGCCTTTATTTTCTTCTTTGCAGTCAACTCAAGCGACATCGGTCTCTTCAACTTGGACTCATTCCAGGAATTCACCTGGTGGACTTCTTATCCACAAGGTGTTTTTAGAAATTTATAACTCAACCTTAAAATGATGCTCCGATGTAAAGCGGCCACGGTATAAAGATCTTATGCACGTGACTAAGCTCGGTTTCCCTTCGGCAGACGGGCTGATGGTGGAGCAGCACCAAGTGAGTGGTTACCAGGAGCCGGGGGCCAATCAGAGCTACCAGAGCCTGGTGCCCCAGAGCGGCCAGTTCAGCCCGGCCGCAGAGGGCAGCCACAGCCCCTTCCCGGGCATCAAAAACACAGACGGCGAGTCGGGATACTGCCGCCAGACGGCCGACCTCTACCCTGACTCGGACGGCCAGAGAGGCTTCTGGCCCGAATACTCCCCGGCTGGCTTTGGCGGTCCCCCGCCGCACCCGCCTACGCCCTCCGTCTGCCCCGCCCCTACCAATCCAAGCCCTCAGCCGTCAGACCACTACTACCCCCGTGTGGCCAAGCGCAAAACCCTCCAGCGGCCCGAGAGGGACAGTCACGTGGCCCCTATGTCCGCTTATCCAGGTTTGTACTGTTATTTTTTAAGTAAATACAGAGTCGCTTTTATCATGTTAACATAATGCCACATGTCAGGTTCTGGCCCTATCCAGCTGTGGCAGTTCCTACTGGAACTTCTTCTGGATTCCGCCTGTCGCACCTTCATCTCCTGGACCGGGGACGGCTGGGAGTTTAAGATGTCTGACCCGACTGAGGTAATATTTGTCATTTAGGGAAGTACCTGCTATTTTGAATTTCTTGAACTCGGCCTTTGTCTTTCCCTCCGCAGGTGGCCAAGCGCTGGGGCCAGTGCAAGAACAAGCCCAAGATGAACTACGAGAAGCTGAGCCGGGGCCTTCGCTACTACTACCACAAGAACATCATCCACAAGACGGCGGGCAAGCGCTACGTGTACCGCTTTGTCTGCGACATGCAGGGCATGCTGGGAAAGACGGCACAGGAGGTGCTGAGCAGCCTGAACATTTTGCCCATCTCCAGCAGCACAGAGTCGTCCGCGTCAGACTTCAGCAGCGAGCGATGGGAGTAAAAAACAAAACCTATGAACCTTGTGAGTCATATCATGCACACAATATGTGACATTTGTGTGCAAAGTCACCATGAGATGAGGAGAATTTGTGGTGGAAATGTTCTACATGTCAGGCTCAGGGCGAAGGAGGCGTTTGAAGCATTACAAAGAGGAACGTGACACGGCATCTCCCACGATGGCAATTAAACAAGAAGTATTGGGGCCACACCAAAAAGACAAAAACACTTATCCAAAGAAAACTAAAATAATAAAGGAAAAAAAAACAAAACAATTTCAAAAAAACAGTGCAATACTACACACAAATTGCAATTTATGAGAAAACCATTATGAAAATCCACAAGTGTGCACAAATAAATCTATTTTAATCTTGGAAATAAGGTTGCGACAATAGGACAAAACATTTTTTGGGCTCTTTTTACGTCCATAATAGTTCACAGCTTTTACCGTTGTTTCTGTTAACAAAAGTACTTGTAAATAGTGTTAATACAGTGTAGTTTTGTGCATTTATTATATTTTTATATACAGTATACAAAACTCAGGTCTACCTCTGTTGTCCAATTCCAATGAATAAACTCAAATGATTCGCTCGTTTCCAGTCAGCGGCACGATTGTATAACAATAAAATGTGTGAATTTACAATGCGTACGTGAACAACGACTGTCCTGATTGCCACTGAAATGTTCCATTTAAGAAAGATAATGTTTTAGAGGCAACTGGATGATTGTTTGTATCAAAACATTTAGTTCCGTGTGTAATGACACAAGATATTTTTTTGTTTTCTAGCTTTGACCTTTTAAAAACATGGAATTTTAAATTTGCGAGTGGCTGTTGCAACCCGGAAGTGCAGTCGTAAATAAGACGGGGGAAATCCTATTTCTGCTTTATCATTATCGTTTGATTGTATCGAAACCGTCACACTTGTTTCAAACTACATATATATATATATGTGTGTGTGTGTGTGTGTGTGTTGTTTTAACTCGTTTAAAGTAGTTTTAAAGTAGTTTAAAGTACAGCGGTTCATTCAAATGGTCACATGGTTGGCGGTGCTGCGTTCACACAACCTCGGTAATATGTGAGCCTTGAGTCAATCAGTTCAAGATTCAAGAGTTTTTTATTCGCCATGTTTGAGCGTGCCAAACAAGGAATTTGACTTCGGTAAATCACAGCCTCTGTTCAACATTTAGGTGACTAACAACAACACTCAGGACATGTGAAAAATGGAAGATATTCTCAAACATCCCCTGATCTTAAACTCCCAAGAGGGCAAAGAAAAATTCAAAACTCCAGCTAGGGGAAATGAGAAACCTTGAGAAGAGACCACAGATGGGAGGGTCCCTCTTCTAGGATGACCAGGCTGCAATGGTGCAGAGAGGACACATAGTACAGTTTAGACAAAAAAAGTGTAGGGAGCAGGATGTTCTTGCACAGTAATGACTCTGAGACTCTAAGAGTGGTGTGAAAGTGGACACCAGCACGTCGTGAGTAGCGCTTTGCTCAAAATTCACGATATCTTGCCACGTGTGTTTGCTGTCGAGGTTAGGCGTGTTCATTTCCGGAAAAAAGTCAAATCGAAAGCGAAAGTCCGCCCACAGTAAAGCAGCAGTGCGTTCGGACCTCACATCTCGCGCGTTTACTAACTTCTCGACTTAATTCCCCGCTAAAAATTTAAAATAATGACCACTAAAAAGAGTCTCGTGATGGACGCGCTGGAAAACCTGTCCAAGGAAAACTTCAAAAGGTTTGTTAAGGCTCTGGAGGACCGCCGCGGTGACATAAGGGTGGCGAAAAACAAGTTGCAAGATAAGGACTTTATGGATGTAACCGACGTACTGGTTTCCGCTTTCACCGAGGACAAAACTCCAGCCGTGGTCTCCGAATTGCTCTGGTCCATTAAGTGCGCCGACGAGGCCAAAAATCTCGGTAAATAATCGGCGTTTGAGTCGGTGTGTGCGTGTGTGAGGACAAATGTTGGCACGCACACACGGAGTTTGACTATAGTTATTATTTTTTTTTATATAAATATTTTTAAAATATTTGGTATTATTAGTTTGGTAGTACAGTTTGTTGTATTTTTTCTTATTTCTTTGTTTATTTTGTGTAATTGTGTGTGGAGTGGTGGGGGGGATAGATAGATAGATAGATAGATAGATAGATAGATAGATAGATAGATAGATAGATAGATAGATAGATAGATAGATAGATATTTAATGATATTTAGAACTACTGGAAGATTTTTTTTTTTTAAATATACTGTAGTAGAGGTGTAACGAGTGCAAATCTGACATATTTTCAGATCAACAGATTGCCAAACATTTCCCAAAGTCATCTGCTAGCAAAGGTAGGTCTTTTTTCTATTTCATTTCATTCGTTTTGTCTGCTTTTGTTCCTAAAAACTTCAACTTAATTTGAATTTAACTTGAATTGTTCTTGTTTCTAACAGCAACCGCAGCAGCCGCTGCAGCCGCTGGCGCTGCGGGTGAGACTACATGCTCCAGCGGTAAATATCAAGATGTCCACACTATTTTTGCTTTCATTGGTCTTATTTTTTTCCTTATTTATTTTTAATATATACAACATTTATATGAATATGTGTTTACGTTTGTATAGATAGATATTTGTCTGTAATAATATTATTTGAGTATTCTTTGTGATCATGTGTTTTGGGTTCTTTGAAAATTTCTTTCACTGGCCGTGCTTGGATGATGTGAGAGTCTACCAATTGTCTGACATTTGTTCCCAATGTTTTGTACCTCAGAGGAGCACTTTGTGGACAAGCACAGGACAAACCTGATTGAGCGCGTGACCAACATCGATCCAATTCTGAACCGTCTGCTGGAGAAGAAAGTCATCCAGGATTCGGCCTATGAGAAAATCCGCGATACAAGGGGCGACCAGCAAAAGATGATCGAGATCTACAGGCTGGCTCTCAAGTCCGGCATCCGTGCCAAGGACATTTTCTTTGAAATCCTCAAGGAGCAACACCTGCTCCTCGTGGAGGACCTGGAGAAAAAAGCGTAGATGTCTGTCCTCCCATGTCCACTCTTGGGCTAATTTACAGAATTCCACTTTTTTCTACGCACGACCTTTTCCGGAGACTAAGACTACCAAACAAAGTCAAAACGTTAAAACTAGTGTTGTTTGATACACAGATCAGTGTTCGTTTCTGATAAGTTCCGCAAGCTCGATTGCCCTGTTGACGTAACTTGGCGATAAAGCGCAGCCTCAACAAGTGAACATCCCATTTTATGGGCTTTAAACTTTAACCTCAGTTTATTGGACATGCCACAGCCTCAAAATTGGCTCATTTTCACTCGTGGAGGCAACAGGATGCAGTCCATTGTGTGTTTGTCACGTTCGGAATGGTGCCGGACGATTAATTGCAGCTTGGACCAGGGTTTATTGAAGGGAAAAGACACCATGACGGGAACAAACAGGCAGGAGAACATAGCGACGTATGGGCAGCAGAAAAGGACGGGAATCAGACGTGGGAACATCTAGACGGCGTGAAAACGATAAGCAAGATTTTTTACTGATCAAAAAAATTACAACATATAACAGGCAGGGACTAACAGGAAAACAGGCAGGACCAAACAGGACGGGCGAAAAAGACTCTTCGACAGGGAGTGACATGCGGATAGGATTTATATACAATACTGGTAATGAGGGGCTGTCAGGAAATATTCTCAGGAAATATTGCAAGAAATTGATTTTAAAATCACTTGAATTTTTAAACTCTTTTTAAACCAGTTTTGAATGTTTAATGTTGATTAGAATATGAGAATAGGTTTTTTAAAAACTCCGTTAACTTGGTTGACTGTCATCTTTCCGGACTCTGCTGTCCATCGGGAGCGGCTAGCGTGCTATCACTCTTATTGTTCATCTTCTTGTTTTATTTTTCCTGTGTTGTTTACTTGTATGTGCGTTGTGAACTCTGTCTTGTCACCCTGGGATAGTGAGAAACGTAATTCCGATCTCTTTGTGTGTCTTGACATACGGAGGAATTGACAATAAAGGAGACTTTGACTTTGACTTTAATTTTAGTTTGTAGTTGATTTCATTCCGACCCCGGATAAGCGGAAGAAGATGGATGGATGGATTTTTTAGAAAGATTTGATTAAACTTTTAGTCTTGTGTCTTCTGGCTGTTGTCTCGATCAATGGAACATGAGTTGTACTAACTTCATCTTGTTTTTCCTTTTTAATCACTGGAAGAACCTGCCGAAACATGTCAGGTAATGCACCTAAAATAATTAGTTTGATATAAAAGAACCAGTGAAGTGAATGGAGCATGAGGGTGAAAAGCATCGTTCTCCCCGCTCCACTTGGTGTTGCCTGTATTCTTTTTTCCCCCTTTTTCATACGTGTTATAAATTTAGGACATAAAAGTGTTTTTGATCCAAATGTCTAACATTAGCCTAACCATAGACCACCTAATCACGCATCTAATAACATTATTTATTGCATCTAATTTATAACTTATTTAAGATATACAGCATTTTTAACGCAACTTAAATTTGAATTGTCATCATACGCGTCGTTTTGTATTTTGTGTGAAGACGACCGGGCTGCTGTGTGACCTCCGGCCCAGCAGGTGTCGCCCATGTACTTTTCTCAACAAGCGCCAGTGAAACCCCAAGCAAACGAAGAAATAAAACAACAACAAACGTAACTGGCAGTGGGTGAGTCGATTTCCACCTTGTATTTGTCGGTAAATTCCATTTTTATAGTTTGTAACGACTAAATTGGCACGTTTGCGTGGTATCTAGTGGAAGAAGTTTGACGGTTTAGCTTGCTTATTTAGCTTCGTTAGCTTGTAGCTAGGAAAAGTGGAATATCCGGGTATTTTTTATGACGTTGCCAATTTAAATTGCTAAATTAGCAAAGAATTAAGATTGTTACATTGTAAAACATATATGATAGCCTAAAAGAGTACGAAATCTACTTTCTGATGACACCAAACTCACTTTGGTAGATTAAAATAGTCTTAAGTATTAGTAATAGTTTTTGCGCAGAAAGAAAAAACATCACTTGTTCTCTGCTTTGGCCACACTCTGATTGTTGTGTTTTCCCTTTCCAGGCGTGCGGTGAGAAATGAGTTCTCATCTGCTGGTGTCCTGCAACTCTTCCCGTCATGGATCTCTCCTACTGCTTCACTTTGGCCAGTCCTGCTGGCTCCGAACCTTCAGCAGCAGGGCCCGCATCAGCAGCACCCTTCGAGAGAGCTACCGGCTGCTGCAGCTGCCCGCAGACGAATCCGTCAGCCCCGAGCGAGCGAAAGAGTCCTACTTGCGCCTGGCCAAGCTCTACCACCCGGACTCCGGCATGCCCACCGCTGATGCAGCCCTCTTTACTCGGGTGGAGGAGGCCTACCGCTCTGTGCTGGCTCACCACAGTGAGGCTCGGCGTCGAGAGGCGGTGCAGGATGAGGACGAGGACCTGTCCACCGGTGTGGCCCCTCAGCACAGACACTACCTCAGCTATGAGGGTGTAGGCTCAGGCACCCCCAGCCAACGCGAGCGCCAGTACCGCCATTTCCGTGCCGACAGGGCCGTGGAGCAAGTTACCGATTACCGGCAGAGGGAGCACGAGAGAGCGGCGGCGGCCGAAGGGGCGCTGGTGGAGCGGGACGTGCGGAAGCGCAGTAGGACTATCAAAATCACTCAAGCGGTGGAGCGGCTGGTGGAGGATCTAATCCAGGAGTCCATGGCCCGGGGGGACTTCCGCAATTTAAGTGGCGCCGGAAAGCCGCTCAACAAGTTCCAACACAACCCCTACGCCGACCCCATGACGCACAACCTCAATCGCATCCTCTTGGACAACGGCTACCAGCCACCTTGGGTGCTCACGCAGCGGGACATCCGCGAGGCCGCCGCTCGCATCCGTGGTCAGTTGCTAGACGGACGGCTCGGGCTGGGCGAAGCCCTCGGCCCGACAGAGCGCCTCCGCTGGGAGGAGCTGTGCGTTCACGCCGAGGAAGAGCTGGCCAAACTCAACAAGAAGGTGGACGGCTACAACCTGATTGTTCCCATGCTCCACATGCAAATGGTACATTTCAGCCTGGCGCGCGAGGTGCGGCGCGCAGAGGAGGCGGCCGGACGGCGCCGAGTTGAACAACGACAGAGGAGGAAGGAGGAGAGGAAGCGGCTCAATGCCGCCTATATCGCTGCCAAGTCCGCAGGCGTCAAGCGAGGACTGCTGTCGTGGATGCAGAGTTGGCTCAAATGAACTGCACGAAACTCGACTTCATCTTCTTTTTGTGTTTTTAAGCCTTGAGTTTATTGAGCAACAATGCTTGACTCTTGTTGCATCATTCTTATTTTTCTTATTGTGAGCGCGGTTCACTGCTGATTTTCCACCTCTGTCGCCGGGTTACAGATGACCACCGACGATGACACCGGCGTTCGCTTTCGGCTCCAGTCTTGGGCTATGTACTGCTGGTACGGGTCCTGGGAGCCCTCCAGTTTCCTGGAGCGGATGAAACTAAACATGACGGCGAAGGAGAAGAAACTGAACATGCCAAACACCAGCAGGATGTAGAAGACTCCTTGGAATGTGGCGGACGTGCTGGCGTGGCTCTGCGGAGATTGCGCAGTGGTTCTGTTGAGGCATTGATGCAACCAGGACAGCAGCAGGGAACTCAAATCAGTGCCGTTGATGTCAGACATGGTCGCCTCCCGCTGCAAGGTGAGCAGTGAGTACAAGTTTTTGTATCCTGGGGAAAATGTTTGTATGTATTGTGGCTGGGGCAGAAAATGTCATGAGAGTCTTTCCTAATCTAACGAATCGATTCTAAAAGGAGATGGCAGCAGCCCTAATATATACGGATCGTCATAACGAACATCACAACAATATTACAATGGCTAGATTTAAAAAACGTTAAATAAAACACATACTTTTTTCAAATGAGAGACATTTTTAATAGCCACTCAGCCCATTCAACAATATACCACAACAAATCAAATTGGTTTATTACAAAAAAATATATATAACCTTTCAATTGAAATGATTTTTCCCAAAGGTCTCTGAATGTTTATCATCTTATATATATATATATATGATAAGAAAATAGATTCATGAATTTACAGAGATAGAATTTCCACAAATTTAAGCAATTCCATTTTGGTAAGAAAACTTTTATTTGAAATGTTGATCTCCTAAACTAACATCCTTGTAATCTAAACCAAAGTCAATGAGATAACAAAGTTGCAATAAAGCATTCATCAGGAAGAAAAGCTTACCTGTGTGATGACTTTGCTTGCCCTCCTACTATGGCCCAGACGCAACGTTCCAGCCGCCTAAAAAGCAAACCCCCTCGCCGGGTCCTACCTAAAGCTCCTCCAATGCCTGGCTGTCAACACGTTTAATGAAAACATTTGTTAGAATTCAACTCTAGAAAAGAAAATGTGAGGACACCGCCATGCAAATGATTCCCTCGTATGATTAAGACCTGTGTGAAATGACAGCTCAGTGGCAGAACAATGCTTTCACTGTGCCACTGTGACCTCCACGTGTCCTTGAACGCACCATTTGCACTCCACATCTACACTATGCATGTACTTGGATGAGGAATGAGATGCATACAAGAAAAATCATTTGTTATATTTCACACAGTGCTTTTTTGATCCAATAAAAAACTTATTTAGGTTCATCTAACTTAACGCCATCACAGTCCAGCAATCTGCAACACATAAAAATGAGAGGGGGAATAAAAAAAAGATTAACGACAATTCTAGAAAAAGTTCAGATGATAAAGTGGTGTTGAAGAATTTGATAAAATTTCTAAAAAAACAGTCAAAATTATTTTTATTTATTCATTTTTTTGCATATTTGATCTTAAATATATTTTAAAATATTTATTTATATTTCAACTGACAAATTATTCTTGTTAAATGACTGAGCAAATATGCGTACTTGAAAATTTTCAATTTAATCAGAGAAAATGACTTCCAGTTTTTGTAAAATTACAATTCACTAATTCTGCCGAAATGATGCATTCTTGGTGCATTTAGTGAATTATGAAAGATCATTCAACATACTCCTTGTGAGCCTTGAGAGCTCTGCGTGCCTCGCGGGCGTCCATGTCGTCCGACACCTTCTTGTAGCAGTAGACCACCACCACGATGAGCCACAACTGCAGGAGCACGATCAGCACATACATGACCATCTCCGACACCACCGCCGCCAGCTCCCGGTTGGCTTCAACGGAGATGGCAAACTCAAATGACTTATCGTAATTCATATCAAGCGAAGCGTGGTTACGGGGGCGGATCCTCACCGGCGTCCACCACGCTGAGCTCCACCTCCTTCTCCACGCTGACGTGGTGCCGAAAGCCCGCCAGCAGAAGCGTTCGGCTGAAAGTGCAGCGATACGTTCCGGCGTCCCCGTAGCTGACGTTGCGCACGGCGACGGTGGCCGCCTGGATGTCCTCGCCTCTCGTGCCCAGCCAGTCCAGACGTCCCCTGAAAGCTTCGTCCACAACGTCGGCACTCGGGTGCTCGTAGTGGAAGATCTGGAGGGAAAGCCGGCACGGGTTTTTGACGAAGGTTTGCTTTGACAGAAAATTCATTTAGCTAGAAATTCACTGTGATCTCACATGTGTGAAATTTTCCTGTCCTTGAGGTCTGAAGTGCCAGTCCACGGTGGCGACGGCGCCCACTTCTGCTCGTTTCTTGCAGGAAATGCAACCCAGCATGAAGGCCTGGCCCCGTATGGCCTCCGTCAACGAGTCCACCTCGGCGCAGCCGCCCAGACACTCGCACGCTACAAAAAGGTATTGCCGTACTGAAAATATCATCACTTAAACAGAAAAATGGTTTGAATGAAATGAATGTATTCGTATTTATGAAGTCATATAGTCATTATTTCCTTAATTCCTTTCCACAAAAAGGCCTCCAAATATTCACGAGTGATTTCTGGACTCACCAAGCAGACTGACGACTATGAGAAAAGGCCGCTGGATTTGTGCAAGAGCCATTGAACAAAATCCACTGGGGCACCTCATCCAAGCTCCATAAAGTCCTCCGTTTACGTCGAAAATGAGTCCAAGAAATGACAGACGAGACAAAAAGTTGTTTAGCGAGTCGTCCCGGGGTACTCGCTGCTCCGAGGAGGCTTTGAGGAGGTTATATTTAGGCGCTGCTGGCAATAATACCCAAAGCCAGCTGGGAACTTGAGATGACCAGAGAGCTAACGCTTTTCTTGCAGGCGGGATGGATGGATGGATGAACGGATGGACGAATGAATGGATGGACGGATGGATGAGATTTCTTCAAGTGTGTCAGTGTGCACCTACTTACTTGGATATTTTTGACGTTTCCCTTGATAACATACGCTGCACAATGTCACTATGTGGCCCACATTTTAGAGCGCACACACACACACGTCTAATGAGTCCCATCGCAAAATCATGTATGACACTTAAAATAGAAAATATACATTTTCTATGAATATATTTTTTTTCCATCGTCAAGGCTGCTATCGTAGCGATAAAGTGAAGGCCGCCTCATTTGGGTATACGACAGATTCACGTGGGAGATAGGAGGCGTGCGGTGGGGTGATTACCTGGAATCGCTCAACAAATACAACCAAATCTCAATCTTTCAAGGCCTTCTAAGCTTGAGTCATGTGTATGTGTACGGTCGCACCACTCGGGGGTCAGGGTTGTTGTCATGTGATGTAACCAGATGATGACAGAGTGTGTGTGTGTTGGGTCCTTGCCACTTTTAACCTTCTCATCTGCTGCGAGCAGTTATGAGCAAACCAGTGTGAGGGTGTCATCAAAACCTTGGACACACACAACTTCAAGGTAATTTGACATACAGCATGTGTGTGTCTGTGGAGGGGGGGGGGGGCACAACCCTTCCCGCCTCACACACACACACATATCCTTTCTTATTTTTAGCACAGATCGAGTTTCCACAGCCCTCCCGGCAGCCTGGAGCAGCTCCCGAGTGTTTGGCAGCCCGAGTGGATCGCAGGTCGGGAACGATGGCGCACCGACTTTAGTGCCAAGTCACTGTGATGCTCTGCTGAGGAATTAATACAAAGTTCTACACCGTGGCAGGTAAATGCAATCACATCGGGCATGCTTGTATTTGTAATCTATATGTTAAATTGATCCTTTTCTTTTTTTTTTTTTAACCATTCGTCTTCATTACTCTCTGTTTGCAAGTTTGGATGCAATTTCTTTGGCTCAACACCATCCTGCTGCTTTTCTTTTGATTTATTTTCTTTCTTTTCCCCCTTTAGATAAGGTGACATGAACGTGAAAAGATGCTGCAGCGGGATGAAGGTGAGGAGCAATAATTACCCCTCATAAAGTCCTCCACTGGTTACTGATGACAATTTAATGATTTAAAAAGTTAGTCCTCCAAGTTTTTTTCCTTGTGTATAGAGGAAGTCGTATATTGTGAGCTATATTTTGGAAGGGAAAAATATTTTTGAATAAAAAGACATGTAACTCAATTTTTTGGGGTGATATTGTTCAAGAAAACATATTATATTATATATTATATTTTACAGACAAAAAAAAAGACATTTTGTAGACATAAATTCTGAAACGGTGAGGTGAAGTGATGCAGTGTGATGATGTTAAGGAGCAACATTTCACTTAGTAAGTCCTCCGTTGGTTCTGCTGGCTTCATTAGCTAAAGTACACTCTTTGTCAGAGGTTTGTTAGATTTATGATTTCCATCAAACGTTCTTGCGAGGACCACATTCTTTCCATGCACCTTAGGCTGCCCACCCTTGGGCTTAAACGCTTTATGTTATTGCCACTGTGTTGACATTTAGGAGGCTCTACGTGTGTCACAAATAGACTATTTATTAAGATCTCTTCCACGAAGGCTGGCAAAGGCCCACTGCCACGCATTTGAGTCACTTGACAAGGGTAGCAATTATAGCGACTGCACGACTGCAGGTTGAGCTTTAGGGGTCGCTGTTTTGCTTAGATCAATAACGTTATGTTCAGTAGACTCACTACCGCGATAGTTACGACAATATTTATTTTTGAGAAGTAGTACTTTTAGTCGGAATAACCTGAACTTAAATATTGCCAATGGTTTTCGTATGTTGACTAGAACAAGTCCATTTGGAAAGTTAGGTCAAGTGCTGCGTCCTTCCAACCGCTTGTTTTGCCTTTTGTCTTGTTTATTTGCATAGTATGGCACTAGATGTGGATTTATCTAACACATAACTAGTTTTAGTATTGATGAATAGAGGCAAAAAGGAAGCGGAGTAGATCATTATGTCTGATCCTACACACATATGCATATATGTATATATATATATTCGCATTTACACGCAAGCAAATTGAATGTTTTCGGAAAGTGGCTCGAGTTGCGGCAGACTGTTATTTCTAGGACCGAACCAAAAAGTTTACTAGGGGGAGACCCGTCTTGTTATTCGATTTTTTGCTTCATCTAATGCTACAATGCTCTACTCTACATTATCTAATTTGCCATATAGCTCAATTTACTATTCAAAGAAAAGCAAGTAGGGACGAAACTTGTCGCCAAATAAGTCAATATTTTATAGTCGCATTCCCCACCCACCCACAAATACTAATGTTTGCGTTCGTTCGCCCGTCTCTGAGGCGACAGTTATTTCCCGGACTGAACCAACAAGTTTACTAGAGGGGTGCCCATTTTCCCGTGTTACTTTTTGTCTTATCTACTTACTCGTTGTTGGATTACACACGAATTAATAGGTCATATATTAGCCTTTACTATTCATCAAACTTTATATTTGGTGATTAAAGTTAAGAACAAGAAGTAAGTCAATTATTCATCGTCCTAATAACCCCTACGCAAACGCAAAATCATTGCGTTCGCGCCCCCCCAGCCGACAACAGTCAGTAAGCTCATCCATTTAACTGTTCTCAGCTTTTCTTCTGCGATAGCGCCTTTTATTTAGATGTTTTAAATGTAAAAATGGTGGAAGTTGACTCCCTTTAGTTCGTCTTCCGACTTGTGGGGGGAGGGTGGATAACGGCGGCGGCTGCCCCCCCAAACAAAGAAGTCGACGCAGGGGCTTAGGAGAAGAAAAAGTTGGCCCAAACTTTCGCTTGGTGCTGCTAGCTTGGCCGGTGGAGTTGAACGGTTAGCCCCGGCGGATGCGCTCCTCCTCGTCGGCGGGGCGAGCTTCTGCACCATCATGCTGATGTGCTCCGTTGAAAAAGTGGATTTTAACATCACGTCACGGGCCGTCGCTCGGCTCGTCTTCGAGGCCGAACACGACCACCGGAATGGGGGAAATTCGTCGAACGGCAGGTACGGCGAAAGAGAAACAAGACGCTGAGTTTTTACTGGGTAAACTATTAACGTGGTGCATAATAGTACGGGCTATCTTATATATGCATTGATTGGAAAGTCTATTTGCAAGATTAGGTTGGTCAAACATGTCCGTGCTAAGATTGTTCTTGTTCAAATACGAGAGCAAACAGTGCTTGCTCCACTGTGTCCCATAGTCACACATAGTGGTGGCCTTCATTGGGTGTTATCTATATATTTTTAAGGATTTTTTCTTTTTTTTTAAATTCAATTTTATCATAAGTCTATAACGTGGCGTTGCCCTGACTTACGAATGTATTCATAGAATCTATGATAACGATCACTACTCAAAACGCTCGTATCTCAAATCATCTTCCCCAATGAAATGTATGCATGGTGTGTATGTTTGTTTCAAACACGCTATGTTGATGTGTGTGTTTGCTTCTTTTTGCTGGAATGTTTCCTATGACCTTGTTGAGTGTTCTCCCGCATGCACTTTGGCGCTTTCTTGGACTTGTTTTGAGTGTCCTCAAATGTCATGTAATACTCACAACAGGAAGTGGGTGCTCTCAAATTCCCCCGCTTCCCTGCAATAAGGTCCTTGACTTCATTACGGAAAAATCCATGTCATGTCGTTCGGGGTTGGCAAACTCCAGTCTGTGGGTCAGTCATGGAGCTTTAAAGATACCCCAGAGAAACTGTATTTTTCATCCATGATTAGCCTTCACACAAAGCTCAGTAAAGGCGGGATATTGCGACAACTCATTCTTGCTATGTCGGTGCAGAACAGTGTCTTGGTGTCTGTGACTTTGAGTGTGTATGGATTTAAAAGGCCGGATATGGGCGTCAACAGTGTGAGGTTAGCTTGCGAGCACAATATTTGCTAGGACTTTTGTTTGTCATCAAATTATTCCAGTTAATCCCATGAGATAAAGTCATTAGCTCCGTGGAGGACTTTATTGGCATGTTGTCTATCTGAAGCTCCTCATTTATAGCGAGTCTGATGACAGCTTGCATTGTGAGTGCTGCAAAGTCTTTTCACCCCTCAGGTGTTTTACTTCTGAGTTCACAAAGATGACACTCGTGAAGCAACCGTGATGGCGGAGAGCTTTGAGGAAACCATGCATGGAAAGATGGTGGACGCCCCGAACACGACACGCTTATTGTGAAGAATGACTGAATTCTTTGGGATGGCATTTCCCATGGCGGCGCACTCGACGGGTCTGGACTTTTAACGAGCCTTCCCGAAAACGATCATGTCCTCCGCTCGGCCCGTCCCGACACTGAGCATCCTACCCCCTTCCTCCGACACAGAATCCTGGTCCCGATCGCCCAGCCCCCGGCCCAACCGCACTGGCCGCCACCTGCGCTCCTACCGCACCGGCCGCAGCCGGACTAGGAAGCGGAGTGCGGACAAGCGCTCGGGAACCCCGCAGATTGTAATTGAGGAGGAAATTGCCCCTGCACCCTCTGAGGGCCCTCAGATAAGAAGTGAGGAGCAGGGCCGGGACCAGGACCTCCTGTTGCCGCCGTGCCAAACTTGGTCGCGTAGCCCCTCTCCCAGCCGGCGCTCTCGGTGGTCCCTCAGGAGCCTGCTGGGCAGGGACTCTGACTGGGACAGCTGCAGGTTAGTGTGCTAGACAGAGCAACCCTTGTGACGTCACTTTTGACCTTTCTTCTTTCTTTTTTTTTTTTTTTTTTTTTTTTTTTAAAGCCACCATTGCATGCTGTAATTTTACGCAAATGAAGCGTGGCAGTGAAGGGAAAGTAATGATAGAAATGAAAGTGTGCTCTTGTTGTACAGTACATAAGGTCCGCTCACCGGGAACAGAAGGTCTGCGCAACATGCTCTGTGGGAATTCTGTGGGTTCCTGTATGGAGGACTGTAAACCAAACATAAGGGAGTTACTAACAGCTAAAGTGAAACGGAGCAGACATTGCTTCCGTCCATCGTTTAAATGTGGATCGTTATTTACGAGTCACTTAGTCAACGGTGAGGGTCACAACAAACCGGGAGGCGGGGCTACAAGCACCCTTCTCCAGAATCATGACATCACCCTCGGCCAATTGGAGCTTGCCTCTCATCCGGTGATGTCACGCTGGCCCAATGGAAGGGGGTTCTGAATGGTGTGGGTGATCACCCGCCCCCCCTCCCCTCTTCACGTCTTTCTGCATCAGCTTTATTGACTCCATACAGTACATTCTCTCAGCTCATGTATAATGTCCACACTTTGTCCACTGCGGGGCATAGACGTAGAAGATCCTATATACTGGATGGTTAAGATATGTTGGGGATGTCAGGATAAAAATATGATGTTTTACAAAAGCTATTAGTGGAATATGCGATAGGGCAACACAAATAGGTGCAGCGTAAATGGGTTCAAATACAGTAGATTTTGATTTTTTTTTTCTTGCTCAAATCCACAGGAAGTTGAAGCTACCTCCTGTTTCGCTTTCTGTACAAGAACAAAATGGTGGGAATAAAATGAAAAGGGACCTGACCCCTGGTTAGTCTCAGAACCACGTGGTCATTGCTTTCTTTGCTGCAATGTGAAAACTACGTTCTTGTCAGGAAGGAAGAGGCGCTCATCATTTCCTGTCATTTTGACAGAACTCTCGCGGTGCTCAACAGGAAAGCAGATTACACGCAGAGAGACTGAAACTGCTGGATTATGTTGTGTACTCTAATCCAGAGCGATGTACATAGATTGAGGGTGATTTAAATCCAGCAGCAATGAATTGTGAAAAATCTTAGACCGCACAAAAAAATGCAAATCTTATGGAAATAAATTCATTACTTGCGAATGTCACATAACCAAACAGCCTTGTGATGTCATTTTCGGTCGACAGCAAGTGGCAAAATGGCCGCCCCGTGAGCCGCTTAGAAACAGTTGGAAAACTTATGTTCCACAACGCAGTATAAATGAAAATGTCTTGTTTAGACTAGTGGGGGACTATGAGTCACAAACATGTTCATGTTTCCAGCATTGCTTAGTTTTTTTTCTTTTCATATCTGTTTTGTAACAACTTGATGTGTGTCGTTAGCATGTCCGCTCTGGGCAAAATGTATTGGGACACATCCTAACACTTGCACCTTCTGATGAGATCTGAGATGTTTCCCTAACTCTTGTCACTTGATGGTGACACCAACTCCATCAGCATTGATTCATTGTATTTTAAGTGTGAAATTTAGACATATCTTTTCGGAGCTGCGTGTAGTGGGCTCTTATCTGTGGCCCCCAGTCACCAAAATGTTTATCATAGCCCACCCACCCATCCTCCCTCCCTCCCTCCCTTCCTCCTGGGCATGAAGCCGCACCTCCTCCCCCATCTGTGCGCTGTGGGGATTACGGATGGACGGCAGCCCGTCGGCGGCTCATCCTGCGCAGGCAGCCGTCGTCTGTCCGCGAAGGGCGTCGACGACGGCGATGGTGGGATACTAGCATCCCTCGCGTCCCCGCCGGATGTTCGCTCCAACCCGGCTTCAACGACGAGGAGAAGCGCGCCCGCCGCTCGTTTGTTTGTTTTTCGGATCCCTTCTTGGGACCGTGAACACCTCATGACATGTTCGAGTAAGTCATTCGACGGCGGCTGGGATGAGGGGCGTTTCACATAGTCCCCCCTTTTGTTACGATTCGCATGGAATTACAACCAAAACGAACATTTTGACTCAATATCTAGCCATTCTTGCGCGTTATTTGTACAAAACGCAAGTGGTGCGTTCACGTGAATCTTGGTCGCTCAGCGGTCATCCGGTCACAGACTCCCCCACCCTCCTCTCGTCGCCGAGTACAGGAGCCTCCATCCCCCCCAAAAACGGTCTTTTTATTTTATTTCTTTGACCGTGAAATGAGCCCCCATGTCACGGTGCCTCCGTCCCGTGTGTTTTTGTTGGCTTCATCGATCCACGTCGCTTGACACGATTGATGCTAATTTCTCCATGTTGCTTATTCGCTAGCCGTCGCTGTCCGAATGAATGGATTTACATCAGAGGTGACAAATTCTGAATATTAGTCTTATTATCAGACGTTATGGATGTGTTGTAGTTGTTGAGTGTCATCAGAAGCAGGAGCACGTTGTAAACTCACGCTGACACCGATTCTCATCACTAAGTCCCTATAATAGGCTTGTCAACATGGAAGGTAGGATTCAGCCATTGAATGTAAAGTTTATTTGTGGTACTTTACTCAATAAGGTCACAAATGAAGCAGCAATACACAGTAATAAACATTGTCCTATTCATATTGACATTGCAAAGGCAGAATATTTGTGTTGGATCTCATTAGACGACTAAATTTTGCCTAATTTTATGCCTGATGAATGGTCATTGTTGACATGGTAAAATATTACATGTGCACTGCAAGCTGAGTGTTGGAGTGTTTGCCCAAATATGTTTTTTGTTTTGGTTGTTGCTCTGAATGTGGCGAATAAGTGGTCCCTACTCCCCCAGCCTCAGTTCTGTGGCTTTCGATGCAAATCTCTTGTGCAATTTGCATGCAGGTCGTTTTATGTACTCTGCCAATGCAAACGCAGCCAAATTGTATTTGGCAGTCGAATTGTACAAAGAAATCGAATGTCACCTGATGAAATGATCAGATAAACACTGGGGGGGCAAATAATTTTACTCTATTGCAATGACCCATAAGTTGTATAGCCAATTTTTTTAAAAAATCTTTTTTGAGGGGTTAAGTAAAAATCAATAGCAAGTCGGCTTTTTATCGTATTTACAAAAAGTGCACAAAAGATGAGTTTTTCCATTGAGGTTCAAAAGAAGTGTTTTTGAACCACAAATAGGCAATGTTTTGCTACAAAAGTCAAACTCTGGTTTTCACAAATGAGAAAAATGTACCCAAAAATTCCAAATAGGGCACGAGAGTTAATGTTTAAGCTGATTTTTGCTTGGTGTTTTGTATGGACCTCAAATGTTAGGAATGTTTTGGGGCCGTCTCGCTTGAAAGCGGGATCGGCCTCCTTATCAGTCAGAATTGGTTCAGGCTGATAAAAGTGCCCCCTGCGTGGCCTTCCCTTTGCATTTAGTGGCTATTGTCAAACAGGAAGCTCGCTCTATGCCTTCTTGTCGCGTGCTCTTTGCTATCTAATGAAAAATTCACCTTTTTTTTTTTTTTTTCTCTGTTCTGTTCTTTTTTTGCAGCACCGCCAGTAACTCTCCACGCAGCACTCCAGGTAGCTCACCCTCCTTGCGTCGGCGGGTGCTTGGGGGCGGCCGGGCCAGCGAGAGCGAGGGAGGGGGGGAGAAGAGCGGTGGAGGAGGGGGAGGAGGAGGCGGCGGCGGGGGCTCAGACAGCCCCCTGCCGTCCATACCGTCGGCGTCGTCGCTTACGTCGGCCTACCCGATTGCCTCTCGACATTTCAAGAGCAATGCCAAGGTAAGATTACGAGGAGTACAGCTCCAAAAACATCCCAGTGTGATTCGGCGCCACGCGAGAACTTCATTTAATGAGCATCAACAAACGCTATGCTTTTTTTGTGGGACGAATAATACATCACCCACATATTTATCGTTCTAATAATTGTCTTTGTTGTCTTTGCAGAAAATGCAAAGCTGGTACAATGTGAGTATCCCTTTCCATCCCCCTTTTTTTTTTTTTTTTTGGAGGGGTGTCTTCATCGATACCAGCCAAAGCTCCTTTGTTCCTCTCCGTCAGGTCCTCAGCCCCACGTACAAGCAACGGAACGAGGACTTTCGTAAAATCTTCAAGAAGCTCCCGGACACGGAACGACTCATAGTGGGTGAGTACCGAAGAATCAACGAACGTCCTTGGCTTGAGAGCTTTGGGTTCACTGAACGCTCATCTTTTTTTTTCTCTCCCCCCCTCCCCCTCGCAGACTACTCGTGTGCTCTCCAGAAAGATATCCTGCTTCAGGGTCGCCTGTATCTGTCTGAGAACTGGCTGTGTTTCTACAGCAACATATTCCGCTGGGAAACCACTGTGAGCGCTCGCTTCGTTATTTGCGGATCGCTCGTTGCTGATAAAAGTCACACGCACATACTTCAAGACACAACAGCCGGCCGGGGTTAAACAATGTCAATCATCTACTTCCTACTACAGGCAGGATTATTTAATAGCATAGAAAAATGTAGCATTCATTTCTAGGTCAGGGTAATGGATTTTTTTCCGCTGACATTTTTCCATCCAGCAAAACCATACGCTACGTTTCTGGCTTTGCAGATCACTATCCTGCTGAAAGACGTGACCTCCATGACCAAGGAGAAGACGGCCAAGCTCATTCCCAACGCCATCCAGATCAGCACGGACAATGAGAAGGTCAGCCTTAACTCACACGCGCTTATTTGATAAGAGTCCGTATAAAAAAAAAAAACAAGCTGAGTCGGCGCCATAGGACAGCGAACTGATCTTTCCCTTCCTTCCTTCCCGTTGAAACGCTCAGCACTTCTTCACCTCTTTTGGCGCGCGGGATCGCAGCTTTATGATGATTTTCCGCCTGTGGCAGAACGCGCTGATGGACAAGGTACGAGCGATCAGCAGCTCACTGCTTTCACTCGCTTAGTACAAACGGGCCGGTCATGTGAGAGTAATATTTTCTACATGGTTGCAGTCGTTGTCCCCCAAAGAATTGTGGCATATTGTGCACCAGTGTTACGGCACCGAGCTGGGCCTCACCAGTGAGGACGACGACTACGTCTCCCCGACCGCCGAGCACATGAACGGCCTGTTGTGAGTGACCGACCCGTAAAGCAAACCGTTCGCAACATCCCAGTCAGTCAATAAAGTCATCCGTTCCCATCGTCGCACCAGGCCCGGAGAAGAGTCCGTGTCCGTCACCGATCTTCTGGACCTGAGCTCGGTGTCCCTTCCCTCCTCGGGCAGCTCCCCTCCTCCGCTGGTACCGTGCGCTCAGGCCAGCCCCCCCTCGGCGAGCTACGGCGCGGCGGGCTCGTCCCCGCCCTCCTCTGCCTGCTGCCTGCCCATCGAGGTGCCGGCCCCGGCGGGTCGCCGGCTCAGCTCGGATCCCCCGGAGCCGAGCCCGCCCAGCTCCCACGGCTCGGTGGCGTCCGCCGCGCTCACCAATGTGAGTGTTGGTTTGTGTATACGTGATGCAGGACGTTTTCACAACGGCTGAAGAATGATTCATTTGAAATGTACAGTGTGTCCTGGAATTTGCCTGTGAGCGTCCGCTGTGCTTTCAAAAGCAGCGAGCGGGCTTAAGAGTCATATGACGACGGCCTGTTTGCTTTCCCCCTCAGAACCCGGAGGAAGGCGGGGACAGCCTGTCCGAGGCAGCCGCTCACATGCTGCCCCTGCCCAACACCAGCCTGGGAAACCTCTCCTCATTGGACGCCACCAACGACGAGGACCTGCCCACCGACCCCAGCAACTCGTCCGACACGCAGGAGGAGAGTGAGTGACACGTTTTTTTCACCCCATCACAAGACCACAATTGTAAACGTCCATCCGTCCGTCCAACCTTCAGGTGAGGTGGAGTCGTTCTGCGTGGATCTGAACGGGCGGCTGCACGTCAATACGGCCGTGCGAATGAGCGTGGACAAGCTACACGACCTGCTCTTCTCCGCCGACACGCACTTCATCCGCCACCTTTTCTCGCAGCGACATTTTACCGGTCGGTACAGAAGGCACATGTACACCCCATTCTTGTTCCCCTGTTCAAGGAAAGCACTTTTTTTTGGTCATGCTATTATAGCCCTCCCTCCATTGTCACTTGTTGCGAGTTCTTTCAGTTCTTTGAAATGAGGACAGCGTGAGTGGATTCGGCCAATGGGCTGCCGAGGAACATTGTGTCACACTAATTGGGGCATGTGACCTGGCTCTTCTTTTCACCCGGCATTCCATCTTCATCTGCAGGCCCTCCTGTTATCCAAGCTTTTACGATGATCTTTTCGTCATTCTTTTGCTCTGGCAGACCTGACGGTGGGCGAGTGGCAGCGGGACGGCAGCAGCGGGACCACCAGCCGCGTGCTCAGCTACACCATCGCCCTCAACAACCCCCTGGGGCCCAAGACCGCCCCTGTGGTGGAGACGCAGGTAAGACCCTCAGTCGTCAGAGTTTGATTGCACCGGCCCAACATCCTCCCGTGTCTAGACGCTGCACAAGAGCAGCGCTCAGGGCGAGTGCTACGTGGTGGACTCCGAGGTGATCACGTCGGGAATCCCGTACCAGGACTACTTCTACACGGTCCACAGATACTGCCTCACCTCCATCAGCAAGAACAAAAGCCGCCTCAGGTGACTTTATAGAACCCCCCACCCCACCCTCGTGAAAGTTCTTTTCTCAACAATTGCTCTTGCTCTAGAGTTTCATCCGACATCTGCTACCGGAAGCAGCCGTGGAGTCTGGTCAAAGCTCTCATTGAAAAGAACACGTGGAGCGGGATTGAAGAGTACTACCGCCACATGGGTCAGTTAGTCAGTCAGTCTCGCTTCTCGGGCCCCAAACGGCCTGCCGCCAAGCAGCACCACCACCGACTTCCGTGCGAACAAATCTTTTTGTTCCTCCTCCTCGCCAGAGAGCGAAGTGTGCAAGCTGGAGACGCTGCTTCAGTCCGAAGTGAGCGTGGTGACCGCCGGGGACGTCACCAGCGCCGGCGAGACCGCCAAGACGCCGCCGGCCCTGCGACGGCGCAAGCGCACCTGCTCGCGCCGCCAAGGAGACCGGGATGGAGGGGGCGGCGCCGAGCGCGGAGACCGGGCCGTCGGGGAGGAGCGAGAGCGCAGGGACGCCGGTTCGTCCGCTGCCGTTGACGATCTCTACCATACCGTCTTGATTTGAGTATCAGCTTTTTTTTTTTTTTTTTTTGTAGGTGCTCAGTATAAGAAGTTGGGAGAGCGCGCCCGTGGCGGAGCGCAGAATAGCGTCTCCACCATCCTCCTCATCGTCAGCTTCATGTAAGTAACAACATAGGTGATTGATTCATTGACTAACTCGACTTATTTGATGATAAAAAAAAAAGTAGCAATTAATGCGTCAATGCTTGCAGTTTGACGGTGCCTTTCCTCGGCATCTTCTCTTTTTTTGTCTCTCCTTGTGCGCGGCTTTGTAGGATCTGTATCAGGTGCAGTATCAAAGGCTTTTACGTACTCGCTCGCTCTGCCATTGCAAAGCCACGCTTGATTACAGGAAATGTTCGAATTGAACAAATTGGATTCGTTGTGCGATTAATCGAGCGCAAACGTATTGATAGTTCCTGTAATGAAGTCCCACTGTGACGTGAGTGCACACAAAAGTGCTTGTGAGCCACTTTCATGTGCTTCTCATTATCATTTAACACACTCAGTTTCCACCATGCACACACAGTTTTTTTTTTTAACCATAGTTCGCTCAATTGTGGCCAATGGCAATCATTTACATTGTATAAGATTTGTAGTATTTTTTTTGCTGAAAATTCCTCTATGCCGGTGTGCTCGGGCAATGCCATGTATAATATAAAAGTATTGATTTGGCACCACCTTGTGGCATCTATAGGGAATTACAAACCCTTTTTTTGCGAGTGCCAATTTCCCATAGATGTCATCTCGCTGTCAGTGTTACGTGCTTGGTGGAAACAAGTTCCTCAGTGTTGACTATCTCGATCCACCATGTGTGTGTGCGTGTTTTTTTTTTTTTTTCTGATCAGCCTGGTGGTGCTGGTGGCGCTCAACATGCTGCTTTTCTACAAGCTCTACGCTCTGGAGAGGGCGGCACACACGCTGGAGACGTGGCACTCGTACTCACTGGCGGACAGGTGAGCTTCTCTGGAAACTTCTTTTTACGTTGAGTTTCTCAGAGGACTCTTGAAACTTGAGTCATGGAATAAATGGACTTGCTCTCAAATGGTTTCCTTCCCCACCGTCAGTCCTCTTCCTCAGACGGCAGGAGAGTGGGCTCAGGTGTTGCAGCTCCAGAGACAGTTCCACCAGGCGCAGCTCAGCAAGTGGCAGCAGATTCTACAGTCATCCGTGGCTCTTCTTGACCAGGTGTGTGTGAGTGTGGCCATCCTCAAAGGTAACTTCCATAAAACTTGCATTCTCTGCTGTTTGACTAGATGAAGCAGTCACTTGAAAAACTCCACCAAGGCATCGCCGTCCCCGGGGTCCACCAGGACCAGCCGGCCGAGACGGACTCGTGAGCCCATCCTGTACGGTACCGTCAACACCCCACATCCAATACTGACCCACCTACACGGCTGGTCCACCTTTACAGAAAGAAAAAAACCCCACCAGGGAACTATATGAACCACTTTTCACCTGTTTGACTTGAAAACCACACGGCCCTGTGGTGACTCAGCAATAAAACTCGGATGGAGGCCCACAGGTGGGCCCTCCAAAACGCCACATCACGGAATCACACTGAATTTTTTGCTTTTGTTTTCCAACATCTTCCCACGCCATTTTTTCTACTTCCAAGTTGGCGTAAATCTTGGGGATTTGATGTTTTCAAAAGAAATGGGACATGAAGACAAGCTTGTTAATCGGGACCGTTACAGTATTTCATGCCCAAGCCCCGCCCTCCCCGTGCTCCGATTGGCTGTCGAGAGGGGGCCGCCGTTAAGGGCTGTAGTGCAGATTGTTCTTGAATGTTTCATAGTAGGATATTATGTCAACAATAATAATAATAATTATTATGATGTGTGGGTGCATCCACGAGGAGTCCACGTTACATTTCATTTTTGTATTAGCTTCTTTTTTCTTTCTGATATTTTTCCGAAACCTCATTCGCTTGCCAATCATAAAGGACCAACCGGAATTCCGCGACGGAACAAAAGGGAATTTCTCGTATGTAATACATCTCTCCCACCTCTCTTTTTTTTTTTTTAATTGTCATGTCTCCAACTCCTTTTATTTCCCCACTCACCTCTATCACTCTATCTTTCCTAACCTCCCTCGTTCCCTCCAGTTTGTTACGGCCCTGCTGTGCATGGCCGACCGCACACGACAACAAAAAGGGTGTATTATTTATTTTGGGACGGGTGCGGAGACGAGAATGTACTGTGAAGTTGTGATTGTGCACACGGAGAGAAATGGAAAAGAAAAAAAAATGCAACAAGTCCTGGCTCTTCTTTGTGTGTATGTGTGCGTCTTTACTACATTTATGAAAAAATCAAAACCAAAAACTTCATGGGAAAATATTTGAAAAAATCTTTAATACCATTTAATGTTGATAATAACTAAATACAAATAATATAAAATAAAATCTGAAAATGTATATTCCAAATTGTATTGTTGTAAATTATAAGTTATATTTAAATGCTGATATTTGAAATGATTTAAGTATTTTCTTCCTGTTTAAATTTCAGATTTTTTTAATATAAAAATTAAAATGTGATGTTTTTATTTGTCAATAATTGTGTAAGCCGCAGCCCTTAAAATACGCATAAAACCAGTGGATAACTTTACATTCTATTTTATTATGTTTTCCATTCAGTGAAGTGTTATTTCTGTTAGGAAAAAAAGCAGGTAAGAAAAAGTGATGAATGCTATTGTACTTTAAATATTTGCACTGGATTGGAAGTACACAAACACGTTGTTAGTGAACTTTTTTTTTTTTCAATATTGATCCCAAACCGCCTTTTCCTTAGAACTCGGCCAAATGGGTTAATGCTCTATTTTCCAACATTGTTGTAAAAATAAATCCGATATTTCATACGGTAGTCTTGTTTTATTTTTGCCCCTTTTCCTGTTTGGCAGTGCAAGGTGGTGCTTTGCTGCCCTCTAGCGGCTACTATTAAAACACGTAAAACATGCACACTGTTGTTTGTTGTACAGTTGTATAAAGTGGCTGGAATGGAGCGTCACACTCCTGTCTTGGCGTGTTGTCGCGGAGGAGACGGTGATGCTGAAGGTGGATGTGAAAATCCATCTCTGCGCCAGCACTTTCCCACTCTGAGGTCAAACACAACAACAAACAGTCATGAAACGCATTCTAATATTTCCGTTTAAACTGTTTTTACGTGTAAATTTCACACGAGTTATGGAAATAAAAGGGAAAATAGAAACAGGTATTGTGGATTTCAGCCTACCATGTGTTAATCATCCTCCTGCGCATCTGCGCAGTTGTCTTTGTTTTCAGACGCTACGGCTAAATACTCGGCCCTGAGGCGAGGAAGAGGAAGGAGGATCAGCAGCAGGAAGGAGAGAAAGAGTCCAACAGGTTGAAAGAATCCAAGATCAGAACGGACATTGTTTTCATTCAGGAGGAGAACATTGAGTGACTGAAGCATGACGTCACGAAAAATCAATCCACTCATTCATCCACTCCAGCTATTTGCATGAAAGTTTGCGTTGACTCACGCGCTCTCCCTCAAGGCCTCCTCGCCGGCCGCCGAGATCTTCCTGTAGCAGTAGATCATCTCCACCAGAAGCCACAGCTGCAGGCCGATGATGGCCACGTACATCATCACCTCAGACAAGATGGACGCGATGCCCCTCGTCACTGACACATGAAGGAACAGCATAGGTGAGTTCCTCTTTCTATGGTTATCATCACCCCCGAAAAAAAATTTCATAGAGGTCAAGGGCGCATACTTTTGGGCACCACGTGGACGTTGATGATCTTGCTGGTGTTGGAGCGGAAGGTGTAGTCGTTGTAGACGAGCACACGGCTGAAAACGCACTTGTAGCTGCCCGTGTCGTTGAAGGTGATGTTGGTGATGTAGATGGAGCCGTCCTGGAGGTCCAGCGTCCGTCTGCTGCCGCGCCACTGCACTCGCGACATAAAGCGATCGTCCAAAATCCAGCCCCGCTCATTCCCGTAGCTGTACAGCTACGTGGAAAATAACAAAACATAACATTCATTCCAATGCCATTAGTTTAATTTTTTTTATATTTTTTATTCCTTCTAAACTGATCCATTTCTTTTTAAAAATTGGCAAATATGAAACTTTACATTTTTAATTATTTTTCAAACTTACAAGAAACTGTTTATGTGTATACATGTTTTTAATATTGCATTATATATGCAAAATTTGGAATTTAACTAGAAATGACATAAGTTTACATTTTTTGCTTTAAAACATTGACATGCGTTGGGTTTTAAAATGTTCATTTTAATTTCAAAATTAAATTTTTTTTGCAATGGTTTCTTTTCAAAAGATCAAATGTATCATGTGTAAAATATAATATTCATTAAAAATTCCAAATGTATTCAAATGTTTTAGCCATTTGAAAAAATAACATTAAAGTTAATCATTGAAAAACAAATATTCTGAAAATAAATCAATATAATTTAACATTTGAATAAGAGCCCATGTCCAAACTGAATTTAATATGAAATTTTGCATATTGTATGAATGAAATGATTACATTTCATATTTAATTGAATGAATCCCTCCTATTCCCTCATCCCCTGCGTGCGTGACTGACATGTGAGAAGTCGGCGTCGCCGGCGGCCTTGAAGAGCCAGGTGACGCTGGCCGTGGCCATGACCTCGCCCCTCCTCTTGCACGAGATACAGCCTAGCTTAAAACCTTGGTTGGCCACCGCCTCCGTGTCTGAGTCCACCTCCACGCATGCGCCCGCGCACACGCCCGCTGCAAAGAGAAACGGAAAACAAGCTCGTCAAATTTTGCGTTAATGATGACAAAGCCACAGTCATCCACTTTGCATGCATCTGCCGAGCAAAGTCATTTTTATATTCAAAATACACGACACATCATTCATAATTTCACAACATCGATTTCTGAGTAGGTCAACAGCAGCTCAATGTCAAAAGCCTTTTTCTGCTGACACAGTAAAAATGATGTAACCAGACAGTGACCAACACATATGTGAACGCCGCATCCAAAAAGTCAGCGTTGCATAATCGCTGACCTGACCAGTCAGGATTACGCAACAGATATTCTAGAATTTGCCATGCGCCAGCTCACTAATCCTTTCGACGGAATTATGTGTGACCTTAAATGCACACAAACGCACAAGTGTTTTTTGATGACTCATTGTGATGCAATGTGTCTCATAAATATACGATAGTGTTGTTTGTTTGCAATAATTTTGTGACTGTCATTTCATTTCCTACTAAATTGTCAGGCAACGTGTTTGAGCCTTATGAAATCTGCCTAGCGACAAGTGGCCAATGAAATGTGACAGTGGGAAAAATTGGCTCCAACTGGCTTATTCATATCATATCATTATTTTTCAAAAAATAGCACCTTGACTTATGAGTTCAATTTGTTCTGTGGCCATCCCCTGGTGGTGTAATGACATTTTTGTTAAGAAATAAAAAAAAAAAATTGTGATAAATCATGTTGGACCTCCCATATACACAAATGGGAAACGACTAACCTCTTACATTTCGCCAAATTCCGAGCTAGCTTGAAACTTTCCACGAGGACAACGAACCACTTGAGCGAATGTTTGCGTCGCCTTTCCTTCTACAACTTTGGTTTGGGACAATGAATGAGACTGTGGGACGGCATTGCCATCGTTGGGGAGGGTGAAGCGTTGATTCATGGGCTGGAACCACCAATGGATTCATTAGTGAGGTCACAAGGTGGCCTAGCATCAATTTGATAGATGCATCCGTCTGGCCAAGATGGTCTCTGTGTGAGCTGCATTCATAATGTCCATTCGGCCTTGAACGGACACACACACACACACACACACGCGCGCACTTACACAAGAAGTTGTGCGTCATCCGTGCTGATGGAACATAAAGGATGACTGTACTTTCTTTTCACTGTACTTTTTTTTTTTTTTTAAGATCTTCACATCTATTGACGATTACACTTGAGCCAATGAGAGCTAACGTGGGCTGACTCTGTTATTTATTTTTTAAGATGAGTTCAGAAATGAATAGAGACTGGATTGGTCGGCATTTCTTATGAATTAAAAAGTACGTTATATATATATTGATTTAAACTTCATATAGTTAATTCATTAAGATAGCCTAACTGTGAATTAATTTTGTTTTCAAGTTGTTTATTCCTCATTTTTGTTTAGACTTTTGAAAAGATATTTTTGGTTTAATATTCATCTATTTAATTGAATGTTTTCTTAACATCTGATTGCTTGTGCACGTCATATGACCGTCCTTGCGTTGTCCTTGTTAATATTTTATGCATGTTAATTGCTGCTATTGACTTTTTTCACATCACGCACACCAGTCAAGATTTAAAAGGCTGCTATTTTTAATCAAGCCTCCGTCTTATGAGCTCTCATCCAATTTCCTGCCTGATCCTCGCTTGCGTGTCCAGATGTGCTCTCGTCATTACAGGGATTTTATCAGTTTGAAAGAAAAAAAAAAAAGAAAAAATGTAACCCTCCACATTTGCCAGGCAGTACAAACCTCAGTGGAAAAAGTCTCAAGAGCCAGAAGATACCACCAGATGGCGCCAGAGCAATACTTTTATACTAGACATGGTTTTGGCCTAAGCTAACAAAACACAGAAAAGGTGAGTTTTAACGGCTGGAAAAGAAAATGATCAAATACAGTTAATATACGCTTGTGGTGTTACCATGGTAATGCAAATACAGGAGCTACTCACCTTGAAGCACCATGAGGAGGACCAACGCTATAAACATCACCAAGGCAGACATGTTACTGATGTTCAAAGCCTCCAAAAAGTGTGTGTTATGCCCTCACCAAAAAAAAAAAAAAAGTGGGACAAACAAAAGCAGGAGTTCAGCGATCACCTCCCAAATGTTTCTCAGCAGCAGTGTCCATTTACAGAAGAAGAATCACTCCGGGTGTCGCCTTTCAACCACTCCTCAATTATTTAAAATGGATCTTCACACTCTTCTTTTTCTTCCATTTTATTGTCGTTCACAGAAAATGGCCCAGAGTATTCCCTCGTTCTTTGGCTTTTTTAATTTGCATTGTAAAAAGCAATGTGCAAAAAGTTGTCTGTAGATTACATTAAATGGAAGAAGTCAAAATGAAAGTGCTCAACTCACTTCAGCGTAGTTCCTTGGATCCTAGAAGATTGCAGTGAAGCCCTACCTTTGTCCATCTGAAGCGCCTCAACTTGGCGCCAAAGCACTAGTTTTATTGCAAACAAATACTTTTGCCTGAGCGCAAAATCAATGAATAAGAGAGGATAGGTTATCCCCCAAAAATTAGCCTGGGTTGTTCAACAAATAATTCCGCGCACAAAAATTGCAAACAGGTGACTTTTTCCACTGAATGATGGAGGATCTCGCCTGCAAAGATGAAAAAGCTGCGGGTTCACGTTTCAGTTTCAGCAAGTTTCTAAACATGAAACCAGCCTTAAAGTGTTCTGCAAGTCAGCCAAAGATCTCCAAACGGCTCAAATGGGATTGAAAATGCACCTTGCTGTCAAAATGTCCTCTATTGGGAAGCAAAATTCTCACATGATGGTCCCCAGGTGGTCGAATCCCATCCATCATGCCAGATGTTCCCACTCGGTTTCACCATCGGAGGGCTTTCGGATAGAAGTACATGAAATAGAATCCAGGAGAGCCGAGGCAGGAGAGGACACAAAAGATCAGGAGGCTCGCTGGCGGACATGTCGGTCCGTGTGGAGGGATGCTGTGCTGATCCTGTCATTGGGATGGGGGAGATGAGGGAGGTCGGGTGGGGGTGATGTGATGCAACCAAGACGTGGAGCGGGATGACGGACGAGCATGAGGGAGAGGTGACAGGGCGTTGTCATGGCAACAGGGATTTGGCGAGAGTGGCCGTCTCCTGACTTCTATTAACTGCACAGACGATGGTGTTGCGTGTTACAGCAACTTTGAAGGACTCACAGAAAGTCTGAGTGTTTTTTCTTTTCTTTTGCACCTTTCATTTTTAACATTTTTATCATCTGACCTCTATGTCTTTGTTGTTTATTCTTTCTCTAATGCAAGCAGCTAGAATTTCTCTCTATTGCAAATAGAATCTAAATTTTAAAAGAACAGGCCCATTTTTCTAAACTTGTTTTCTTCTTAAATGAAACGGTTTTTTCCCGTCTAAATTCAGGCCTCCTGTAATTCCACAAAATGTCCGCTAGAGGGCAGTATCACTAGATTAATATTGTATTTATTTTATATTGAAATTAGATTTTATAAAATAAAATACAATACAAGAACATAAATGGCACAACGGAAACACTAGAAAAAAATAAGGTACGCATATTAATACCCTCCCGTAATTATCTAAAAATTCTTGTTAGGTTGATTATTTTTAATTCAAACTTCTTCCGATTTAAACAATATCAAGAATTTATATATTTCAAAAGTATAGATCAGCTGATAGAGTTACAGTACCCCAGGTTATGTTTCCAAATTTGACGTGACGTTGCGAGACTACATCACCCACAAGCCTCTTTTACGTCGAACTATGACGTCACGACGCTAATCAGCGGCAGAATCCAACATGGACGATACTATGGCTGTCGAAAAGAGCCCGGTATGAATTCGTCACTTTTCTTGTATTGTGCTTACATTGACCTCGCTTCGATGGCTTCATTGCACACGTTAAAGCGTTAAATAGTCAATGTCTGTTTGTGTTCTCCCCGCTCTCCTTTTTGCCTCATATTCTGTTTTCAATGTCCAAAACGTAAAGCTGCCAATTCATTCTGGGCGATCGCAATGTCAGACAAGTTAGCCGCTAGCGTTAGCATTGTGTTAATTGTTTATTTTGCGTTGATTTAATGACACAAACACAATGTTTTCCATTTGCAACTGATCTAGTCCAGATTATATTTGTTGGTTTATAAGTGGGAAAATGGGAATTTGTTCGTTTTCCATGCTGTCAAATGAAGCTTGCTATCAGCTAGCGCCTCTTGTAGCTTGTTAACGTGGACAAATGTTCATTTCAAATTGATTTATGGAATGATTATTTAAGTATTTGCTAGAGCTTGGCCTGCAAGATATTGATTACTCAAATACAATATATTTGCTCTTTCAGAAAAAAAAACAGTGACAATGTCATTATTCAAAACAACTTTTACCCTTTGTTTTGTTTCCCTTCTCGCATTTGTTTCATTTCTTCATATACCAAACAAACCATTAAACATTTCCCACCAGTATTTACTTGTATCGACCCCTGCAAAATAAAAATGTCATGATGGCCAGATGATATGGAAATAAGTGCTTTGTCTTTGTGAAAACTACCGCCCTGGGAACTATGACTTTCTTTGCTGCTCACCCTTGAAAATAATAAAAACAGATGGTTGCAAAAGACAAGGGGAAAATTGCTCATTTGTTTCACTGTGTGTTTTCCCCCGCTGAAAGGAGGAAATTCCGGCAATCTTGAACTCCCGACCGCAGACCGGTCTGTCCTTCCTGGCACCAGAACCAGAGGACCTGGAGGACCTTTACAGCAGATACAAGGTCAGAAGCCATCAATCTTAGGCTGAATTTACACTATAGGAATGAAAGAAAATAATCTCCAACAGGAAATAGAAACCTGCTAAAAACGAATGTTCTCTTATTTGTCGGTTAACGTGTGTGTGTTTGCAGAAGCTGCAGCAGGAGCTGGAGTTCCTGGAAGTGCAAGAGGAGTACATCAAGGATGAGCAGAAGAACCTGAAGAAGGAGTTCCTCCATGCACAGGAGGAGGTGAAGCGGATACAGAGCATCCCACTCGTCATCGGGCAGTTCCTGGAAGCCGTCGACCAGAACACGGCCATCGTTGGCTCCACTACGGGTAAGAACGCAAAGAAGAGATCTCTGTCAAACGATAGAATAGAAAACAAAAAAGGCTGGCACACTTTTTGTTTCCAGTGTTTCTATCCATTTTGATTCTAAAAGAGGAGTGATCAAAATGAAGTCACCGCTGTTACAAACATTTTACTCATGAATTCTTTATCGAGCATCCCACCTTTGCTCCCCCAGGTTCCAACTACTATGTGCGCATCCTGAGCACCATCGACCGGGAGTTGCTGAAACCCAACGCCTCGGTGGCTCTGCACAAACACAGCAACGCCCTCGTGGACGTCCTTCCCCCCGAGGCCGACAGCAGCATCATGATGCTCACCTCAGGTATGGGGACCGCTCACGGAAGGACGAGCCGTTGAACAGCTAGCCCAAAGCTAATATGGCAGCCAACACGCAGACGTTGAGCGCCTAAAGCAGATGGGTAACAGGAAATAGAAACCTTCCCGAATCAAGTTAGCAGCAGACGCTGGTTCCCGACAGGAAGTAGAATCCTTTCAAAATAAAACCAGCTGTACATTCTCAAGCGCTCATCTCCAATGGGAATAATTAATCTGCCAAAATAAAACCAGCCACATGGCCAACTTCTCTTAACAGGAAGTACAAACCTACCATAATAAAAGCAGCCACTAAGTGACAGGCAGTGGCTAATTTGTCTTTTTTTTTTTCTATTTGTGCCTGTAGACCAGAAACCTGACGTGATGTACGCTGACATCGGAGGAATGGACATCCAGAAGCAGGAAGTCAGGGAGGCGGTGGAGCTTCCACTCACGCACTTTGAGCTCTATAAGCAGGTCACACACATGCACACACACACACACACACACTACAACATCAAGAAACCAACCAAGAATTTTCTTTCCGTCACACAGATTGGCATCGACCCGCCCAGAGGAGTCCTCATGTATGGACCACCAGGATGCGGCAAGACCATGTTGGCCAAAGCTGTGGCACACCATACAACAGGTGTGTACACACATTAAGCAGTGGCCGTCCATCTTTTAACCTCAAGTACCACCTGAGGGTTGCTTTTTTTTTTTTTTTTTTTGGTCAGAAGGCTTTCTCATGTCTCAAAAGCAATTGTCCTCTCCTCTCTCGTGCAGCGGCGTTCATCCGCGTGGTGGGCTCCGAGTTTGTGCAGAAGTACCTGGGTGAGGGCCCCCGCATGGTGCGCGACGTCTTTCGCTTGGCCAAGGAGAACGCGCCCGCCATCATCTTTATTGATGAGATAGACGCCATCGCCACCAAGCGATTCGACGCGCAGACTGGGGGTACCAAACTGTCATTGAGGAACGCCGCTCTGAAGAAGACAAAACCCTCATGTCGTTTTTCCCCTACGCAGCTGACCGAGAAGTGCAGAGAATTTTACTGGAGCTGCTTAATCAGATGGACGGTTTTGACCAGAATGTCAACGTCAAGGTGAGCCAAAATCTCTACCCCCCCCCCCCCTCTACACGCACGCTGTCTGAGGAAGCTTTTAGCTAATTCCCAATCCAGACTCCCTTTTATTCCCGTACACGTGTCTAACGTGGTGCTCTGACCATCCCAGGTGATCATGGCCACCAACAGAGCAGATACATTGGACCCGGCCTTGCTGCGTCCCGGCCGCTTGGACCGAAAGATCGAATTCCCGCTGCCCGACCGTCGGCAGAAGCGTCTCATCTTCTCCACCATCACTAGCAAAATGAACCTCTCTGAGGAGGTGGACCTAGAGGACTGTATCCTTTTTTTGTCATGTTTATGCACTATTCATATTTGGCCTTACCACGCGGGTTGTCGTAAATACATTGTGAGCATCCTTAACAGCTTCTGCAGACGTGGCCCGACCAGACAAGATCTCCGGAGCAGACATCAACTCCATCTGCCAGGAGGTGAGCAGCCGAGCAAGCCGATCAACATTGGTCAATATCAACTCGGACTCAATATCAATTTCTTTTTTCCGCATCCCAAGGCCGGCATGTTGGCCGTCCGCGAGAACCGCTACATCGTCCTGGCTAAAGACTTCGAGAAGGCCTACAAGACGGTAATCAAAAAGGACGAGCAGGAGCACGAGTTCTACAAGTAGAGAGGAATGAGAGAAATGTGTTTGTGTCTGTAGCGGCCATGTGTCATTTTCATTTTTGTTTTCTTGGACTGAACAAAGTCACTGCTGCATAAGGCCTAATATTGAGCCTCATGTGCCCAATTAAGTGTGTTCGTTTTCTTTTGTACAGGCAGGCACGCTTCTGGTTCAGAAAAATAACAGTCAGTCTTTATCAGTAATCGGGTTGTATCCATATACAAGTATATGACTGATATATCCATTAAAGATGTTTTGCATAAAATCTGAATATGGCTTTGTCTTCATTTTATCTGGATTGATTTTGTGACCCCCAGAAGGTCAAGACTGTTGTTGCGTGTCTCATTGAATGAGTAAGATTAAATGTTGTTTTCAAGGTGGACTGTAAATGTCAAGTAAGTAAACAATACACATAATTTAAAACAAAAATAAATTCTACTTTAATTCGGTCAATCTTTCCCAAATTTTAACGCGTAGGGCTGCCATATGAGGTCATGAATTGGATTAACGTGGCACGTTCATGAAACTACGGCCTGTTTTAATGAATTGTAATTTACATTTAATTGGCGCATAAAAAGTTTAAAATATCACACCAAAGCACATTAGGAAGTACATTATAGTACAGTAGAAGTGTTATAGTTAAACTTTTCTTGCGTTTCCAAAACCAGATGTTGATGGCGTATTGAGGTTTCCCGCATATTGAACTGCACACGGAAAAACCCACTAAACTTGATTTGGCCACTTTACTGCTATCAGTTTGACTTCTCCAACATTTTTTTTACACTTTATTTTACTTCAATATACACTTCCCATTTACTTGCATCACACATATAAAGACTTTATTAATCCACGAGATGATTCAGTAGGAAAAAACACGTATGAGGATGTGTGATTAAAAAAAAGGGGGAGGAACCAAGCAGGCGACCCTCCAGCCGCAGCTTCTCGACGGCATTATTTAGCCCAGTCGATGTGACTCTCCAGCTGCTGCCTGCACAAAGCTCGCGCGGTCAGCCTCAACTTCTTAAACATATCACCAGCACGTAGCGAGCTCTTTTTTTCGGCAAAACATCCACCATGGACTCCTGTTTGGAGCCTGTCGACCGACATCCGAGGTAAGCATTTGAAGTGCGAACTAGGCGGGCGGGGCGAAACAGCTGCTAGTTTAGCTTAGCTGAGCTACATGCTAACGCCGCTCCGGGGCGGCTCGTCTCGGTTTGGCTCCCTGTAGTTGGAACCCCAAAAGGTGGTTGTGTTTTTGTCAGGTTGCCGCTTGGGTTTACTTGACTTAGTCATTTTCCCTCAAATGAACACGTGTTTTAAGGATTTTTTTTTTTTGCCAGTATGTAACACTGTTTAAGTTTGGCGACTAAGACCTCTTAAAAACGACATAAATGTCCAAAAGTGGCACTTGCATTATTTTTTAGCTGCGAAGCTAGCGGAGGCTAGCTTAACTTTTTGGCGAGAAAAAAGTTTTTAAACCGGAGCGGCCAGCACGAGTGGTTTAAAAATGGTTGTCGGTTGCTGCTCATTTACATTCAATGGCTTGTTGGTGCAACAAAGGTCGCCCACACATCAGGAAGTTTGATCAAAAATATTCCCTTTGTTTTGTTATTCATTTATATGGCAGTATTTTCCGTCGTAAATGTTTATATGATACTTGGATCAACATGCTGCAGGTTTAAATCATTAGAGTCGTGTACTTTTAGCAGAAAAGAATAGTAATATACTACAGGTAAAAGTTTTAATATTAGGAGGGGTGGGAAAAATATTTTGGGGAATAGCTTCGTTGTAACAGTAAAGAATTTTTTGAAAGGGAAAACACAAATGGTGTATTTTTGAGACAAAAGTTGGTAAGTTGTATAATTTTGAGAGTTTATTGTATTGTATATATTTTGTGATGAGACAAATCACGGTTTCACGTCTAGTTAAAAATATAAAAAGCCATCATTATTGTAACTGTCGAAGTCTACATATAATTGTATGTTTCGCCACTCAGAGAAGCTCTTGTAGATTTAGTGATATTCCAAAGTTTTACATGATGCGCAACTTGTGAATTTCTATGTCATTTGTAGCAGTATCTTGGTTAATGAGTTGCAAGTCTAACCTTGAGCGCACAGTGAGATCACTCTGTGATGTCAAAGAAAACTATCTCCTCTCCATTTTTCATTATTATTTTCTTCATCTTTTTATGGCCTATAATTACCACAAGACTATTGATGTCTCCCGGAGCGTTACAATTGTGAGGTCGGACTGAATATTTTCGACTTGAGCCTTGCGTTGATGCGGCCCGCCGACCCCTCACCCCCTCCCGGAGTCATCTGTTGTCTCCACGACGAGCCGCTCCAGTTCTTGTTTTAGCGTCATTGGTCCCGGCGGACGGTAGCTCTCCCGAGAGCGCCGGCCGTGTACCAGCTGCGCCCATAATGAATGGGCCGGGCTCAAGATGGGTTGCCATGGCGGGGCCGCTGGCACGCGTTTGTTCTGCAGTCCCGCTTCAGCACTCCGGGCCCGTGTTTGCATGTTATTTCACTTGCACGCACTCTGAATGTGAATTTGCCTTGCGTTCTATTGTGTCCCAAGGGTTTCTGTATTTGTCCCATGTTCTTCTCAAATTCAAAGGCTGTTGCGTAAGAACTGTTTGCTCAAGGCTACTTTGAGATTAGCACTTGCGTTTAAGTAGGAAAGAGCCACACTGCAAAAACATTGAAATGACACTGCAAGATTAAAATTGTAATCTGAGTTGTTGTTTTTTTTACAAGATGAAAAAATTAGACGTGAAGTAAAGCGCTACCTACGTAAATGGCCTGCCCCCCTCGTGTGTCCTGTGCGTTATGTCATCCCTTTCGAGATGTGAATAGTGACGACGAGCTATATTTAACCCAAAGCACTCGTCATGCGCCCACTCGTGGGTCTGTATATTATTAATGCCCCGCGGGCAAACAGAAAATACCTGCTCTCCACCAAGTGTCGTCCACACGGAGGTCGAATAGAGACGATGGAAGTCGTGGCGGTGACTCGGATGCGTGGACAAGCGAGCCAGAAGTGGTGTGTTGATGACTTGAGCGCTCTCTCGTCTCCGGAAAACCTCATTTATGGCTTTGTCGAGGCCAGATGAGTTTGTCACATTTTATTGAGTGCTCACCGTCATTTATTCGCTCCTCGGCTAAAGCGTCTGACATTAAACGGGATTAGCATTAGTTGCGTGAGGCTGCCTCTTTTTAACGAGCGCTAATTGACTTGTTGGCACCGAGTGAGGTTCCGGCAGCATCTGCACCGGCAGCGATCAGTCGGGCCTGTCCGGCCGACTGCTCTGCCCAGCGCTCCGTGTAAACAAACACAATCCGTTTGTTGGCTCTGCGCACAATTGAGCATTGTTTCGTATCGCGAGCGGGGAGAAATAGTCCTCGGCGGGTTTTTAAAAAAGCTGACGTCAGCAGTTTTGCCAAACTACCGGTGGGGCGGCACTTCGTCCATTTTTAATGGTCATTTTATTCATAGCCCAAAAATGGGAGGTGATCAGCGTGACTACAAAATGATAGTAAATTGCAATCAATGTTATTACAAGGAACGTTTGAGTGTTTTTATTGAAATTGTAACTGATACCTTGCTGTGTGCGTTTGTTTTTCAGCCTGTTGGTGACCCTATTCCTGTCCACCCAGTAGGACCAGTTGCCGTTACCCTGCAGCAGCAGCACTCTGTCACAATAGAACAATAGTGGAGAGAATCTCTTGTTCACAGAACTTCCCCCAAACAGACACGCGAAACCCCACCCTCGCTCGTCCCCATCAGGCAGCGAGGTGGGCGGCGGCGGCCTCCTTAATCCTGCCAAACGTGCCGCGCCTTTTGTCATGGCGACCATCGTCGTTACTGCCGAGTGGCTGAGGCAGCGGCACAAGGAAGCGGCGTGAAGACATCCTGCGGAAGGACATGGAATTCAACAGCACACCATGCGGCAGCGCCATCGCCCCCTTTCGCTACTCGCAGTTTGGACCCAAAGTCCCTTTTTGAAATTTTTGGAACAAACCTAAGCCGCAGCGAGGAATGCGCTGAGCAATGGATGAATAACTTCTTTTTTTTTTTCTTCTCGCTTGGAATATCTTTGCTATTCATCTGTTTGGTGGTCTCGCAGAGTGAAAGCCCACCAAAAGTGCCTTTCTTAGTTTTTTGGAACTATTTTTCTACTCTTGGACTTGACATTAGGGTCGATTATGACCTAAGCACCAACTCGCTGACAATCCTCCACTCCACTCCACTCCACTCCCTTCCTTCCTTCTCCACGTGGCCTCACTTCCATAACCACCATGATCACTCTACAGTCCAAATGGCGTTACTTGTTCATGTTCCTGGGCATCCAGCTGGTGGTCATGGCGCTACTGTCCCGGGAGGGCTACCACAAGAGGGTCAGCTACTTCATACGTATCTTCCGCAAGCCAGACCCCGGCGCGGTGGCGGCGCCTCGGAACCACACGGCCGCCGACGTGCCGGTGAACGACGTGTACGCCAACCTGTCTGGCCTGTCCAAGGCGCAGAAAAATGGAGACGTCTACTACTGTCCCAAGAAGTCTCCTCTCTTAGGTGAGTGCCAAAAACATCTTGTGGGTTCTTCTCTAAATATTGATGTCAATTGACTTTTTTCAGTTTCAAAGAAGTAACAGGATTGTTGTTGTTTTTTTAATTGAATTATGATTTCATTTATTTATTTCATTCCTTAAACTTTTAGCGCCAAGCCTTAAGACTCCTACTTCACAAGCGAGTTAAGATGACAGACA
The DNA here is from genome assembly GCF_059516105.1 of Syngnathus floridae. NCBI lineage: Eukaryota > Metazoa > Chordata > Actinopteri > Syngnathiformes > Syngnathidae > Syngnathus > Syngnathus floridae. The sequence goes on along the minus strand of NC_142422.1, from coordinate 1,148,435 downwards.
ATCAGCTTGTTACCAAAATAAATTCCTTTAGTTGCGCCAACTGAAATTCCAGCTTTCAGAAGACAAACTTGTTTTCCAGAGTTTCAGGTTTCTTCTCGGCGGACATGCCATGAGGCTCTACACCGGAACAAACACTTTATCGATGACGTGTTTAATATCGCCTTTTGTTTGATTTCCTGCGTGCCCTGCCACACACTTGTCACACACAACCTTTAACATCCTGATCCTTGTTAATGTTTGCTTTTTGCAAAATATTGTTGCCTGAACATGGACGTATTTCCTTATCAGTCACACCAAAAGCAAACGAGCTGGATTACCTTGAAAGCGTAGTGTGTGTGTGTGTGCGTGTTTGTCAACTATTTGCACAAGTTGTGAAGACACATTTGCGATGAAAAATCTATCTCTTGCTTGTGTTGTGTTAAATGGACAAATTGGCTTTTCGCTGAACTCTTGTTACATTTTCAAATGATCTCAGCCGACATATATAATATCATAATACAGCCCAATCTGATTTCAGCCGGGCCGATCCACGTCAGCTTCCAATCGGGCCTCACGCTGGCCGAGGTGCGCCGCAAGAACCCGCTGGTGGAACGCGGCGGGCGCTACCGACCGCCCGACTGCGAGGCGCGTCACCGCACGGCCGTGGTCATTCCGCACCGCCACCGCGAGCATCATCTTAAGTTCTTGCTCTACTACCTGCACCCATTCCTGCAGCGTCAGCAGCTCAACTACGGCATCTATATTATTCACCAGGTCCGTCCGCTTATTTTTCTTTTGTCCCCCAAAAGAGCATTTTTGAATTTGCCGTCCGTCTTCCATTCCCTAAATTCTTTTGAATTTGTATCCCGTGCGCAGGCGGGCAATTACACGTTTAACCGGGCCAAGCTGATGAACGCCGGCTTCCGCGAGGCCATGCGCGAGGAGGACTGGGACTGCCTGTTTTTCCACGATGTGGATCTCATCCCAGAGGATGACCGCAACACATACGTGTGCGACTCCAACCCCAAGCATGCCGCCATTGCCATGGACAAGTTTGGCTACAAGTGAGTCTCCATTGTTGCTCGTGTTGAATGCGGTGCACGCGTTCCCGCGTTTTACGACGATATTTCAAAGCGTGTCTCGTATATGCTGCTTCTCATTATATTGCTCGAACGGTTTCCTATACGGACAAAAGTGCGACAATGGGAAATGCAACGTCAGAGTTTGAGATCACATCTGGTGTACCTCAAGGCTCCATTCTCTGCCCCAACATTTTCCTTACCTACATCGACGTTTAACATTCACTTCAGCAATTTCTTTCTTTAGAAGTTGCCTTTTCAGATACAGTACGGCAATAAAACACACGAGTGGTTGCAAGTGGACAAAAGTCAAACAAAAAAAAACTCAGTTTAATATTGAAACATCAGTTTCTATTCAATTAGAATTTTCAGTCCATTGTACTAAATTGGACCAAAGGACCTTTTTATTCCCCCACGAACAGGTTAGTGTAATGGTCTCAAATGATGTTTTGCGTTGTACTTGCCCCGCAGGCTTCCATATTCGATGTACTTCGGAGGAGTGTCGGCTCTCACGCCTCTCCACTACCTCAAAATGAACGGCTTTCCCAACAACTACTGGGGCTGGGGCGGCGAGGACGACGACATCGGCATCAGGTAAGGCCTCCCATTTTCAAATGGCGCATTCCTGTGACGCGTGCTTTCTCCTCCTTCTTCTTCCCAGAGTGTCTCTGGCGGGAATGTCCATCACGCGGCCGTCCCTGAAGGTGGGCCGCTACAAGATGATCAAACACAAGCTGGACAAGGGCAACGATGTCAACCCAAAAAGGTAGATGGTTATCCGAATAAATTCATGTTCAAGATTCTTCTTTGAACCCATGAAAGTTTCATTAGATGACGACTCATTTTCCCCGTGTGCTTCCAGGTTCAACATGCTGGCAAAGACGCGTCAGACGTGGAAGCTAGACGGTATGAACACGGCCGAATACCAAGTTCTGTCACGGGAGTACCTCCCACTCTACACCAACATCACGGTCAACATCGGCACCGAGGCCGGGCTGCACCTGGTGCAGCAGCCCCCCCCGCCCAGTGTCCCAATCTCTGCCAAGGCCTCTTCCAAGGCTGCCTCTCTCAAAACTGAAAAATAGCGCCTCATTTGTCCTGGCGGACTAGGCACATATATAGATATATTTTTTTTCTTTTCTTCGAAAAATGATATCAGCTTTCTGTGTCGTGCTGGACTCTGTGAGTTTATCGACGGCGCCGCCACGTGCTCGCTGCTCAAACCTTTTGATGCCTTCCAATATTTGCTCAGTCCTATCTTCTGCTATTGATCGCCCGAGTGACTTTTTTTTTTTTTGCTTTGAGTGAGCATGATGCTGATACAGTCAAAGGATACGGCCCAGTTTACAAGTTTTTGAGATAATCAATACTTAACAAGCATATCGTGGACCATTTAATTACACATTTCATATCGAAAGGTGATCTTGACGGTTAAGCGCGCAAGCCTTCATCATTTACTTTTTCTGTTCAATGGGTATGACAGAAGATGGTGACCAAAGGTCAGAAGAAAAAAACTATTTCAGTTAAAAAAAAAATCCAATTTAAACAGCATTTCCCTAAGAACACTTCAATTTGTATAATAAAATGAAAAATAATCGCAAAAAATAGCAGACAAACTTAAAAAAATGACAAACAAAAATTGTATGGATCTGTGCAGCCGTTAACTTTTTAAAAATCGATCAATCATACAAATTGTTTTATTTTATTATATCAGTAGTGATCCCTGAAGGAATTATGTGATACCCATTCAACACAAAAATGTAAATCAAGTCTGAACCACTTTACTTTTTTGAAGGATATTTTTCAAACTATTTTTTTCTACTCTGAGAAACTTGAAAAGAATGCTTCTTCGTTTAAAAAGAAAAAAAAAACATCTCAACTATCAAAACAATATATACATTTTCTGAAAATATATATTTTTGATTTTCCGTTTGTTGTATTTTGAACCTGGTGACGGCAAATAACTCGCCTTCCTTTCATGCAGTAAATGTCCACCATGTGCTCTTTGCCATTAGCCCCACCAAGCACACACATCAAACACACACCAGCGTGCTCATACGAGATCATCTTATTTTTTTATCTTAATCCACTATGTTGTAATCAGCGTCTCAGGAAGCCGCCAACCAAAGAGTATCTGTCACGCACGCAGCACGCGTACCAGCTGGTATGGAAAGTTTTTCGAGCATTTAGACCATTTCCTTGATGTTCAGCTGAAGGTCCTTGTCCTAGAATGCTCATTGGGTTAGAGAAAAAGGAAAAAAACAAAGAGCTCACAAGAACCTTGAGATGGCTATCAAAGATCATGGGAAAATCCTCCACATTTCGATCACGAATCGTGATTTGATTTGGCCTCGGCAGCATAATGAAGCCACTGTGCGTGTTAGCAGGTCAGCACGCTGTAAAAAGTGACATCAGAAAATCTGGTGAGGAACGTCGTTGCTTTATTATTATTATTTTTTTGTGACTTTGCAGGTTTCTACTGGAATAGGGTACTGTTAGCTTGCTCTGTTGGTGTTTGTGCGTGTGTGCACACGCGTGCGTGTTTGTTCACCGCACTCGAGTGGCCTTAAATTGTGTAATAAATCGACTATTCAAATGACGGTGTTGAACTTGATGTGTCAGGGCAATGACGAAGCTGTCGAACAAATATTCAGTGAATAAGTCTATTTTATAGCACACTTTTCACAGAGGACTCACAATGTCTTCCACATAGTTAAAATACAGTCGTGTTATAAAATACAATCAAGAGAGACATTCACCGAGTCCTGCTGCAAATTGCAAAATGAAATTAAAAGAAAGCTTTACAATTGCATATAAATGGCACAAGTTTTAGTGGCTCAACAATTATAATTGCTAGGCACCAAGTTGCCACCAGATGACGCCAAGACACTACTTTTGGACTGTACGTACGAAATCAGCAGATTTTTCAGTGAATACAAACCCAAAGTTGACATATAAAGTCAGCAGTGACACAAGGGGCTAAAAGGGGGGCAGAAGCGTTCAAATAAAGGTTCAACCTGCAACAAAACCATGACAGGTTAGCTAAAGCTATGCACTGTACAGAAATCACACCAAAAAATCAAGAGAAATACAACTGAAAGTACAAAAGAGCTAACTGGTTCACAGTCATTGGTGGTTCTTTGGTTATATACTGTAAAAAAGATTGAAACTTGATCATTCGCATCGACTATGAGCTGTTGAATGTCACGTCGTTGTACTTGACGATTTTGCCGTCGCGCGTGACCACTTCTTTCTGCGCCCACCTCCCTACCTCTCCGTTCTTCTCCTCAAAGCAGCGCACCATCACTCGGCCGGTGGTGGGCAGCTGGCGTGGCAGGCCGCGGGTGGCATCCTGGAACAAGCCCATCTTCATCATGTCCTTGGACAGCTCCAGTGCGCCGCCACCGCCGCCACCTGCTAGCGCTTGGATCTTCTGAGGTGAGAGCGAACGCGGTTGTCTGGGGCCGCGGTGGACGAGTTTAATGTCCGGTCGAGGGGTGCGCTCCCACCCCAGCGGGGATCCACGCTTGTTCATTGGAGAGTGTGCTGAAAAAAGGCAAACGACTGTCAGTCATTCTCAAAGTGTGATACCGCCAATAGTTGTTCAGTTGTATTTGACTCCAATCCACTTCCATTGACGCTTTATGCACCTTGCCGCTCATTGTTGTATGGAGACGCTCCTCTCCGACCCGGTGACGCTCCTCTCCGACCTGGAGACGCTCCCCTCCGACCCGGTGACGCTCCCCTCCGACCCGGTGATGCCGACCGGGTCCTGACACGCGTCTGCGGCGGCGCTAGGTGCCCCAGACTTCCGACGGCCCTCCTTATGTCGCCGATGACGCCCACCATGGAGGCCCTCAGGGTGGGGTTGCTCTCCACCATCCTGCACACGGCCTGGCAGTAGGGCTGCTTGGCCATCACCTCCTGGATTTTGGCCGGGCACACGCTGGGGGTGTGCAGCCGGACGCGGGCGCAAAGCTCGGCGATGATTTTGCCCATGGCCCACACGTCCGAGCGCTGGTCCCGCTGGCTGTGGCGCTGCAGCACCTCGGGGGCCGAGTAGGCCTCGTTGCCCATGTCCACGGCCGAGTTGAGGCCGCGCCGGAAGAACTTGGCCAGGCCCAGGTCGATGATCACGGCTCGGTTTGTGTTGTGTTCCACCTGGAGGCCGAGAAACGCTTAGGTAAGTCTTTTTTCCTGATTTGGTGTTCTAATGGGCCCGTCACATTCGTCACTATTGTTCCTATTTGCTTAGAGCAGAGAATGACTAAGTGAGAAGCTCAGAGTCTTTAAGCAACCTCTGGTATGCTGCTTTTGCTGTATGCAATTAAATCCTTCATCTTATCCAGATCATTTTGACATCCTTAGTCTTATCTAGGTCATTTTGACACCCACCATGATGTTTTCAGGCTTGAGGTCTTGATGGACAATATCATAACAGTGGAGGTGTAGAAGGCCCTCGCACATGCCTACAATGATTTTGCCTCGATTTGCTGGCGTCAGCTGTAAAACAAACAAACACAAAGCCAATGATGACAGAGCGGAAGAGTATAGACCAGGTGTCTACTGCAAAACCTGCTTTTCCTTCCTTGGGCTTGAATTCATTTACATGTGTGGAATTAGCATGGTGTGATCAAAAACAAAATTTCAGACCAGTAGTCATTAGATCAAGGAGGATAAAGCAACGGTCCGTGGGCCACAAACGGCCCGTTCCATTCTTGAATCCGGTCCACGAGAAGTGCAGCTTTTAAGGTGTCCAATCTCGAATGAGATGGCGTGAAATTGGTTAGCGCGCTCACCTGTATTTTGGACTTTGCCGACTTAAATATGGTGGTCTCCAGGTCCTCGCCGAAGATGAACTCTAGCGGAATGATCCATTTGCCATCTTTCAGGTTGATGTTGCCCAGAAGCTTGACAATGTTTGGGTGATGGGCTTTGCTGCCAAGAAAACAAAACCGGCTTTTTACCATTATGGCTGCTTTGCAACTGAAACTGTCGTCGTTTAGTCGCCCCACTGCTCACTTGTACACTTCACACTCTCTCTCCAGGTCCTTCCTGCTGATGAGGTGCTGGGGAACCTTCTTAATGGCGGCCCAGGTGTCGTCGTACTTCTCTCGGTACACTTTGCCGAAGCAGCCTTGTGCCAGAGTCCCGGTGGAGTACGCCATCCGGGCTAGCTTGGTCAGCGCTAACGGACGCGGTTCACATCATTAGGTACACCAGCATGACCTCATGAGATCCAAAGCAATGCCATTTGTGATCTAGCGTCGATACAATTATAGAGCTTTCGTGTTCATGGAAGCTGCTCATTCTTATTTTTAATTTTTTTTCTATATTTACGTGTGCTTCTTCTATCCACTCTGCCGTAAAACTGGATTGACCCCCGTTGAGGTACTGTTAAAATTGGATTCTAATTTACTCCTTTAAGGAATGGTTATCTTTCAAAGTGCATCTCCTCGGCTCATCGAGACTAAAAGTGAACAGCGTGTGATGAAATAAAATTCCTGGTAGGGGAGCGTCGCCGTCATCAATGAACACTGCTTTTTTTCCTCCAGCTATATAATGTATACATACATACATCTATAAATATAAAACCACTTTTCACCCTGCTTTTGCTTTTTTGCACGTCATTGGACTTGAACTAAACTGGTCACAGTTTGATTACAAAGAAAAAGCAGACAAACTGGAAAAACCACCAGCGATAACAGAAGGATGCAAAATGTCCCCGACATGTTAAGAAAGAATGAAAGAATAAAAATAAACAGATATGGTCTCTAAATTCTGCTGGCGTAAAGCAAACATAGATTGCGTCTTCTTACCGTTTAGGCAAAGCAGAGGCGTCAAGTCTGAACATGAATCAACATAGTTAGCTCTTTTATCATACTTGGCTTCGTTCGTACCACGCCTCCCTACAAGCGGGCGGGTGGGCCTGCCTCGGCCTGACGTTTGACAACCATATATAAGACAACTCGAGACAATAAAAACGGGACTAAAACAGGTGCTAAGTGTCGTAGCGTGTAGCTCAATTGAACTCTGCTGCTAACTAAGACAGCAGCACCCACATAAGTGTCTAAATTTTTGTTACATATGCCTTATATGGTTTACTGCTGAGTAAACAGACGGCTATAATCAAATGTTATTTGTTCCACACAGGGGGGAAAATCTTTGTAAAAAATGATCCATTTTGAAATATTTGCCATATTATCGCTTGGTAACACCTGATGGGTTGTTCTTCCTCGGGTGCGGTGGTTTCCTAAAAGCCATATCAGAGGTAACCGATGGAGCCAGAGATCATTTTCTAGGTTTATACTGACAGCTTTAACAAATATTTACTATTTGAAAGGTGCAAGCTTCTCTCTGAAACGAAATTGTTCCTTGGTTTCTGTCTGACTAATTTACCTCCACTGGAGGTCAGCAAATACCAATGTGGTGACTGTCAGTCACCTGACTGCCAGTTTCATTACGTTCTGTTTCTGTCATAGGGAATTTTTATTTCAAATAGACCAATGACATAAATCAAAATATGTTTTAAACGACTAGGGACTTTAAAAGCTTGACCCACATTCCTGCACCTGTAGAACGAACCAGTGTTCCAAGAAACATGGAAACTGTCAGTAACATGTTATTATTGTCGACTTATGTTTCGTGTATAATTATGTAGGTTAGTATACATTTCCAAGCTGGAAGATGAGAATGCTCGAGTTTTTATAGCAAACCAGAGAAACTGTTGAACATTAACAAACATTGCGATAACACGATCGCCAAACGGGTCGTACCATTTTTAGAAGTTGTGGAGAACAATTTACGTTAGTGTCAATTTACGTCTGTATTCAGATTATGGTCTTGGTAAAAAAAAAAAGGACTTTGGCTTTTAATGTTTTTAATCTCCTCATATTAGCTGGGTGTTGTGTTAAATTATTCGCCGCTTTCTAGAAAATGTGTTTAAGGCGAGTGTCTTCACCCCCCTCCGTGTTTCGCAACATGTCTGAACTTACACCTGCGTGGTGCGTTCAGGTACTTTCCTTCCCTCCTTGGCGAAACTGGAGACGTCACAAAATGGAGTTGACGCTACCTGACTGATTGGGAGAATTTACGGTTAGAGCACGATGTAAAGTTGTTTTTCGCTCATAGTTGTGAATAAGATAGAAGAAATTCAACGAGTGAATCTCGGAGGACGACAGAATGAAGACATTTTGGGCGTTGTTTATCGCCGCAGCTCTAGCGACAGGTAAGAAAGAATTTTGGCCTCGACTGGGTGGGCCCGCTTCCGCCTCAGACATCGGGGACATTTTCTTTCACTCCAATTTTTGTCCAAATTCTATTCATCAACTGCAATTTAATGAATGTTTGGGCATTTTTGGGGCTAGTCCACGAGCGGTTGGTAAACGAGTAAAACTAATTTTTTTTTGTGGTTCAAAATTCAGTTGGACACTCATGGGTGTACAAAATGGCAGTCGGGGGACATGATCTTAGAATTAATTAAAATATGTTTTCCCCATTAACCAGGCAATAAAGCAACTCATTGTTTTACCTGCTTGTTGTGGTGTTGGATTCTAAAATATTTTTGATACTGCATCCAGCTCCATTTTGAAATACATTACTTTCAGCACGTCTCTTTAAAAATGAAATTATGAAACCCTTTGATAAGAAGTTAAAGTAGGATCAATGAGCATCCAATTTGTCACCATGAAGTGTTTTGATTGTTGCTCAGAGTATGAAGGGATGACATCGCATCGTTTCTTGGGGGGGGCTAGTGTTTCATATTTTGTGTTTACTATATCATTTATTAAGAGAAGAGAGAAATGTGAAAGAACAACAAAAAGCATATAAATACTTCACGTCAAAAGTTTTTGTGCAAGAGCACGTGTATGAATTATTCAAAAGATTTTTATCCCGTGCCATTTCAGAGTCAGCCATGGCTGTTTCGGTCAGCAGCCCGACAAAGCGCTACGTGGTCATCTTGTTCCAGCCCGTAACGCTCACATGCAACTTCCAGACCAGTGCCACACAACCGCCGGTGGTCACGTGGCGCTACAAGTCGTACTGCCGCGACCCAGTGCAGGCGGCGCTCAACCCCAGCAGCGCTGACAACATCCTGTCGCAGAACAACCCCAACTACGACCCCAACATCGAGTGCGCCGACAGCCAGCGCACGGTGCGCATCGTGGCCTCCAAGCAGGGCAACTCGGTCACGCTGGGCAGCGAGTACCAAGGACGCAAGATCAGCATCATCAATAGTACATAAGTGCATTTGCATGTTTCTGATCATATTAAAACTAGAAGCAACCTTTCTTGTCTGCTATTGAGTGATCAATTGTTGCTTTAATCCCATCGTGGTCCTATTTTTTTTATTTCTTTTTTTCCTACCCGCCAGATGCTGACCTGAACATTGCGCAGACGGCGTGGGGCGATAGCGGTGTCTACGTGTGCTCTGTCATTTCCTCGCAGGATCTCTCAGGCAACGGAGAGGACTACACTGAGCTCATTGTCTTGGGTAAATTCCAATCAACTTCTTCTTTCTACCGGCTTTCTTTTTCTCCTGCTTTCCTTTCAACCACAAATACACTAAATGAATAAAAAGTATCGAGACCATCAAATGAGTCAGGTTCAGCGAGACCCTCGTCAAACAGCTTTGGCATAAAGTAGTTTGAATACCGTCGGATTTGTCCATGTGGTGTCGTCGGGTTCAATGGCTAAAAGGCCTCGCGGGCAGGTGCGGTCGTTCTGAGAGCGCACACGATCCAGTAATTGTGGCTTTATCTTTCTTTCGCAGAGAGAAAGTCAAATGCTACTGACCTGCTGCCTGGCATTGACTTACTGGTTATGGAAGGTAGTACAAAAGCCCTCAGTGTGACTGCTTTGAGCCCTAGTGACATAGTCGATCAGAAGTACACAACGTGGCGCCAACCGTTTGAGTCCGCTTGGAAAGAAAAAGTGAAACCAGTCAAGAAAGTTTTATCAAAGTGAAAAAATAAATTCCCTGACCTAAAATACCTTCTTTTCCCGCTTTTTCCTTTTTAGTTTGTTTACGTTGGCAGCGCTGCGGTTGTGTCGTACCTCGCACGAGCCGGCTCAGCCAGTTTGTCAGGAGAGGTGTTGTTTCTCTCAGATAGGAAAGCAGACATTTGAAAATTAGCCGAGTAATCATTGAGCCTTAAAAAAAAAAAAAAAAAAGTTGGATGATTACCTTTGCCAAGCACAACAAAGTAGCATGTGGTAGCTTTTGTCTATTTGATATACTGTAACTTAATTTCTCAAATATCAGCTGTGAAATTGACATGCGGGGCACGTTTGAACCATTTTCGAACCTAAACATCAGCACACACAATGTAACTTTTTCAGTTCAAGTGAGGAGTCTCTTGAACGTTATTGTATCTTTTAAATGATGTTAAATGTGACTTCATTTGTCCATTTGGCGTTGCAGGGAGCGACGCCACCATCCATTCTTGCCGTTTGGCCATAAGATTTCTTTTCATTTTCTTGTAAACTGCAGTTTGACTTGAAATAAATGATCGTAATGGTTGCTATTTACTGTATGTGTTTCTAATGTATTTAAGTTTTTGTGTGTTTTTTTTTCTTTTATGTGCAGATTGGCTGCTGGTGGTGGTCGTAGTGTTGGCCTTCCTGCTGCTCCTGCTGCTGATCGGCATCTGCTGGTGTCAGTGCTGCCCCCACACGTGCTGCTGCTACGTCAGCTGCCCCTGCTGCCCCGACCGATGTTGCTGTCCGCGGGCACGTGAGTACTCGCCAGAAATCCACTTTTTGTGATTTACTCCGACACCGATAGTTGGGACGATTCACAAACATGAACATGGCATCTCTGCTTCCGCAGTGTACGAGGCGGGGAAGGCGGTGAAGAAAGGCATGGCCAACCAGTACGCCACCGTCTACGCGCCGAGCATGTACGCCCAGCCGGCCTACAGCGGGCCACCCATCCACCAGCCCGCCATGCCGCTGCTTCCTCTGCCCAACGGTGTCGGGGTCCCGCCCCCACAGAACGGGTACGGACGCGAGTACGACGGCGCAAGCTCTGGTAAGGGGGAAAAAAAAATAATTACAGGGAAAGTGATTACCTGTTAGTGTGTTTAAATGAATTGGAATGTCATTGTTTGTCTGGAGTGGGTCAAGGCTCCCAGGTGCCTCTGCTGCATGACCAAGATGGCGGCGCCGGTGGCGACCATAGTAAGTCAACAGAAAGATTGTGTGAACCAAAAACCAAAAACTACTCTGTATTGTTGTAGTCACTGTATTTATGGAAGTACCGGCGAATACGTTTCATTTCCTCAACCAATGTCACCTCCAGCTCGGAGTGGCTATCGCATCCAGGTGGACCCTGACGGCAACGCCACACGCGCCATTTACTACATGGAGAGAGAGCTCGCCAACCTGGACCCATCCAGACCCGCCAACTACAACCGCTGTGAGTCACTCGGTCGTGTCCTTCTTGGCCTGCTAGATGATGTGAACTTAGTCTTGTCACCTGGTGAGCGTGGCTTCCAAACCGACGTCTCCTTGCCTGTTCTCAGTGGACAACGTGAGCGAGGTGACTTCGCTGCACGACAACGCCGACCCGCGATCCCGCGGCGGTCGCGCGCAGCCGCCGGCGCTGTCCACCGTGTATGATGATGACGAGGGCATGAGCACCATCAGCAGCGTTTCGCAACACGTGCGCCGCCGCCCGGACGACCCGCCGCGCCGTGGCTACATGAACGAGCGGGCCCGGGCCCGCTCCATGGACAACTTGGACGACATCGGGCGCCGCTACGGCCGTGACGACTACCCGCCGCACCGACGCCCGGACGAGCCCCGAGGCAGGAGAGGGTGAGTTGCTGCTCTTCAAGCGTGGGCAGTGTGTGGTTAGTCTGATTTGAATCATTTTCTCCTCACTTGACTTGATGGATCATTCCAATTGATTTTGAAAGTAACCACTTTTCAGGTCTGACGACGACTGGAGCAACAGCGGCCGAGCTGGCTACGACAGAGACGAGCGCAGACGCCGCGACTACTCCCCAGATGACTATCGAAGAGGAGCAGGCGGAGGAGGCTACGGCGCCCTTCCGGGGAGGCGCAGCCGCAGTCGCGACGACCTGATGGATCTGGAGAGGGACCGGCGACCGGGCGGCGGCCGGGACAGGAGGGACGACTACGACGACAGCATCCTGAGAGAAGCCATGGAGAGGAAGAGGCTGGGGGAGCAGCAGAGGGCTCGCAGCCGAGACCGACTGGGAAGCGACGAGACGCGTTCGGATGGAGGTCGGGCGCCGCCCACCCGGGGGCCCCCGCCCCTGCCTCGGAACCCGCCGTCGGGACCCGGCGCTTTACCGCCGCCCTACAGCGACGACGAGAGCATGGCATCGTCTAAGAAAAGCAACCTGCGCACGGTAAGGGCCAACTCTGGTTGGATTCAACATCTGACACTCTTGAAGAAATACAGTCGACTCAACCCTAACAAAATCTACTCGGTAGCGCCCTCTGGAAAGAGTCAGCCAGGATTAACCCAAAACCCTTGGAGTTAACACCCCCACCCACCTCCATTATTATTCTGTTTTTCCACAGAATGGAGCTGTGAGCCGGGAGAGCCTCGTGGTGTGAGGGGAGCAAAACAGAAAGCACCGCTTCCCCAAGAAACAAGTAAAACATTTTTCAATTGTACAGTTTTCATTTTATTTTTACTGTGCTGAATTTTTTTTTTTTTTTTTAAAACCACTTCACTTACCAACCTTTGTTGCAAATAGAATTGAAATCTATGTAGTATGTGTGTGAGGGATGCGTGTTGCTTGTTTGTAATTTTATGAATGAAACATTGTGGCTGCCACAAGTGCCTTCAACTGTATAAAAGTGTAGATTTAGTTTTACTCAGTTTTATTTAGTTGTTATATAGCCCTAGAGGGATTTTAAAATGTACTTTTTGGAAACACTTTTTTATTATGTACTTTGCTACTTTCTATAAAACATTTAGCAATTTCTAGAATTGCGTTGTACCGCTGACCATGAAAATGCTCGACACACGATGAAAAATGTATTTTACAAGTAACGCCGTGTCTGGCTTGGCCATTTATGGAAAGTGACATTTTCAACCACTAGAGGCCGCCACTACCGTGCATGCCAACAGACTTTTGCTTTTAGAATATTCCCAACAAATCAAATTAAAAATATGTATATATATATATATATATACATTGTGTAAATATAATATGCGTTTCCATTTTATTTGTATTTTTTTCAAGTTTTACATCCATATTTTACTTGCTTTTCACCCCTCAGGCTGCCCTGCCCTGTAGAGCAGTAACTTATATTCAACTTCGGCAACAGTTAAGATGTTACCTAAAGCCTTGCATGTACATTTAAAGGTTATTTCTACATTCAAAATTTCCAATTAGGAAAAATTGTTTGGCATGAGCTTCATCTACATGACATATATGTACACTAGATTGTCATCCTTCTGTTGCCTGTGAAGCAAAATGAAGCATTTTGAGTTTAAAACTGCTAGTAGGGCGTTTGAAACTGGGCGGACTAGATGACATCACTCTGAGCGAGAGAGATGAAGACGAAGAGGAGGAGGACGCTGCCTCACACCCATCAATCCATCCCTTCTGGCTAATGAGGTAAGAGCTCTCATTTATTCCAATATATACAATCAGCTGTCGAAAGCCTCCTTATTTTCTTTTTGGCATGTTTGTAGGCTGCAATAACTTACTGTTTCATATAAATGTTTAATTTCACTGATGTAGTTTCTATAACAATGCTTTAAACAATAAATACTGTATTTCCCCCCTACATTTTATTTTTTATAAATATATATTTGTAACATAGCCTCTTGAAAATATTGACTCGACAATGACACAAAGTGCTAAAAGGAGAGCAGAAATTTATTATACACTGATTACTGCAAAATTTTTTAAATCTTATACGCACATATTGGCGAGAGTTGATCAGGCAAATCAATGTAATTCTTTTTTTTTTTTAAATCGATATACTTATTGAAAGCGCTTACATAATGGCCCTCACTCCCTAGGTTGACCACCACTGCACTTGTGCAAAACATGCACTCTTCCACACTTAAAAGGGCAAACTTTTTCATTTGAATGGGACATTCTTCTTGTTTTCTTCCAACATTTTTCTCCTGTCAACTGGCATCCATCCATACATAGCTCTCGTCTGCACAAGTGTCCAGAGGCACAATGGCTCCTTTCTTGGTGTGTAGTTCTGTCCAGTAAGCCCCATCGTGCTCTCACAACAAGGCTGCAAGGGAATTTGTCGCCAAACGTACTTTTAAAAATTGAAATATGACAGAGTACGTGTCATAATCTAAGGTTTCATGCTAAGGCTACACGTTAAAGCGCTAACTAAGGGTGGTCAAGAGGTGACAGGCAGAAAGAGAAAAAGGGAATTGTTTGGCTGGTGTTCTCTGCGTCCACTTTCCGGTGTTGTGCCGTCCGTGTCAGGCAGGCTTGAGTCCCAGAAAGAACAAAGGCTGCTATAGTGTGTTAAGTACACTTTTGGAGTTCCTAGCGCCCCCTTGGGAATGACTGGTTTGAAGGTCAATTCATTTCAAATTGACCTTACTGCAAAAAAACATTCTATTGCGAAACCGGATCAATGTTAAGTCACAAAATCGGCAGTCTTGCATTATAAAGTCAATCACGATGCCAAAGTAAACATTGGAAATTGTTTGTCCTACGGAGCAGATCTAATAGGAGTTTGCTATCGGAAATGTTTAGCAGATTTGAAATTGAGCAGATCTGGAAGGACGAGAATCGCTCAGGATATTTGCTAGACAATTTTGGCGTAATTGCCCACTTAAGATTCTTTCTGGAAATTGCAGCATAATAATAGCATAGTTGCCTAATTAATTGTTTGTTTGCCAAAAACAATACAAACAAAACACAAGAAATCCCGCAAACGAGAAGGCCTCGTTGCTAAACCTTTGCGGATAACCGTGACTGAAAATCTATACAGACATAAAAGGAGAAAAGAAAAACATTTTTAGCAAGCTATTTAGGCTAACATAATGCTAGATTGATCGGGCTTTATCAATGCAAACTAAAACGTGGCTAATAAAATAAATCACGAAGCTCAGTAATAATCTGTGTTTGACGCAGGTACCCTTCGAACCTGCATCATTTTTCTTCTGTTCAATTATATTTCAATTTCATCTTTTAAAATAAAAAAGTTAACTCCATTCAAATGTTCTCTTTGCTTTTTCCATTAGGAAATCAATCATGTCACTAAACAAACAATGAAGTGCCTTGGTGGCGGTATTAACAAGACGGCGCCACGTAGCGTGGCATTAACACACTATACAGTGCGTCCCTTTGTGGCCAATGTCCGAGGCACGGGGCGAACAATGCCGCCGCACTGAAGGAGCGATTGTCATACAGTTAGGGGGAAGGGGGGGGCTGATGCGGGAGTCACGGTGGTGGGCGTGCGGATAGCGTCGGGGGGCCGCGCCGGGCCGGGCCGCCCCGGGGCTTGGTACAGAGAGTGGCGCCAGGCTTCTTTGCGTAACAGCGTGACAGGGAAAGAACTCGCCTACAGTGCACAGGTATCTGTCGACCCTTTCTGTCTGTGTTCCGAGTCACCTTTAGACTTTGTTTGGTGTCAGTGTGATGACGGTGATGCTAGGCAGAAGACCTTGTAGACTGCATTCCATGTCTGCTCTGTGCCATTTCGCCTCTGTCCTGCTAGGCTTGAACTCTTTGACTGTGTTTATCATTTATCCGTCAACAAACCAAAACATTTTTTACCATTTTGCATGCATTTGTTTGAATTTGAAACAGATACCGGGTCAACAATGATTTATGCTGGTCTGGTCTGCATGATATGCAGTATAGATGCAGAAATCCAGTTGGACCTTTTTGAAGTTAAAGTCAGAATTGCTTCAGAAGTGGCTCCTGTTAGAAATTCTTCCCATTCCGTTCCTGAGGCGTCTGCTTGCTTGGCGCCATTTTTTGTTTGTATTTACTCACGTGTGTCGAAGCGGATACCCCCCTTTGGTTCCGAGCGGAAGGCAACGTTCCCAAACGGCCGCCGAGGCCCGCGGATCGCCATCTGCCCATTGGCAACTCCATTCTTGTTATGCGCTTTTCTGCCAAATACGGCTCAGATGCTCTGTATGGCCACGCTTTACGAAAACACACCGGGGCTGTGCTCAAAATCACCATCTCGTCAGTCTGTCGGTGCTTCTCAAAGCTTTTGCACCAAGCGCCACTTGAAAAAAAATTATTTTCCAAGTAGCACTCCTTACGAATACCTGGATAGCATTGCTCGTTTTGTCAGCCCATCTATGACATTTCCTACGACGTGGCGGTATTCCCATATAAGATGACACACCTTCTGTCGTCTAAAGATAGACAAAACAGTGTTTTGTCCTCGCCAACAATACAAAACTGACATTTTGACTCATTCACCATGGATTTCCCAAATATAACCACGGCAAAGTAAAATGACTCGCCTTGTCTTATCTACATACCGGGCTAGCAGCTTTCACTGTAGCACCTCGAGTGATTGGAGACTGGCACCGCTCAGCATTTGTGTGTGTGTGTGGGGGGGGGGGGGGCGAGAGTTATCATGCTTGAAGACCATCTGCTGCTCCTGGTGTATTTTTTAGTCTGGGTGGGGGTGCGAGCGGCTCTTAGCTTGCGTCACGGCCCGGCAGCAAACTGCACGCTGTGAGCGGGCCTGTTGCGGAGAAGAAAAAATACTTAAAAAATTCCTCCAGTTATGCCGTGGTGCACAATGGCAGTCCAGTGTTTGTGCCCACAAGGTCTTCATTCTCTTGCACCCTCCGCAAAGTCCCTTTTAAGTCCACGGATGGGAGGTAGTCACAATGAAAATGTTCTTCTTGGCATACGTTGAAGTAGATTTTATCATCCACCAATTCACCAATCATCCAGCAATTTTCCAGCTGTACTATCAGAGCCATAAAAAGCCTGATGTAGTCAATGTTCGCTATCCAACTTGGATTTTTATCTTTTCATGTCGACTTTGAGATTGCGAGATGGTGTGGTAATGTCCCACTTGGCACTGGCTTCATTGTCAGGACAATGGCGGCTATAAAAGCCACAGGGGCAGAATGAAGAGGAAGGTCACATAGCTGCGCAACCCACAAGCGTGCTAGCGCGTCTTACGCTAACACGCGTGTAGCGTAGGCGGAAAGCGGCATGCCGCATGCTAATACTCCCGGCACTCAGCATTCCCGTCGTCCTCGGTAGTTTACTCGACCTTATATGTTTGATTTACGAGCCGCTCGCTCAACTAAGCCTTGATTTGGACCAGTATTTATCTGCAACTTGAAGTTAGCCCACCCATCTGCAAACTAAGCAGAAGATCTGACTCCGCCACTCTTCCAAACGTTCCTCAACATACCGTAGAAATAAACAAGCTCTGCATTCTGCCCACACTTCATATGTTGCCTTAAAGTGACTCAGTCAAATGCAAAATCATTTTAGAACACGCTTAATGACATCACGTCCATCACATAATGTTCTAACGGCTTTCTCTCTGGCAGTTCCTCTGCCCTCTAGAATTGCAACATCTCAGAGTGGTCAAGCGTGGACGAGGACAAGAGGCCGGTGAGAGAAGGAGCAGGAGCCTGGCGCTGAGGCTGGTATGAGGCAAGTGGTTTGTACGAGGAAAGCGTATGTTCTCGTTTGTCCGTTCGTCGCTCAATGAGGCCATTGTGAAGGCTGACGATGGGGGCAGGGGGCGGGGGGGGGGGCTCACCGCCTTTCGGCCTCGAATCACTCGACCGGCTCTCTGCCTTTTGTCCCGGTGCAGATGGCGTAGCTTGACGCAGTTTCGGGATTGTGTGGGTCCGGATATCTCAGGGGGGCGGGTTTGATCCATTTTACCCCTTCCGCACACAATCAATGAAACACATTGAAATGTGATAAAACACTTTTCAAAGTGTGTCTTGATGCCTGTTCTCACTCGCTCGCAGGGAAAGAGAAAACAATTGTCAACCTCATTGTGTTTTTAGCAACAGCTAATATAGCCCGGGCTTTGTTGATCCAAGCTCAACATGGCAAACTCCACTCTCAGGCCTGCCATCTGGACACAGCGGCTGCCACGCGTAAATCCGACTCACTTTTGACAATACGGGACTATATTTCCCGCAGAAATGTTGTAAGGCTGTAGCTGCGCGTCACCCACCGCTTGACGGTCCGCAGAGCACAGACGGTGTCAGTAATCCACACAAAGCTGATGTGATGCGTCGACAGTACGAGGCTTTCATTGACCGAGTTTACGCCATGATGACGAGTGACTTCACTGATGCTAGCGTTTTTCCTTCTTTGCCATTACACACTCAATGGCCACTATGATGTCATGTTGTGCGCGAAGCTCTATCAGTTAAAATGGGATTCATGTTAAATCCTTAAGTGACGGGAAAAGACCTCTCCATCGCCGTTGTCTATTGAATTCTCTGTGATTCGAACATATTACCTCTATTTTTGTAGAGAAGAAGGTTGTCAAGCCATCTGGGTGTGAGCAAACACCCACCAGTGGATCCCCTTTTCCTGTGAAACAGCTCTTTGCTTTGAATCATCACAATTCCCAAGGTATGGCAAGATATCACCAAAGCTTCAGAAACTTGAGTGTGAGCTGGTGGAAGTGACTCACGCCGGTGACATTTGCAATGTCTTTTTTTCTCACATGGTGATGATGCACGTGTTAAAACTAACTATTTGTGTGTTCCAGAGGTGTGGAGTGGACGCCATGTGGTGCTTGACGCTGTTCTTATCGCTACTGCTAATCATCAATGGTAAGAAATGCTTTGAAAGTCAAAACGGTCAAGAATATAGCTTTCTTGTGTTCAGGGGTCACGTGACCTGACGAGTCAGACTCACGTCGTCGGTTTCTGGCACTGAATAGCTGTTAATGTTGACCTTTAGCCCCAGAATGTGAGCTTCCGCTTAGCATTTATCATCAAATGGCAGTTCCATTAATTGCCGCTTGAGGGCAGCAGTGAGATCGGGAATCACATAGTATATATATTTCAGATGTCAGCTCCCAGTGGAACGTTTGGGTGCCGCGGGACATCTCGGCTATGAGCAACACCTGCGTGGTCATCCAGTGCACCTTCATGTACCCGTCGGGCGTCAGGCCGTACCGCGGCGTCCACGGCATCTGGTACTACGGCCAGCCCTACCCGCAGCTCTTCCCGCCGGTGGTGTTCAAGACCCGCACGGACGTGGTGCACGAGAGCTACAAGGGTCGCACCAGGATGCTGGGTGACCTTCAGCAGAAGAATTGCACGCTGCTCATCAACAATGTCGGACCGGAGCACTCGGGGAGATACTACTTTCGCGCTGATCTCGGCGGGGCCAACGTGTACACCTTCCCGGATTTTGCCGATCTTAAAGTTCTGGGTAAGACGCACATAATAAATTGATGATTAAGGATAGAGATGAATGTATCACCACAAGTCAAAGCGTAACGCTGCTCTTCCATTAGAACAACCCAACATCGACGTTCCGGATGAGATCGTGAGCGACGAGAGCTTGACGCTGACTTGCTACGCCCCGGACAACTGCCCCGACATGAACCCCGAGATCCAGTGGATGTACACGGATTACCTGCCCGACCCCGAATTCAGCTCCGACTACATCGAGGAGGGCAACACCGCCGTGCAATCCAGCACATTGGTGTTCACCCCCAGGCCGGTGCACAATGGCCAGCTGCTGGGCTGCAGGGTGTACTACCCCAACACCACGCTGGTCTATGAAAGGCTGGTCTCTCTGGACATCAAATGTAAGTATGAAACTGCCAACGCATGTCCCTGCAATTGCGCTTATCAATTGTGGATTGCACTCATGAACATTTTTGGGGGGCAATCTATAGCATCAACATGGAAAGATCATTTAATGAGGTGCTCTTCAGATTAATTTAAGCCAAAAATAGTTCTCTTTGTGGCAGGCGCAATGTTTCCTGAGAAACACCTCTTTCTGTAATGCTTTAAAATGCCACCAGATGGCGCCAAAGTTCCCAGTAGGAATTTGGTTCAAGGACATACTCTAGTGTTTTGCACTTGAGACAGCAAAAAGAGAAGAAAATTCCTGTTTTGCGGCACTCATCAATCAAGTGACCGTCCATAGACAAAACATTTGAGGTCATTTCAAAAATGAGTATGTACTATAATCTCAATGTCTGATAAAGGGCAACATTGTCTTTGCTTCCGACCAGACGCTCCGCGTTCAGTGTGGGTGAACGTCTCCTCGGAGGTGATGGAAGGCAGCTCGGTGACCCTACACTGTGAAGTGGACAGTAACCCGCCTGCCAGGATTTCCTGGAAGTTTGGAGACCAGGAACTGCTGTGGGACACTGCGTCCAACCTGTCGCTCACATTAGATGACGTGACGCCGGCAGAGGAGGGCGTCTACACCTGCATTGGCGACAACGGCTACGGCGCCATGAATACGTCACTCTACTTAGCCGTCAAGTGTGAGTTGGGTTGCCTCCTGTTCAGTTTCTCAGCAAGAACAGAGGCCTGATTTGTTGACATTTTCCAAGGTCAATCTGACCTGCCGCCATCTTTCTGTTTCCAGACCCTCCCCGCGAACCTATCGTCAACGACTCCTTGACTGTGCAGGAGGGCTTCTCGCTGACGCTGCACTGCAGCACTCAGGGAAGCCCGCCGCCTACCCTCACCTGGCTAAAGGACGGCGAACTGGTGGGCACCATCACCGCTGATGAGTTGTCCGTGCTGGAGCTTGAGGACATCACACCGCAGGGTGACGGCCAATACCGCTGCCTGGCTGAGAACGAGCACGGCCGTGCCAGCAGCTCCCTGAACATCACTGTGGAGTGTGAGTAGAAAAATGGTTGGTTTTCCTCTGATGTTTTCTGGGGAACTAACTGGGTATTTCCACGCCCTGCCAGATGCTCCAATCCTTCTGGACGAGTCCAAATGCACAGTAGTGCGGGAGGGCGTGCAATGCGTCTGCATGGCTTCGGGGAACCCCGAGCCCACCATCGAGTTTTACCTGCCCGACTTGAACATCACCATCAACGAGACGGAGGGCCGCTACAACTTCTACACGCACACGGACGGCCAGACGTCCACGGGCATGATCAAACTGCGAGAGAAGGGCGAGCGGGCCAGCAACGGCGGCCCCGCCGTCAACGTCCACTGCAGCATCTCCAACATGTACGGCAGAGAAAGCGTTCTCCTGGAGCTACAGCAAGAGAGTGAGTCGTACACTTTCACTTTCTTTCAATGGGGGAATATCGTGGTAATTCTGTCTGGCTTTCCAGAGAAGTACCTCATGGCCGTTATTGTGGGCACAATCGGCGGCGTGGCGGTCATCGCCTTCATCATCGCGGCGGTGAGATACGTGGGCCAAAACAATAAGAAGTGAGTACCGGGGGATAAACCACAAGAGATGTAAAAAAAAAAAAAAAAGGAAATCCAAGGAAACACTTAAGCCTCGTCATCCATTCTAAAACGCACTGACGCCACTTGTGTGAAAGAGTGATTGGCGGGGATGTGAGTATCAAATCCTTGGATGTCTGCTTCCTGGTTGAGGGGTCACGGTAAAGGCCTTCAAATTTCTCAGTACACTCGTGTTTTTTTTGGCATATCGTTACACCCCTTTCCTATTCTGCAGGCATGATTCCCTGCTCTTACACAGCTTTTGTATCCTTCACGCAACCTTTTCTAAAAAAAAAAAAAAACTAAATTGCTTTATTCGGACCCTGCCTCAAATTAAAAAAAAAAATCACCATTGACAATTTCCCCTCCGCGACTAACGGCATAACCACATCACCCAGCCAGCGTAACCCGACGGCACTTGTCCTTTTAAAATGGATGCCCAGGCTTTGCATTTTAGCGTCGAGGTCCGAGTCTGATAATGTGACTCCGCCCCTCCCTTCCCCTCCATCCCAGGGAGAATGGCCTCCCTAGGCAGGACGTGGTCCTGGAGAACCCCGCTTTGTACTACAGCGCAGTCAAGAAGGACAAACAAAATCTGAGGAAGAAAGTGGTGAGACATGATGATGACTCTCACGATGACGCGAAGTAAGATGTTAAGTCAAACTAGTTGTCGTCGTCATTGTCGCCCCCGGCCCGCTTTCCACGTGGCGAGAGCTCTCACCCCAACCATGAACCTTTTGGAAAGGCACTGTTTTTCTCTTGCTTTCATCGCTTCTCTGCGTTTTATTCTCCCCCTTCTTCTTCTGTCTGTCTGTCTGTCTTTTCTCTCCCTTAACTCCTGCACAGCTTAAGACAGAGCTGTTGGGCTCAAAGTTTAACTCCATTCTAGAGGAGAGCACGGTAAGGTTCCCTAGTCACAGCGATCCGCACATCCTGGCATAGCCGCTTTTGTACTCTGTACGCCGTCTTGGGTTGATTTTCGACGCCAAAGTGTCGTCTGCATGGCTGCTGGCTCATGGCTAACTTCCATCCTTGCCCGCCTAACATGTCTCAAGTCTCCTTGTCCCACCAATAACTATGTATTAACTTCTTGATGTTGCATGCAATACCCAGTAGTCATTTGGTAGTCTTCTGGTGAATATACACACAAAATGGTGCTTAGAATTGTACAGATTAAAGATACAAAACATACAGATTTGTTCTTGGGAATTTATGCATTTTTTTCTCATAAATGTATCTTTAAAATGTAATAATTTTTTCTCTCTTTTATTGGAATAATCCAATTTTATTTTCATGTTATTATAGAATAAAGTTCATCAGTCTATAAAAATGGATCCAAAATGTTCAAATTGCCATTTTGCAAGCAAAACGTCAAATGCCCACTCCAACCAAAAAAAGTAAAAAAAAACGTTTTTTTTTTTTTGGGCGCCACAGGGAGAAGACGGGGATTTCCAACCTGCAAGCTCTTTGGCAAGCTTTGAGAGGCGAGAGCTAAACTACGCCGCTTTGGAGCTGGGTGGGTCCAGGGAGGGAGCGCCGGGGAGGGGGGACGACAGCAGCAGCAGTTACGCAGAAATCAAAGCCAAATGAATCGCGATCCTTCCCTGATGCCTCGGCCACGCGAGACGCAGTTGCAGTTTTAGTCTGATTTTTTGACGTGTAAGATTATAAAGCTTTTTTTTTTTCATCAAATAAAAACAAAGTCTTATGAGATAACATGAAAAATGTTTTTATGTAGAAGAAATTGTCGAGAAATTTGAGTAAATAATGATAAAATAAGAATCTTGTGTTATCACACTCCGTAAAAAAAAATAGCGTTACACACCTGGTCTCTACCATTTTGTTTGCGTCATTGTCACTGCGTCTGCTGCCAGTCAAAGCATGAGGGAAAGGGGAAACTGTCTTTTGTTTTATTTTGTGACATGTTTAATGTCACTCGAGGGTTTCCTCCCACGCAAGATCAAAAGGGTCATAAATTAAATGACCATTTTTCAAGGAAAAGAAGCTAAACTGCTATGACCTTTTCAGGCCTCTGTATTTCATTTCCTTTGCCTGATAGGGTAAAGACGGAACCTTGCGTCACTATTTTTTATTGTATTTAACGTGTACAGTAAACAAAATGGTTACCGCCGTCTCCTTTAAGAGTCTTTAAGAGTCTTTAAAAACGTTCCGAAATGTAATCAAATTGTTCTTTTTGTATTCCACCGCATTGTCTGGAACGCTCGGTTGTCTGACTGATGGGAAAAACGCAACACAACACACTTTTAGAGTGTTCTCTCGATTCGACAATGTGTGCGTACGTGTGCCTGTTTGTGTAAATGTGTTCAAACTGCTGAAAGACGATGGCTTTTTGGGCGTTGTGTGGATGTTCGCATAATGTTGCATCCGATGTTTATGTTGTCAGAGATAGTTGAACTAATAACACACTATAGCAATGCTAAACTAAGAGCCTAATTTGATAACCATGGTGTCGATAACATATTAATGCATATGTATAATCGTGAGTGGGATGCCAGTACAAACAATACAAAGTTTCCAAAATTGCGCCAAACATTACACTTATTGACCATATACTACATGTTGTGTCATTATGGCCTGTCAAATATTAAAGGGATACCCCAGTTGTCAATTAGTTGTCTTTTTCCACTGAAACTCAAAGCTCACAGGATATTTTTATTTTTGTCACTTAGTGCAGGGAGGCCATAAAGTAATGATAAGAAATAGGGCTGTCACTATTGAATTATTTGTCCTAGGAATGGATTCAAAGTGACAGGAGTCATGTGAAATGGAGAGTAAGAGTCAAAAACGCTAACCTCAAGACTGAAGACTGACTGATTTTGAAAAGCTAAGTGCCAGCAACCACCAAGCATGAAAATTTTCAAATCAGTCAACCAAATTTGCTCATAAAAAAACAAAGACTTGCATTCCAGTTGATTCATTTATTGGACAGAAAAGCAGTTTGACTTTTTTTATTTACTTTTATTTTTATTGACTATTTCCTTGGCAGCTTTCATGATACACTCTCCTATTTTAACACTATTGAACATCGAATATCACAAACTATGAGAGGACCGAAACAGTCATAGAATACTCAACTATATAGCATTGGCGCCCTCTGCGGGAAACATGTTGTACTGCACCCACCCCTCTCTTGCTGTCTTTTGACCACGACTTCTGAAACTCATCTGCTGTTCCCCACGACCTAATTCACCTGGAAACTGTCAAATAACTCAAAGCGCGGATTAAATTATCTTTACAAAATAATATATTATATAATAAAACGCAACGTGCAGTACCTTTAAAAAATATATTGGCAATAGACGACGTGGAACCTCAACTCTAGTAGTGCAGACAGCACTTTTGAGAAAATATGCATGTCCAACATGATGCTATAATATGTTTGTAATATAATTGTAATTTAACACAATTATCTATACAAAAAACAAGTGCTGAAGTACGTGGCTCGTCCACTTGGAGGCGCTATCTTGCACACAAAACAAGCCTGCAAACATTATTTGTTCATTTTTCAGCTTTAAAAATAGTGAATAGTGCAGCAGAAATGAATACAACCGAGTGAATGTCATTTAGTACGTACTTCAAGAAAAGAGGCAGACATTCGGATTGTAAAGTTCATATTTCGTCACATCGTTATTGAACGTTAATGATATTAAGTCGATGACATGAATTTTGAAAGGTAAAAATCGGATTGTCGGTATTTTTAAAAACAAGAAGCTTTTGCACATGTCATTGACATCAATATAAAAATACAAACTATTCAGAACGTGCCCAATGCAAACCTGTCTTTCTAAAGATGACAATGTTTTGCTCAATAATTTGATCAACATTTAACAACAGCTTTGTCCTAATATTTGATTTATTCGGCAGCAAGATAGGCACATAAACAGAATCATAAAAACATAGAAAGACATTTCAAAATCGTTGGAGTATTAAATCGAAGAAAATACACAAAAGGAATAGAATAGCAAAGAATGATAACGTAGCTTCTACTTGTCTGGCAATATGAAGAGAACATTCGATAAAAAAAATAAAAAGATAAGAATATAATTCATGAAAATAAATTATACATCAAAACTAAAACAAATAAACAAAGAGGGGCGCATTTTTTTGTAAAGTAATAAATCCTTCAAGTAATTTGAAACGAAATGTCTATTGTGAGCATCTTGGTGATTGGAATGATGCTAAAATGCCTCAATAAAGCATTGACGTGATTTAGTGAAGCAGGCGCGCGCGCCCGCCCGCCCGCGCAGGTGAGGATGAAGAACGCAATCGAAGAAGGTGCGTTCGAGGAGATCCGTCGGCCTGAGCTGAAGGGGCGGGCCTTCTTTTTCTTTGCATTGTCTTACTTTTTTTGGGCTGCAAGTGCGGTGAGGGGTAAGCACCCCAACCCCCTTGGCTTCCACCAACCCCTCATTGTTTCACAAGCATGGACCAACCCCTGCCTCCCCCTTTTTTGTTTACCCCCCCCTCCCTTCTGCTTTCTCCGGTTGCGCCGCTCTCCTTCACTTTTTGCGCGATATAGTGGCGACGGACGGCTTGCGTGGATTGCTGCGTGTGCATGCGTGGGTGCTCTCATCTTTTCACGCAGAGGACGAGATATGGGCTCCGTTTCCAACCAGGAATTCTCAGGTCGAGTATCAACCCATTTGTGCGCTGCTTAATTGATTAATTGCGCCTATTTATTCATTTTGGTGGGGTGGGGGTCAGCAAACGATTTTTTAAAAATTATGTCCGTGTAATTTTTTTTTTTTTTTTTTAGGGGGTTGCAAGGCGGACGAAGACGAGGGCCCCAGCCCGGCCGAGGAGGACTCGGAGACCCTCCAGGGCCAGGGTTTGTGCAAGTGGTTCAACGTGCGCATGGGCTTCGGCTTCCTGTCCATGACGAGCCGGGACGGCGTGCAGCTGGACGAGCCCGTGGATGTCTTCGTACATCAGGTAAATTCCACGCAAAAATAATAATAATTCACACACGCTTAAAAAATACAACCAGAGAATATTTTAGTTTCGCAAAAAACACGAAAATCACGAAATTGTGTTTTTGGGGGGGTTTGGGATTTTTTTCCGTTTTTTTTTTTTTGGTGTGGTGGTAGTGGAGCTGGGGGTTGGTGTCAAGCTCCGTGAGTGTCGTTCCCACCCCCAGTAGGGGGGGAACACGTGGAAGCATGGTTCAAGCCCAGATGCTGGCTTTCCAAAGTCATTTTATTCCCATTTTCAGATCATGATTTGCAAATGTGTGTCATGTAAAATAAGTTAGAATCTATATTAGCTATACAATCAAAAACAGGAAGCTGAATCTGTTGTTTTTATCATTCTAGGTTGTTCAGAGCTTTTCCAAATAGTTTTTTTGCATCCAAAGGTGAAATGCATTTGATCCCATTTCAATGAATATATTCTCTAAATCTGTCAAGTGTTTTTAGCGTTTTCTGGAATTTTTAAATTGATGTCCAATGCCTTGCAGAAGTGCTGGATTTCTTTTATTTGTTAATGAAAATGATGCTCTATGCTGCAAAATAACAAACAGTATACCATCAAATCTTCACAAATTGGTTATAGAAAATGAAGCCAGACTGAAGTTTGGCGGCCTTCCATCTCAAACAACACTAACAAAAACGAAATACATTTAAAATGACTTTTAAATGGACTTTCATGAGCTTATCCTAAATGTTTCCATCCATAAACTTCCCAATTATTATTTTCTTATTTAGCAATATCTACATCTCCTAATAAATTACAACTTTGAAAAACCAATTGACACATTAGGCATTATTTTCCATGCTAAAAATAAGTCAATTTTTCATTCCAAGTTTAATTTTTTCAGGACATCTTAGGAAAGGTTAAACATCCCAAATGATTAAACATGAAATTCTCAACTCTTCCCACTTAAAAGCTTTGAAATATTGACTGCCCTTCCGTATTTCTTAACTGATTCCAAGCCTTCCAATTTCATTCCACTTCCTCCTCTTTTTTTTTTCTCCCTCTCTCCACCATCTACATTTCAAGCCATCCCATCGGTCAGGGCCACTTTGATTATTTCACTCCATCATTCACTTGTATACATTAATGAGGTGTCTTTCTTTTTATATCAGGCAGACTAGCACAGGTATTAAAAAGAGAGAGAGGTGAGGATGACGAGTGCCCCCCCCCCCCAAATGCACACACACACACACACACACACGCACGTGCACACACATGCACGGGCACACAGTCACACTGGCTCCGGTGCAGCGTGATAAGATAAAGACTTAGCATGTGAATGAAAGGAGCGCCTGCTCGCTGCCTCATTCACTTCAAGGTTCCTGTCGTAAATTCATTCAACCCCCCACAAACCCGAATCCATGCAAGTTGAGAACATGTGGGCTAAAAAAGAAGAAAAAAAATACAAATTGCCATTAAACGTAATGAATCTCTGCATTTTTTTTAAATATATCTGTTTAATTATTGCTATTGGAGGCAATGTAAACCTGAAATTCTATTACCCAACCCAATTTTATTTATAAAAGAAAACAGATGAGCAACAGTGAGGTTAAAACAAGAGAATATTAAATGTGATTCAGACAGAGATTAAGTTAAAAAAAAAAAACTAATTATAATGCAATGAATCCCAACGTAAGCTTTAATGTTTTGTTTTCATATAGAATAACCTGACACGAAATTCTTAAAAATAGAGCCACAAATTATCATTAAAAAAATCAAGTAAATCTGAGCATATTTTTACTTTATTAAACCTAAAACTAAATTTAAAAAAAAGACACAGTAATGAATCAACACATAATGGCTCTCGAGTGACTTTATAAAGCCTTCAATTTAATTCCAAAAATCGATTAAACTATGAAACAGAAAACTGTGCCGATAAAAAAGGCTTGCGTGTTGCGTGGCTTATGTTTTGATAGCAAACAATAGCAATATCATCTTTGCATGAGTGAGCTACAAAGGCCAAATTAATCCAATTAAATACAATCTTTGCACCAGTGAGCTAGAAAGGGCAAATTAATCCAATTAATTAATCAAATCCAAAGGATTAAACCCATCCCGATTTGGGGAAGTTGACTTTTACGTGACCTGTCTCAATCATCAGGGTCATTACAAAGTGCAGCTCAAGTTGAAGCTTGCAGCCAACGACCAACAATCCCATTTGGGTGTGTGGAGGCGCACGTGGCAGTGATGGATTCTGAAAGGTTATGGAAACATTAAAAAAAAAAAAAAAAGAGCGAGAGAGAGGCCCGGGCTGTAAAATTAGTAGCCGCGTGTCACAGAAAATCAACTCCCAGGATCCATTGGGCCTTTTGTGCAGGTGGACAATGGGGCCATACATGTGAATGGGGCGCCCCTCCACGTGTGACCGACTCCCTCTTTGTCTCACGGACAGTTGCCCTCTCAAGCCTCTGATGTCTTCCTCGGCCCTTACGGAACTAAACTCCAGAGTAGTTTTACTGTCAGGACAAAAAAAAAAAAGATGTCCATCCCTTGGATGCAAAAAGTCCAAGTCAATCTTCCTGTTGATGGCCGCTAGTTTCATACGTGGGAGAGGAAGTGGGGTAATGAGAAGCTTCTGCTTTGCTCACGTAGCACTTTGCAATTTGCTTTTATGACAAACAAGCTTCCCAATGTTATCGTAATGAGTCAACCAAGCTGATTCAAATTTGGCAAAATCCTGAGAA
This sequence comes from Syngnathus floridae, assembly GCF_059516105.1. Classification (NCBI taxonomy): domain Eukaryota; kingdom Metazoa; phylum Chordata; class Actinopteri; order Syngnathiformes; family Syngnathidae; genus Syngnathus; species Syngnathus floridae. The sequence continues at coordinate 1,119,327 of NC_142422.1, read as the reverse complement.
TTTTCCAGAATTTTAAGCCTTCAATATATTTTATGATGGCTGAAAGAAGATATTTGAGAGAAAAACATTCCGTATTGTCAGCTTAGCCTAATGCTAACATGATTAGTAATTGCTGCTTCCTATTTAGCAAACGACTGTTCTTGAAATATATTCTGAACGTTTGAGCAAATTCTGGTGTCGGCGCTGGTTTGGCGAGTGAGGCCTTCCGCTTTTGATCTACCGAGAGATTTTTGAATTTATTGCTTGGGGGGTGGGCACAACTTCCAAAAGTTGTTTGCCTTTTTATCCTAACCGTTAGCCGTCTTTCTATGGAATCTCTCACGTGTTTGACTTGAACCTAACTTTTCTTTATTTTTTATTGTCATTTGTTTAATTCACTGCCCCCGCCACCTCCTTTTCCGGCACGCGTCGTCACACAAACCCCGAAATCAAATCGCAAATCAAAATGTCGCGGGCTTCTGCAGGGTGGGCTGTTTATTTGGGGTGGGGAGGGAGGGAGGGAGGAGGTTAGGGTTAATCAAAGGAAGACATCACTCAGACCAACACCACCCCCCACCCATCCACCCTACCCTAAAACTTTTAATCTTGTTCGTCTTTGTGCCCAACAACCATCCAAGGAATGTCATTCTGATCAACCCCACGCAACGCACACACACACACACACACACACACACACACACACACACACACACACACACACACACACACACACACACACACACACACACACACACACACACACACCTTGCCTTGCCTTGCCTTGCCTTGCCTTGCCTTCCCACCCCACCCCCATCCCCTTTAGATTGGAGCAGTGGTCAGTGTTAGCCGAGTGGGGGGCTGCAGTGTGGAATGCTGTTCCTCCATCCAGAGAGCGAGGTGGGGGGGATGGGTTGAAGGTTACCCACATCAGGTTGACCATTGGGGTGGGGTGGTGGGTCATTAAGCAATACCACTGAGTGTATGTTGGAGAAGTAATTCTATTCTTAAAGTACAAGTACTTGCTAAACAAAAAAAAAAAAGACGAAGATTGAGTCATTGTTTCTTCTCCAGAGCAAGTTACACATGGACGGCTTCCGCAGCCTGAAGGAAGGCGAAGCTGTGGAGTTTACCTTCAAAAAGTCCCCCAAAGGGCTGGAGTCCCAGCGGGTCACGGGCCCCGGTGGGATCCACTGCGTGGGCAGCGAGCGCAGACCCAAAGGCAAGAAAGTCCAGAAGCGACGCTCCAAAGGAGATCGGTAAGCGAATGGAGTTAAGTCAAACGGTAAAATATCGTTCTGAACTTTGCTGACGCAACTCAGCATTAGATAGTGTTACTTTAAGATAATATCGATTTGGAAACAAAGCCGTGAGCAAGCAAAGTAACGGTTGCCTCTGCGCAACCCCCCTTGGGCCCCCCCGCCCTCATTTGCATAGGCAGAGGTTTGACGTGTGAACCTGGATCAATAACTGTTTAAATTTGGAGAATCCCCACACCCCACCTCCAGCCCAACACCAAAAGCCTTAACCAAACAAAAATATCACTTCATTTGAAATATTTGTGATTTTTGTGGTTGGTGAGCCGATCCCAAAGACTGCACGGATGCGGGTCATGTTTTGTGTAGCTCCCAAGAACTGCATGGATGTGGGTCATGTTTTGTGTTGCGCTCCTCTCTGAATATCATTAAGGCGCCGGCCGGCCGGGGGTTAGAGGTGTATCACCTTCACCCTGCTGTCATTTGTGATTAGAGCCACCGAGTAGTCGTTGTGAGAGTGGCGATCGCTACGGTTTGTGCCGACATCCTTCGGCCGTGTGAATCCATTGATAAGATATTGTTCGCCCCTTCGGCACTATTTTGTGCTATTCCGCGCTTCATTTTTAGGTTTTTTTTTCTTTTCAGCTTGACCAAAATAACTAAAATGTACGTTTGGGCCTTAGGTCTAGGTTCTGATTGTTATTTTTTAAATGAAGTCCACATTTCCACGGGAGAGTAAAGAAAGTTTTTTTTTTTCCCTGACCAAAATAAAAATATATGTTTGGTCCTTAGGTGATTATTAATTTTGAAATGAAGTCCACATTTCCACAGGGGAGTAAAAGAAAGCGCTGTCCGTTTAATTGATAACAGATGCGAGAGGCAAGGCAAGCGGGTGAAAGGTCAGTGTTGCCATGGGAACAATGTAGGAGTAAATGCAAGCAAAGCGCTGTGGTGCTGGGGAAGGGGTCAGGGTTCAGAGGTCATTACTGCCGCCCTCCCGGACAAAGGAGCACTTCCCTTTGGCGCTCCTGACGACGGATGCTGATTCAAGGGCGGTGCCGTGACGCCGCGGGCTTAGACGCCCGTACGGCGTCCTCAACGGGCAAAAGCAGCTCATTTGTTTCAACTTCAATGGTGCAAAGGGGATGACCCCCCCCCCTCCCGGTGCCAAGTGACCACCCCACCCCACGCCCACCATCCATCTGTCCTACACGCGTGGTCTTTCTATCGATTTTCTGTCCATTTCCACCCGTGCCCTCTCTGCTGTAACACTGCCGGCCGGCATCGTATTGGACCTCGAGTTCAATGCTAGTGAGGCAAAGAACGAAAACAAATCGTCTGTTTTAATTCAAATGGATTCAGTCAGCCAAAATAATTGTTTGACGTCAAACTGTTATTGTAGATGAAATGTATTGAATTCCATTTGAAAAAGAATCAAATCTTATTGACTTCAGATATTCGTGATAGCTTTCACTGTGCCCTCCAAAAACTACAATTAGAAATAATTCGCTGTCTGATGAGGCTGCCATGATATAATAGATAACCTGCGAAGGTATGTTGAAATCGGTGCCATCTGTGACCTGATATGCCCCCATCAGATGTACAGTCGAGATGAAATGGCGCCCTCTTGTGGCGAGTGACAGTCTTTTAATCCGGTCATATTGCGGGAAAAACTCCATTCCACTTGTGATGTCATTTTCAAGAAGTCATATTTATATAGTATATATACTGATATTCTTGCAGGTGCTACAACTGCGGCGGTCTGGACCACCACGCCAAAGAGTGCAAGTTGCCGCCTCAGCCTAAAAAGTGCCACTTCTGCCAGAGCATCGATCACATGGTGGCCAACTGTCCAATCAAAGCACAGCAGCCCTCGCCGGCTCCTCAGGGAAAGTCGTCCGCCCTGAAGGTCAACGAGGAGGAGAAAGGTGGACACGCCTCCACCCCGCCACCGCCACCTCCTCAAGAGGCCTCCGAATAAGCCTAGCGGAGGTATTTTGTGGTTTTTTTTTTTCTTTTTTTTTCCTTGGAAGGTGGGCAGTTTTGGTTAGCACAGAGGCCAATCAAACTGCTTCGACTGAGGAATCGCCTCCAGTCTGAAGCTTCTTTTGGAACTACCTCAGGTCAAAACAAGTTTTCCCAAGAAGAATGTTGCTGATTTGTTTTTTCATCTTTTTTTAATTTGTTGTTATGGCTTACACTCAGGAATACTGCTGTATTATTGCACTCTTTCCAATAGTGAGAATCACTGATGATGTTTCAAGACCTTCACTTCCGGGTGGCAAAAACTTCCACACACCCTCATGTCGGTTGCATCGTACACATTTTTACAACATCCACTCAATTGGTTCTGATTGAGTCGCTTTAAATTTTTTTTTTTTTTGAAGAAATGAAAATGATAAACCTCATCGGCAGTAATCAAACACTTTTTGCCACCCGAAAGTACCCTGGCGCCTTTTGTTTATTATGAAAAGTAGGGCCCGACTGATTAATCAGCCAGCAGACTTAATTGGCCGATATTAGCTCTTCAAAAAAAGTCAAAAATCGGATGATTTTTTTTATTTTGTTTCTCTCTATTGTAAAGTTAAACAAATGTTAAAAGACAAAAGATTGTAAAATGATCAATCTTCACGCTTATAATTAGCATGTACATTATTGTTAGCATTAAGGGACCAAAAACGTTATTTTATTCATTATACTTGCGTTTTATTAATCGGCCAAATAATCGGTTATTAAAATTTTGCTCTGCTAAATATTAAAATTGACAAGGGCTTAGAAAAAGAAAAAAAAAACAAAAACAATGCCAGGTCTTAATGAAAACATCTATCGGAGATGATCGGATAGATTATCCTAACAAGTTTTTCTTGACCTCGCCTCTTCTGAGACCGTTCTAGCTCATTTTGTTTTTCAATCTGTCGGTCGGTCGCTGTGGTCACATGACTCACTCTAGCCCACTTACTTTTCCAACGACTAGTACACCTGCATGACAAGTGTGAAGCTTTTTGGGCTTATGTCACAACCTTTTTTACGGCAGGGTGGTGTGACGTAGCATATGCTACATAATTAGCAAAACCGTACCCCCAAAAAAAATCAACCTACATACCTCACTTTGGATAGAATTCCAATCAATTTTGTCTCCAATCAGAGTTACCAAAGGCATATACGCTCCATCATCAGGACTATTAAGCGCACACGAGAGCACGACGATGCTGCATCCATCACTTCCGATTGTAGTTATTGAGGTCTTCAGCTAGCGCTCCTCTTGCTACTTTAAAACAAAGCGCACACTGTGATGTTACCAGTGGGATGGCTGGTGTTTTTTTTATTCCCTAACCCTTCTTCCCTATTTTAGTTTTTTTTTTTTTTAAGATCCAAAGTGATCATTATTTGAGACACCACCCTCCCAAGTGTTGGGTCATCTGTGCTGGAAACAGCCAAGCCTGCGCCGAGGAGCCCGTACGTCATACTAGCTAGCTAAATCGGCGCTATACTCCCGTTTTACAGGAGACGCCGACGCTCTCAATTAATATATAATATGTAAAATTATTCTTTTTTTTTTTTTTTTAGAAAGAGAGAGAAAAATAATCATGCTACGTATTTATTTTCATCCAGAATTAGGCGTTCCAACACTCAGGTAACTTAATCGGTGCCCTTTGATTATCGAGTTCAGCACAGTAGAAAATCGAGATGGACATAATCGTTGGTGTTTGATCGGTTAAATTTGTCAAATTGGAGCCATGCTAATAAGAAACTGGCATGAAAGTAGGAGTTGATGAAGTTATCCCTCGTTGTCCATCAACTTTACTGCCCATCTCGTGCATGAATTTACTATTCAGCATCAGCAACGTACAGAATGTAATTTACGGGTATAGAGTATTTTTAATAATTTGCTCTGTTATTTTTTTCCTCAAATCATTTTGTTAAGCTTCTATCTATGCCAAAACCAATGCAATGTGCACTCATGATGTGTCAGATGCATTTTTTTTATTTTATCAATATATATTCAGGTTAGCCTGTTTAGAATTACCTCTCCTTTTATATATGTTTTAGTTTTTTGATTCACGCGCTCGTTGGCTCACCTCAGGAAATAAAACACCCGTTTCGAAAACTCAGGGAATAGTTCGGACGGGTTGGAAAGGAGTCGACGAGCGCACGCCGAATGTTGTACACGCGCCGCCGTTATTTGTCGTGTTTTCCTCCGTAATGGTCGAAGATGGTGATGTAGTTGAATATTATAAATGAAGGGGTGGTGATTGGGGGGGGGGGGGCTTTAATAGTGAAATCATCCTTTCAAAATGTGGCTTGTTCTAGACTATCAGTGCTAATGACACACTCGCACTTGTTCAGATTGGATCCAAGTGAAGGGGCACCTACAAGCAAACAAAACCTCAAAGTAACTGATAAAAAAAAAAAAAAGGTCCTACCTCCCCAACTTGGATAAGCTGCAAAATGCTCAGGGTAACTCTTTGTTTGTGACCATCAGCCATTTTTTTTTGTTTTTTTTGTTCGTGATGTATCTTATCAATTGAATGGCTCGAGATAATTTCCACCCAAAGGGTACCAAAAAATGTGCATTTGTTACTGATGAATGTAATCAATGTTTACTGCCATGGAAACAATGATCTTGATCTCAGGCTAGTTTTTGTCCAAGATGAGCAGTGTGTCGTGTTTACTGCCATGATGTTTTGATATGTAAAGATCCTTCTCCATTTCAAAATAAATATGACAATACTCATGTTTTCTGCTCAAGCACTCACTGGACACTTCTTTTGGTACAGAATGTGAATTAGTTATATCCAAAACGCTGACTTTACAATAAGCTGTATGATAATGCTGGTTTATAATGTCAGGAGTGATCATTTAATATTTAGTCAAATATTTTCCAAAATCATAAATTGAATATGTCAAAACACTAACTTATGTTTTCCAATATTAGTAAGAATGATTCAAAAATATTTTTTCACTATAAAATAAGTAGCTTTGATAAAGTAGCAGTTATACTTTCGGTGTCAAGTGGTTTTAAAAAAAATCCTCTGTCCGCTTGGAGGCGCTGTTTTTTATTGACATACTTATTACGTCATTCCAACATGGCCGCCCCCTTCCAGCAAGATTAGCTAAACTAGCCCTTGCCGAATATTGTGTCCGTTTTCACGTCACAATGTGGCCACAACTTGGCACCGGCTGTTATACAAACGTTTTACTTTGTAGAAGAAGCTTGTTGGCCGCCGCTCTTGACAAACGTCGCCGAGGAGCAGCTCAAGCTGATAGTAACATCCGCCACCTGAGCCGCTGCAAAGCTCTGGTGTACACAAACCATGGAGATCCTGCCCATGTCGTACAGTAAGAATTTCAAAACAATTTGCATTTTTGTCTTTATTACTGGCTCAAATGAGTGTCCTTTTTATATTCCCATTTATTCTAATTTGTTTGATTGTATTTCATGTTTTACTAATGGAAGCCTGTGTCTCGCTAGTAGGACCAATTAAGCACCACTGACTAATTTCAGGAAACACAGCACATTGTTTTTACAATCCTGTGCCAACTTTTGAGGATCATGTGAAGACTATGTCCATTAGGTTGCAGAATGTGGACCTTCCCCCACTGGGTCCAAAAGATGTTCTGGTTAAAATCCTGGCCGCTCCCATCAACCCATCTGACGTCAACATGATCCAAGGTACCAAATATTGTTGGAGAAGCTCAAGAATTTTTACAGTGAACCCACCCTTTTCACAACGCTCTAAATGGAGCTCCTCCCCTCAAATAGTTGCTTAACACCATATTGTCACATTTGTTATTTTCAGGGACGTATGCCATTCTGCCCGACCTCCCAGCCATTGGTGGCAATGAGGGCGTGGCCCAGGTGGTGGAGGTGGGCGGCCAGGTCACGTCGCTCCAAAAAGGAGACTGGGTCATCCCAAGAGATGCGGGATTGGGTAAATGAACACTTATGGCACCTAGCTTGCGTGCTCGAGCAACCCGTTTGCAGCTTCCGGGTTTCCGTCGACAGGCACGTGGAGGACGGCGGCTGTGTTGGACGAAGAAGACGTGATCTCGGTGCCTGGAGACATCCCCCTGTTGGCGGCCGCCACCCTCGGGGTGAACCCCTGCACTGCTTTCAGGATGCTGGCTGATTTTGAGCACCTGGAGCCAGGTAGAAAACAGCACTTCATTTCTTTCATCCTGGAAATAGACAATATTGAAAATGTACCAAAATGGTAGGTTGACTTGACAGCGGTTGACTTTGCAGGTGATTCGGTGATCCAGAATGCAGCCAACAGTGGCGTGGGACAGGCAGTCATTCAGATTGCAGCGGCGAGGGGGATAAACACCATCAACGTCCTCCGAGACAGGTTGAATCGAAATCATGATGATGTGTTTATTAACTGCCCAGGCCTACTACGCTGACTCATTTCTCAAATATCATTTCTTCATTTTCATGCTGTGACTCAAGTTGACACCTGTTCTTTCTTTCCAAAGGCCAGAGTTCACCCAGCTCAGTGATAGGCTGAAAGCGCTGGGAGCGAGTCACGTGATCAAGGAGGACGCACTGAGACGGCCCGAGATGAAGGAACTCTTCAAGGCGCGTCTAGTCAAAACAGTGCATCCGTTCGTTTACGCTAGCGCCGCTGTGAGAACTGGGCACCCAGGAAAGCTACCGACGGAATCATTTGGGGTCTTTCTTTGCAGATGTGTCCAAAGCCCAAACTGGCTTTAAATGCAGTTGGAGGGAAGAGTGCCATCGAGCTGCTTCGTCATCTCCGGTGAGCACGCTGCTCAGTCTAAAAAAAAAAAATTAGTTATTTTGTAACACAAGCGTGTTTACGGCAGGATTGGAGGGTCCATGGTGACCTACGGAGGGATGTCCAAACAGCCCGTGACTGTCCCTGTGGTACGCCGCATTATCACCTTGATCATTTAACTCTTAGCCAAATTATTTTTTTTCCTCATGTTATATTCCCCCCCCACTATCTGCTTTCCTAGAGTGCTCTTATTTTCAAGGACGTGAAAGTGTGCGGCTTCTGGGTGACGCAGTGGAAAAGACAACACTCAATTGGTGAGGTGGCACAAGTGCCTGCGTACCTTTGATTGATAATGGAAAATTGAGTTTGAATTTATGTAGCATTATAAATGTCATATTGGGATGGTTTGATTGGACTAAAATGCTCCATTGTTTGCGGATCCAGGAGCGTTCAGAAGCATGCTGGACGAGCTGTGCTCCCTCGTCCGCCAGGGAAAGCTGAGCGCTCCCGTCTGTGCCGAGGTGGCTCTGGGTGACTACCGCCAAGCTCTGGACGCCGCCATGCAGCCTTTCACCTCGGCCAAGCAGATCCTGATCACGTGATGAAGCGTCACCATATCAGGTTGAAAGTTCACCATTGTAGAGGCACAATCTTCTTTTATGAGCCATCTTTATTGATACATAAGAGGTGTCATCCAGGATGGACTCATTCCGGCTTTATCTTAGGCCATGTAATCAACATAAAGACTGATGCTGTTTATTTTATTTTGAAGCAGCAAACAAAGAGTAATATATTTAGTAGAAACGAGGAATGAACTAAATCACGTATCTATGAAAGCCATACAGGTGATAAGGAGCTAAATGTACCTGGTTTATGTTTACAATTGTCATATCTACTTGGCAGGTTTTTAGATAACATTAAAATGCAAAGCTTTGGTCATTGAAAGGCTACAGTGTGTGTTTGAAGGGAGTGGATAAAGAAAGTCTACACACCCCTTTTCAATTTTTTTTTTTTTCACGCCATATGGACAAAAAATGAAACCAACCCTTCATGACCTGTACAACTCAAGTGGAAGTATAAAATAAATAACTGAGATCATGGAAAAGGAAATTGGGTAAACATTACTGTAGTCGATGTCTTACTCTGCTGTGGGATTGTTGCGACAATGTTTTTACATTCGGTTGAAAGTGCCAACAAGAAACACACGGCTACCTACAACAAAATCATTTACATTTGTAATTATTAGGAGGATATTCCTCGAACGTGCCATCCGTGCGAATCGCCAACTACTGCCGAGCAAAAAGCAACAGGACGCTGGCGGCCGCGCCGACGACGCTCAGTGGGGCTCCTCCAAGGCTAATAGCCGCCGCCTCCGTGGCCACGCAGCGCTCGTACCTTTGGTAGTCGACCTCGCGCGTGGCGCACACGTGATCCGCGCGGCATCCTTTGTCGCACTCGCTCAGGTCAAAGTTGACCGAGTTGAAGCGGTAGTACCGCTGCAGGCTGCAGTGGTCTTTGGAGATGCTCTCCAGGACCTTCTGCATGGAGGCCGGAGAGGCGTCGGCCACCTGGAAGCTTTCGGTCAGCCGGTACTCCTTCTCCCAGCGGTCCTGGCCCTTGTTGGCGCGCGTCAAGTTCAGATAGTACGTCACCACGTCCTAAAGACAAAAAAAAACAGGTGACGTTCAGTGGTGTGTTTGAGAATGCAGCTATATCTGGAGTGTAGAACATGCAGTACAGCAACAGCCCGTCAGGGGGTGCAATTTAGTGTGAGCAGTGTGTATGTGAAGAAAAGGCCCCGAACTAGTGTTTGGGGGAAATGTTCTGCCCGCCGTACTTGAACCATAAGCGTTGTGCCGTTGTATTCAAAGATGCGAATGCCAGGATTGTTGGCACCGTTCTTGACTCCGGGAAGTGTGGTCTTCCACGGCGTCACCCCCGGGCTGATGAACATGGTGCTGATGGGGGAGTCTGCAGGGAAAAGGACACATCAGAATTTGTTTCTTCCACCCAAATTGCTCAAAGGCTAATTCAATTCACATTACCTTTGGTGTCGTAGAACATGCGGAAGGTGTCGGTGTGGTGGTGGCCGAAGAACTGTCCCATAATGACTGCGTGGTGCTTCTGAATCAGTTCCAGGTAGCGCTTGTTGAACTGCGGCCTGTACCAAGGCGTGTTCCTCTTCTTCTCAAACATCCCCGGAGGGATGTGGCCGATGATGTACACCTGCACAACAAGCACGCGGTAAAGAGAAGATTGGTGAGAAATGCTTGTTTGTCAATTTTTGTCCCGTTATTTGACGTTGCCTTCTCTTTGTCGCCGGCCGCCTTTGTGAGAACCCCATCCGCCCAGTCAAATTGGTTGGCCGGATCCGCATCGTTCTCGGTGACCATGTTGCGGTCGTAGTAGAGATTTGTGTTGAGCACCAACATCCTGAAACCTGGCCGATTCAAAAGTCTTTCTGTGTAGTAGCCACCTGCAATGGAAGATCGGCAACATTTGGAAGTTGTCAAGTCATTGCTCGGATGAAACCAGGCGTCACTTCATATATCTATATATGTCAGTGGCACAGAATGAGTTAAGTCAGATACGAGTCAAGTCATCAATGTTGAAGAAGGAGGACCTTTTTTGAAGGTTTCCTGTGACGCTGTCTCCAACCAGCGCTCCCACATTTTGGCGGTTTGGTTGTAAATGTTGTTGTAACCACTGGGAAGCTGGCTCTTGGGGTGGTAGTCATGGTTACCCAGGGCAGAGTACACCTTGGTTCCTCCACAGATGGCAAATAACACAAGACTTTTATGACTCCTCATTTACAAGCGCACTGCCGACTTCCCCTTTTTTACACTTGGAGCCGTGCGTACCTGGAAAAACGTTTTGGAGGATTTGGGTGAGGTAGCCGATGATGCGCAGAACGGCTTCCTCGCCCAGGTTCTCATTGGGAACGTGCGGCGTGTCGTCTCTGTATCAAGATCATACGATGTGAAGAACCAGGAGCTGACGTTACTTCTGTTTGCAACTCATTGAATTTGCATGCAGCAGAACACCTAAATGCCAATTCACCATGTTTGCTTGGAAACCCGGGCTCCATTCATTGACCCGAGTTTGCGGTAAAAGCATCTGTTCAAAGTATAAAAACTAGTAGTCGAAATCCACTCTGAAGACTAAATACATTTAAAAATACAAAAATAATTATTAGAGGCTTGTTTGCTACATGCTAACTTCCATTATAATACCTATTCAACTTGTTTTTTTACGCATTACATATTGCGACCATTTCACACGTGACAAATACCTAGAAATAGAAAAAGCAAAACAACATGTTCTAATAAAAAAAAAAAATGCAAAATTTCTCTGAACACAAATGAAAACGAATTGAATTTGAGTGCTAAAGAAAAAGGACCAAATGAAACCCAGTTTACCAAAGCTACATTGTCACCGACCACCTACCCTGTCCACACAATGAAATCTGGGTCAGGCAGAATATCCTTCATGGCGTAAATGGAGGAGTTGATGAGGTTCCAGGGGGAGTCGCAGGCATAGTTGCCAAATGGACCTGCCTGCTCTGCTGGATTGGATCCGCTCGAGTCACACACTTTTGCGGGCTCCTTGCTCCAATCATAGGATGGATCCCAGTGGAGATCAGTGATGTGCCAGAAATTCCCTAATACACACAGTGCAGTCATACTTTTGATTTACACACTCAGAAATATTTATAAAAGGATTTACTCACCTGACAGCGCAAAGGAGCCTTGAAGAAGCAGGCAACATAGCAGCAACTTTTCTGCAGACATGTTGAAAGGAAGCAGACACACACACAAATGGGTTGACTTTGCACAGGAGAGGCCGGCCGACCGGCCAGAGAGCGATATGACGTCACGCGTTTATTGCTTATGGTAATACATATTAGTCAATATTTCACCAAGCTGGGAAACCACGAGGTGTCGATTTTCATGTTACTTCTGCATGTTGTGTTACTTAGTCGGTTGGCAACCGGGTATCATTTCTCAAGCGAACTGGAAATGTCATTATTTCCTCTAGATATACTCCCGAGTTGTCAACTTGATTTGTTTATTTTAGCAAATACATAAAGAACACTATGATTCATTTCACATTTATTTGACATGACTTGTCAAAAAAGGGAAGCGGGAGGGAGCGATTCTGCTTATGTAGTCCGGTCCTGATTACAACCGAGGTTTCACTACCTTCAATCTGAAGGACTACAATGGTATATCGCTCGCTATATACTACCATATACCATAAAGAGAAAAGTAACAAAAACATAGATTTGACCAGTATAACATAATTTGAATACAGCAGTAATAAATAAACTGGAAGTTTGAAAAAAGTTACAAAACTAAGGAAAACACAAATTTGACCACAGCAAATACCTCATTGCTGTATTCAAATCATGTTATCCCAAATTCATTCAATTGATTTTGTGCAATCAAGATTTTAATAACAAAAAAAACACATTTTGTTACAAATTGGTGATCTATCCAGAGATTTATCAGTGCCATCTAAAGTTGAATTTAAATGGTTAAACATGAATGAATGAATGAATGAATGAATGAATAAATAAATAAATAAATAAATAAAATGAAATGACCATGACAAACAATGACGTTACAAAAGTTTGATTCATCTTGTGATATTTTTGTGGCGTCTTGAGTTTAAATCTTAATATAAGACGGTTCCTTTTTTTTACGTTTACATTTTCATGGTTAAAAAAAATCTGAATCTCGTCGTCTTGAGAGGGAAAGTACGTGGAGCTGTTTGTGAACCGCTGCGCGTTTCGCTTCCGGTAAAGGCAACGTAGACAAACGGAAATAGGAACTTAAATATATTTCCTCCTGAATTTGACTGTCAGGCACTTTGTTTTATGTTTTCTCCTGAAGTACATTTTCATTTACAAAAACAAAAGATTGAGTTGGTCAAAAAATGTGACTTTTTTGCTCAAATATATCTTCGAATTTTTGTTAAAAAACGTTGAAGGGTCTGACAGACAAAAGATGAGGGCGCGACTAAACAAGGTTATAGCTTCGCGGGAATAGTACGTGACGCATGCGCGCTGTGTTAAATCGCTCGCGCGCCAGAGTACTCCAGGAAGAAAGTTGAATTATTTGCATCCCTTGTAACTATTGTTTGCATTTCATAAAAGTATATTTACGACCCCTATTCGCATAAAATGTGGAACCAGGGTGAGTGTGACGCCCGGACGTTGACTCGAAACGCGAAGTTTTTAGGCTATAGCTAACGAAAATCATCCATTTGGCCTTTTATGGCGTCTTGAATTAGCCGAGCCGAACATGCTGTCTGACGTGCTCACAAGAACGTAAACGTCCTTAAATGGATGACATGGTTTGTTTTTTCTGTTGTTTTTAGGAGGCTACAGTGAGTCGAGTATGGTTGGGGGTTACACTCAGTCGCCCGGCGGCTTTGCGTCACCCTCCTTGTCCCAGGGAGAGAAAAAGGTAACGTCAGGGAAATTTGGAACGAATGTACAAACTGGAAATTGAGACCTGATAAAGTACAACAAATTGCATTCATTTAATAAGACTTAAACTCGAGTAATATTTTACAAGGTGACTTACTTCTACAAAACTATCGCTGTCAAGAACCTTATACGAGACTGATATTTTTGTCTACATTTTTGCATGAACTCTTATGTGCTGTAAATATAATAAAATAAAAAGACCTTTTTGCAGCACACCTGATGTTCTGTTAAAACTACAAGGTGTTGGTTGCCACGGTTCTTATCAAACTTTGTGTCTGTGCGTACGTGTCGTAGAGAACCAGAAGCTCACAGATCATCCCCTGCACCGTGTCCCAGATTTTGTCTGCCAACCACTCGGACGAGTCCTTCAAAATTGGCGAAGTAGAAGTGTCCCAGGTGAGGTGGCACATTTTGCCCCCCCTCGTTTCATGTTTCCCTGGAATACTAAAACAAGTGTTTGCTAATGCAGGTAACCATTGTCGGAATCATTAGAAGTACTGACAAAACCATGACTGCCATCCAATACATGGTGGACGACATGACATGTGCTCCCATGGATGTGAAGATGTGGGTGGACATGGAGGTATGAATATTTCTCAAAAGTATGTGTGATGTGGTGAAAAGGTGTTGGTAGTCAAGCAGCTTGTTAAGTTTGGTCTCTGGTTCAAGGACCCCAGCGCGGACAGCACCGTGCTACCTCCCGGCACGTACGTCAAAGTCTCGGGGAACGTGCGCTCCTTTCAGGTAAGGCTCCATGACGAGTAGAAGCTACGCGACCAAGCATAGCCAATAGTGGTCCAATTTGTGGAGTTCAACACAAGTTTTATTGAAAGTTCAGCCTTACATACACAGGGAAAAAATGTTGATATTATCTCGTGATCAGCAGTTTTTCCATCTTCTGCCACTTGGCCACCAAATGGTGGCAGCAAACCACCATCTGTTTCCTGCACAGTGAAAGTGCACGTTCGGTTGTGTTTTGGGCTCGCATTTAGTGTTTAGATTGTTTTTTTTCTTGTGCAGGGGTTATGCTAAATGTATTCTTTTGTAGCAGGAGTAACCTCAAATAGTCTAATAAATGAACACTTCATATTAAAAAAAAAAACATGAGTGAAGTGTGCATGTTGTCAAAAAGTAAAAAGTTGAACAAACCAATAAACAAAGCCACCACCACAATGACGTCCCTTGATGGAAATAAAGAGCAATGCAAAGACGGGGAAAGTGTAGCTGTGTGTGCGTGTGCATGCAGAATCACAAGTCGGTGGTGGCGTTTCGCGTCAGGGCCCTGGAGGACATGAACGAGATCACGTCACACATGCTGGAAGTGGTCCAGGCGCACATGGCGCTCAGCAAGCCGCAAACCTCGGTGAGGGAACTTCGCACAAAATAAATGCTTGAACAATGCTAAAAGCGCTTTGCAGAATAAAACAGACCATTCTTTTGCTCATTTTAATTTGAGTCTTGTAACATTGTTGCAATTTGATGCTAATGCTAGTTTTTCAACAGTACATGCTAATGGTGCTATCCTAAGTGGTTAAGAACAAAAAAAAAATGTTGGCAGCATTGTTAGCATAAAGCACATAAACTTTTGAACATTTCAAATGTTTTACTACGGATTTTAAGGGTTTTTGTCTTTGGGTCCAGGCCGGTTTCGGAACAAGCAGCTACGCGTCGTCCATGCCGCAGAGCTACGCTAGCGGTAGCATGGACTCGGGCTACGCGGGTGCACGCGACATGGTCAACAATGGCTTGAGCAGCAATCAGAACCAGGTAAGCAGCGCTCAGGCGCAACGACCTCACCCGGCCGGGCGTGACGCCGCCTGACGTGTTCAACTTCCTTTGTGGGCGTCAAGGTGCTGAGTCTGATCAAAGGCTGTCCGGATCCACAAGGCATCGGCCTTCATGACTTGAAGACCAGGCTGCCCAACATCAGCATAATGGCCATCAAGTAAGAGACTTTGAGACAGACATATGACGCATCAAAATTATTATTTTTTTTCACCACCATTTAAAGTTGCCGCAAGTAGCAGTTGTAAATACAGCACAAACTATAACTCCCAAATACTTTGAATAGTTCAAACTTAAAACATTACTCATAACGTTGGCTTTCAGATGATTTGTTTTTCTAAAAATATACCACAAATTTGAAGGGGTGGGGTATTTTATTTGATGTTGTTAAATTTATTTGAAATTATTTTCTGTCCTCCTATTGAACAAGCTTGCCCTGGGAGGGAAAAAAAATATTTCAACTGACATATTCATGAGTTAATGTTAGTATAGCGAGCATCAATGATGACAGAACATTTTCAGTTTGCAGAAGTCAGCCATAGCAACATCACACTTGACTTGAGAATTTGCCTGTGGCAGTCACGCTTTATGGGAAGTGCATGAAGCGTGACTGCCACAAGCAAATTTTCTAATTCTCAGAAATGTTTCTGACCAAATCAAATTGCACTGAAGTTTTCCCACCATTTTGCAATTTTAAATTCATTCATCAACACTTAATTATCTTCCCGCAGGCAAGTTGTGGAGTTTTTGAGCAATGAGGGTCACATCTTCTCCACCATCGACGAAGACCACTACAAGTCAACCGATTGTGACCTTTAGTCTTTATTTCCACAAAATTTGTAATTGTAAAAACTTCATTTCCTATTAAAACATCTTGCGTGACCTTAGATAAAATACCATTGTTCTCAGCTCATGACCGGTCTTATTAATGCACAAATCAAGGGGTATTTAAAAAATCAGACAAGATATTTCGATTACGTTTTCTGCAAATAAATAGTCAGTTTGGTAGTTAGGAACTAATGAAACTGGCATCAATATTATGGTCATTAAACTTTTAAACAATATATTTGAACAGAAACGGTGCAGCAACAGCTCTGTCAAAAAAGACTTAGTCTTATTCAAATGTATTACAGCTATTTTGTTTCATCGACATATAGGAGTAATATGGATTACACTCCCCCTAGTGGTCATGTTGTGCATACCAAAAGTAGCGACACTATTAAATCTACTTTAGTAGAACATAACATTCTCTTGAGCTTTCTTCAGCGTCATTGCGAGCACGTCTTCCTCATTCTCCTAGTCGGAGCTATCCTCTTCGTATAATGGATCTGAGGGGACACAAGCTAAAACATTCAAGCTCACAAAATTAGCATCGTTAGTAGTTGCAATAGTTGCCATGGTACTTGTGGGTCATGTGCCACAACTAAGACTACAAATTAAATGTACAAACTGTGTTATTTGTAATCCACTACAGCAAATTTAAGTACAGTTATATCTAACTTATATACATTTGAATTGAGATTTTATTTGAAGTGTTTGTTTTCATTTATTGTGTGTACAAAATAGGACTAATGCAATGTGTGTGTGTGTATATATATATATATATATATATATATATATATATATATATATATATATATACATATATATATATATACTGTATTTGATGTGCAACAATTAATTGATTAATCAGCAACGAATCAATTATTATTTTTGAGCCTCAGAATGAATTGAACTTATATCTCATGGCACCACTACAGCAATTTTAGTGTGTTGGTCATTACGATGATATTTTTTGAACCACTGATAAGGCGTATGAATAGAATTAATACATGAAAGTAAATTAGGACGAGTTGACTGGAACGTGGTGGTCAGGTTCCCCATTTTTGGGGCTCACTTTGGAAGTGGTGTCTCTCGCCGACGTAAGTGTTGGGCACGGCGTTTGGAAGCGAGATCGTTTCCAGCTTACTTGGTGCAGATGGTGGCGGCCGATAGCGCACGCTTGCCGGCTGGGTAGAAAGAAAGAGGAACTTTGTGGTTTTTCAATGTGCGACAGGTTCACAGTGGTATTAGCTGAGACGTTCTAGTCTGATAGTATAAGGTGTCAACTTATGTGTCTGCAAAGCACTTTTTATACTTATCTTTTATATATAGAGATATATAGAGATATATCTTTATATAGCTCTATATATATAATTTTATTTTATTATTTTTTTTAAATAACTTGCATTGTAAATGCTACTTACAATAGCTGGCAACGGCGAGGAACTCCTTCTTCTGATGGTCATGTCGTCAAACGTTTTGGTCAGGACGGTTTTGTTTGCTCTCGGCATCGATAGATTCCTTTTTGGGGGTCTAGGAGGAGGACTTGTAGCGGGATGCATCTCCTTTAGAAACTGGTGCAAGAACTTGTCCGTCACCTCTGTGACACTTTCCACGCTGCATTTTGGGACCTGGTTTGGGGGCCACGGGAGCGGCTGCTGGGTGCAGACCACGTTCATGCTGAGTCTCTCGGTTGGGATCTCAAAGCAGATGTTGGGTGTGTGCAGAAAGCTGGCCCGGACGGTGGGCTCCAGGGTGGCCCCTTGTATTCGGAGACAGGAAAAGTCAACGAGAGGGTCTTTCTCCAGCCCGGGGTCCGGGGTCACAGCTTTCACATCCAGAGGAGGCTTCTTGCCCAGCTGATTGAGCTTGTACTTCTTCTTGTCGCTCAGCAGCTCCACAAAATGGCCTTGCATATGCAAAGGCAGATAAATGACATTCTCCGTCTTCCCTTCTCCATCTTGGTCATCATCTTCTTCGTCGTCCTCCTCGCCAAGGGCGTGGCAAACGACGGCGTCGACCTGGCCGCCCGGGAGTTGGACGTTTTGGCATCCGATGACTTCGAGTCGCTCGCCGATGGAGAGGCCGGGAAAGCCTTCCTCTTCCACTTCCTCGCAGTTTCTCGTGGCAGATACTTTTAATCCCGGAGTTTGGGCGGCTGCCGCGTAGAGCTCGTACACAGAGTCGAAGCCCCGGGGACGTCTGCGGAAGCGCCCCGCGTACTCCTCGGATACCATGAAGTACTGCTGCGCCTTGCACTTGGTCACGCTGGACATGATAGTCATGGGCGAGGTTGTCTTTCCGTGGAAGATCATCTGGATCCCCGTCTGGAGCTGCGGCAGCCAATTGCACTTGAACATTGAGCAGGTCTCAGGAGCCTCCACAACCTCCACCACCACGGGGAAGGTTAGATCCGGCTGGGAGTGAACTTCCTGCAAGCTGAGAGGAACCACAAAGCTGATGTCCTCGCACGTGTCGGTGATATCGACCACATCCATCGCCAAGGTGGACGGGAACTGCAGAACGTTCTTCCTCACTGCCAGCCACAAAGAGAAGACAAGTTTGGATCATCTTATAAAGGACTCCTGAAATTTTGGGAAATTGCTCACTGTTCATGATGGCGCTGATCTGGTAGACAGGGCTGAGGACCAGCGTGCGTTGGCACATGGCGGCGTTGTCAAAACGGAAGCGTTGACTGCGCAGGCCCGGCGACATCGCAATGTCCCTCGGGGTGAAGCGTTCTTCGTTCTCGTGCACGTAGAACTGGCCACGCGTCCCCAGCGGCACGTCCACCTCGGCCGAGGCCTGCCCCGGGCCGACCAGGATGCGGCAGCGACACCGCTTGTCCTTTTCCGCCACGGCGAGCAAAGTCAGGACGCTGCCTGTCCCCAGCGTGACGTCAGCCAACTCCACCACGGTGGAGCTGGTGAATGTGACGGGGAGACTCCTTTCTAAGCTCACGGGCCTGAGTTTGACCAGTTCCTCGATTGTGCTGTACGGCATCTCCTCTGGGATCACCTTTAACAAGCCTGAGAAAACAATGGACCTATTGACTACTTCTACTACTATATCATATATATGATACTATCTTTTTTTTGGCACCTTCATGGTCGACGGGTAGCTCGAAGGTCTCGTTGTCGCTGACGTCCTCGCAACAAACAGATGAGAGTTTGATGTCGGTGACTTTGATGATGTCCCCGGTGGAGAAGCACACCTCATTTCCAGAAATCTCATAGACAGAGCCTTAGAATTAAAAAAAAGAGAAATAGGAGAGGAGACTTGAAAGCGTTCATTTGCCCACAAATGAAACCTACCTTGGAAGTAGACCCCTGAGCAGACCTGGAGGATTCTGGGCAGACAAGCGCTGTCCAGGGATGCGATGTACTGCTGGAGCGGGAGCGCCATCGCGGTGGAGCCAAGAGCAGCAAATGCTTCATGCAGGCTCAAGTGTGCATGATGATGTTCCTTGTGCGGTTGAAAACACCCTCCCACAACAGCGAAGGAGGAAGTAGCAGGCCTCTGCACATTGCTTGCATGCAAAAATTTGCTACAACTGGTGGAAAGAGAAACCATGTACGTACATGTGAATATGTCATTTGTGCATTTACTTCAATATCATCAAACCGCTATTATCCATTCGTTTGATTAGAATTATGCACCAAATTATTTTTTGAAATAGTGGATTTTAGTCATCTTATTTTCCTTTGTATACAAATCCAATATTTTTTGGGGCAGACATTTTGAGAAAATAATTCATTTGACATGAAACTGGATTTTTCCATTTTTCTTCTCTTTGAATGCATCTTTTTTTTGTCACGTTGTGAGATTTCTTTCACGTGTCGGAAACGATTTGGGCCTCTTCTCAACATAAGGATGGGTGAAGGTGTGCTTAATGAAGTGGCCTGCTTTACGTAAGCCAAGCTGCTGTTAACGTGGGACTCGGAGCCACACAATTATCTCCATGCATATTTCAGAGCCGCGTATCTGTTACCGACCACACCTGAATGTAACGGAAGAGGGAGGTCACAAAAAGGGGATTAGTGAAGAGTCGAGAAGAAAGCCACGTTGCCGTGAAGTGTTTCAATTCAAGAGGCTGACCTTCTCTCTCGCTCAGACAACTATCAGGTGGGAGCTCTTACTCGAACTAAATAGATGGATCAACAGGAAGTGACAACCCAAATATGGACGTGAAGGTCCAAACAAGAAGTTCACCGGACTGGTCGTCGTCATGCTCCCCTCCAGAGCTTTCTTCTGACTTGAAGAGCATCTCCTCCTTGGTCTCGCCCACGGTGGTCACGCTCCTGCCTCAGTCTTCATCCTCGTTGCCGCCAACTTTACGACCCGTAGACGAGGGGTCCATAGGCCTCGTGCTCGCCAAAGAGCCCCCGAGTGAAGAACCAGGTAGGCGGCCCAAATGTTGTTCCAAAAGTGTCATTGTTGCATGTAAGATTTTGATTGACTGATTTCCTTCATATGTATGAGCAGATACTCATCAAGCGTGTTGTTCTCGCGAGTTGCTGCTCATCGTGAGCGTGTCCGTCGCTGTCAAACTTGTCATCGCCTTCGCTCTCTTAGGTAACCATGTCATGAAAAATTCGATATCGTGACACACTTTTGGTCGGTCCTGCGTCTCATTTTATTCTCTGCTGCTGTCTCCGACATAGTCAAGTTTCTACTTTATCCATCCTCGTCGCCTTCATGTGGCGTGAAGGGGAACTGCAGCACTCCGACCCAACAGCCGTCCCTGTCGAAGAACCCCGTCAGCAGCCACATCGTCAACATCACGGCAGGTACAAGAACATGATTTTGTTGATATACTTTGCAGCTGCCACGAATAATCGGCAACTCATCGAAGATCAAATTGATATTCACGATCATCGATGAATCGTTACGATACCTTTTCGGCGCGATATTGAGCGATTCAGTCTTTGCCCCCCCCCAGAATGCCCAGGTTTGGTCGGCGACGGCAGGCGCATCGTCGGGGGTACGCTGGCGGCGGCGGACAGGTGGCGCTGGCAGGCCAGCTTGCACTGGAGAGGGAAGCACGTTTGCGGGGGCGCCGTGGTTTCGCCGTGCTGGGTCGTCACGGCGGCTCACTGCTTTGTCGAGTAAGTGAGGATAAAGTTTACAACAAGAAGAAACCTGATGTCAAGATGATATTGATATTATGATATCATGATATTGTTCCTGTAGAAATAACATGCTGGAGGTGGCTGACTGGCAGGCGGTGGTCTCCGCCGTCAGCATCGCCGACGACTCCCTGGGGAAACGCTACCGAGCCCTTCAGGTCCTCTACCACCCTCTCTACGACACGCGCAGCAACGATTACGACATCGGCCTCCTGCGCACCATCGTTGACATCGATATGGACGGTAAGGTTTGATTTGACAGCATTTAGTAAATGAAATCATCAAAACAAAGTCAATACAATCATTTGATTTGATGTAATGAAAGCAATTCTTGCCTAAAAGAACAACGAGGTGCATTTTTTGGCAGGCAGGTCATGTCTCATTTGACGTTATAGCACAACATTTGTAGGTGGGGTGCGCCCGGTCTGTTTGCCCAATCCCGACGACTCCTTCCTTAACGGCGCACCATGTTGGATCACGGGCTGGGGGTCCGTCCAGGAAGGAGGTGTGTTAGTCTGACACGATCGACAGCTAATGATGAAGTACCGGAAACATACACTGCAGTCTGACATGGTTGACAGCTGATGATGAAGTACCGGAAACTGAGGTTAACTTGTTTTTGTGAGGTCAGGTTTTGTGTCGGATGAGCTCAGGCAAGCTCAGGTGAAGGTCATCGCTGAGTCAATCTGCCGCCAGCCGAGCGTCTACGGCGTTCACGTGACACCTCGGATGATCTGCGCCGGCTCCTTGAAGGGAGGGGTGGACTCCTGCCAGGTAAATCGAATCAGACGCGTTGAAGAATCGTGAATAAGTATCGACCATGTGATTTTAGGGCGACAGTGGGGGTCCTCTGGTGTGTGAGACAGCCCGGGGTGAGTGGAGGCTGGCGGGGGTGGTGAGCTGGGGCGAGGGTTGCGGACGGCGCAATAAGCCGGGCGTGTACAGCCGAGTCACACAACTGATGGACTGGCTTGGACAATATGTCGAGGTACTGTGAATTTCCGCAAATTTGCGGTTTGGCATTTGGCACGTTGTTGTTATTTTGCTGCCAAAGAGTGAAATTGTTACTCTGGCACCCTCTGGTGGAAGGTTTCGGTGAAGTTCGTTCTGTAAGTTCAATGTAAGATCCCTGAAATGCAAATATATGGATTTTTTTCTTCTTCTTTTTTGTTCAGTTGAAACAACTGGACAACTTAGAAGACCCCACTACAACAACTAGGAATGACACCTCATCACAACCGGACTGAGACATCAATGGCATTTATTTTCCAATTAAAATCCTAATAAAAGGGAGTCTTCTTTATTTTATTTTATTCCACTAAAGTTTTTTTTATTTTTTTTAGGTGAACGCAACACTGTTGCATAAACAGACAAACTGGCACCAAATGACACTAACCGGACTCTGGAGATAAAACTAGTTAGGCATTGTTGATTTGATCAGATAAGTACTTTGACCGCGGCGCCTTCTCTTCCGCGAGCGAGCGAGCGTCATAAGCAGGCAGAGGACGGACGACCCGACCCGATCCGACCCGACCCGACCCGACCCGACCCAGCCGGCCAGCGAAGAGCGCAATGAGCTCGGTGATAACAGCTGCAAGCCGACGGTGCCTGGCAGTCCCCCTCGGTGTTCTCCGGAGGCGCGTCGAGGGCTCGAGCGCCTCGGCAGCCGGAGATGGTGGCCTGTACGCGCAAGCAGGAGTCCATGACGTTCCGCTAGTGGGGCGGCGGTCCTACTCGACCGGGACGCTGTTGAACGACAGGCTGCTCTTCAGACAGGTAATGAGAACTTGAACCGGTAACTAAAATGGCGTTTACTTGTGTGTTCGTTTCGGCGCTGCTCCTTTTCACTATCTTAGGTTGTTAGCTTTAGCAAAGATAGCGCTCGGTCGTAACCTACTCTCAAATAAATGTTCATCATTCCACTAGTACAGTTGCAATGAGACACAAACTTGACACTTGGGGAATTGAATGTGTCATTTTGTCGAATTTGAAGCCACTAAGAAGCAATGGCGTTTGAAACTTTCTGCATTCGACTTTCTATTACCTCAATGCAACAAATACGATAGTTGTCATTTTGGAAAGGTATTTATTGAACAATACATCAGTTGGGGGATTATTGTTGTAATAGAACTGGCCTGAAAAACGTATCTATGATGAAACAACTTTTTTTTTTCATTACAAAAAGAATGAATTGCATTATAGTTAGCAATGATGTGTAACTGTGCAGAACATCAACTTTGTTACCTGATAGTTTTGTGTCTTTCAAGCTATTTGAAGCAGAGAGCAGCACCTACACATACCTGCTGGCCGACTCCGTCTCCAAGGATGCCGTTCTCATCGACCCTGTACTGGAGACCATTGACAGGGACCTGAAGGTCATTAGTGAACTTGGGCTCAATCTGAAAATAGCAGGTCAGCAAGTGAAAAAAGATTTCATTCAAGCCTCTTGGTGTCTCAGCGTGCATTAACCTTGTGTTTGGGGCCTTTCCAAGTCAACACTCACTGCCACGCCGACCACATCACCAGCACGGGACTGATGAAGACCAGGCTAGCCGGGCTGAAAAGCGCCATTTCCAAATTAAGCGGCGCCACTGCCGACATTCTGCTGTCCGAGGGAGACCGGATCACTTTTGGAAACCACGTAAGAGAACGCACCATGGGTAATATTGACGACCACAGCAAATGAGAGCGTATACCTGGATGTTAACTTGCTAACACCTGCTCGCTAGCACAAACGGATTATCCATCCCCACAGTATCTGAGTGTGAGAGAAACACCGGGCCACACTGACGGCTGCGTGACGCTGGTGACGCAGGATGAGCGCATGGCGTTCACCGGGGATGCCTTGCTTATACGAGGCTGCGGCAGAACTGACTTCCAGCAAGGTGACTTGTGTTTGTCAACCATGGAAATTTGCCCATACACTACATGGGCCAAACATTTTGTTGTTGTTGTTTTTTTCTTCAGCTTCCGGACTGGATTGCTAAAGTATTAACTAACAATTATTTATAAATTATTTCCTATTAGAAGGTTTCTTTAACTTGGAAAGTCATTTCGCTTTCACTTTGAATGGTGGATGGCTCTACTTGCTGGAGCTTTTGTTTTTGTATTACTTACTTACCTACCTACATACAGACAGACACAAGAGGGCAGTGTTGAGTTGTTCAATTGCTTCTGCCTCATCAGGTTGCTCTGAACGGCTGTACACTTCCGTTCACCAGAAGATCTTTACCCTACCCGACCAGTGCCTCGTCTACCCGGCTCATGACTACTTAGGTGGGCCGTCCCCGCAATGTTTGCATGTCACTCAAATAACTTAAGCGCGCGCTGACCACCGATAGTTGATTTTCCAGGTCAGACGGTGTCTACTGTCGGTGAGGAACGCACATTAAACCCTCGCTTGACCAAGAGCCTGGACGAGTATGTGACCATCATGAATAATCTGAATCTTCCAAAGCCTTCTAAAATCGGTACGAGACCACCTATGATCTCAGCCAATCACAACGCGATATTAGGCAAAGTACAAAAAAATGATTTTTGAAAGGTGAGGGACACAACACATGATGATGGAAAAAATAATCCTGCCACTGTTCAGCCAAAACACATACTACAAATGCGTTTATTTGTTCCGGCATCGATTTATATCACCATTATGGACTCCGCCGCGATGCCATCAGTTGAACTGGCTTAGCGTGCAATTGTTTAGATCGAAGAAGAAAAAAACCCAAAATCTTTTACAGTCATCAAATAACTCAAGTGCTCTTCTTTCTACTTGCAGATGTTTCAGTGCCTGCAAATCTGCTTTGTGGACTTCATCATGTTTGAGCGCCTTGTACAAGAGTGGACTTGAAGCAAAAGTATTGCACATTGTTGATCATTTTTGTAAATACTCATACTCTAGCATCTTATTTGACTTCAATTGAAAAATGCTATATAGCCACTCAGGACAAACGGACGGACGGACTACTGCGTGTGTCCTATTCATTTAACAATACGTTTATTTCTGTGGTTAAGTGCTAAAACACCTCTCTGTGTAATGTTCATATCCGATATGTCTGGAATGGTGTCAATCAAAACTAAAAATCTTTCAAGCTTTTTGGACAGGTAAACTGAATGACTTGGCGGATGATGTTTGTTTTCTATTGGATCCCGCCTACAGTCAATATCAGCCTTACTGTGTTTGAACTATTGAACTTGAAAGCGTTTTGCACGGCGGCCATGGAAAAATGTGGTGAAATCATTTGCGCTTCTGGTCAACAGCAAATGTCACTGTCGTCACTACAGTGTAAACAATACGTGCTAATGTGATTTTGAAAATAATTATCATGGTCATATGAAATAGTCAAATTTGAAATCACTGCAATGTATTGTGGAATTTGTATTGTCAGTGTTATGTGACAATGCCAGTTGAGTTAAATCTATACAAAAATGTGGTCGCTCGCTCATCTGCTAGTTTATTCAGTGTCAGCAGTAAAGACATTGCTTTGACAGTAGTTCCAAATTAAAAAAAAAAAAAACCAGCGGCAGTGCCAGCACCACCAGGCACTTCAAAAAAGAACGTTAACAAAAGTAAGACGTTGCTTGATGCTTTGGCTCGGTTTTTAGAATTGCTAAAATGCAAAGTGATCATCTGTAAAAAAATGTTTTGCCAACATTTTACCCAATGAAAAGTCACAGGAATAACGTGACCAATTCAGATGGCACGCATCCCAGATATTATATTAAGAAAATGGAGAACTTTTATTTGTTCTGACCTTACAGGCCTACTCATATTCAAATGACGCTCAGCCACTTTGTCACATCATCGTCAAAGCGGTTGTACCATTTCCCTTGACCGGGTTCATGTACAGTAAACACAGTGTTAAGTTACACGCCAACATGCCTGTTCATCATAAAGTACATTTTTGCTCATTTCATTTCATCCCAAAGGCGCTTTGATTTCACAAAGTTTCTTGGCCAAGGAAGGGAAGGCTTAAGGCTTGTAGCTTAGCTTAGCTTAGCTTACGTAGGCTTCTGACGGACGGACAGACGGACGGACGGCAGTAGTTTAAGGCAACAGTGTTCTCCATCTTTTCATCATCACAGTAACCAGCCTGACCGACCGGTAATATATAATAAGCACCCCGCTCGCTTAGCTAACGGCACCCGCAAACAAACGTCACCCGGTGGAAGCGTCTTTCTTTCCGCCATTTTTTAAATGGTCAGTTCCGTACTGTCCACACCTCCA
Organism: Syngnathus floridae; assembly: GCF_059516105.1. NCBI lineage: Eukaryota > Metazoa > Chordata > Actinopteri > Syngnathiformes > Syngnathidae > Syngnathus > Syngnathus floridae. The sequence goes on along the minus strand of NC_142422.1, from coordinate 1,092,898 downwards.
GGTCTTGTATGATGAAGTCCGTCTGTGTGGAGAGCGGAGCGTTGTGGAATGTGGGACATGAAAAACTGGAGCCTCGGTACAGATCTGCGTCTATCCAGAGACCAAATTCTCCCCTATACGTCCAAGGAAACAAAGGTCATCTGGTTAGGCCTTGTCAAAAAGATTTCTAATGTCTTGTTTCTTTTCATAGATAACTCCAACTTACCCTCCACCTCCGAGATGAAGAGACTCCATGTTGCCACTTACAAAGTAGGAATTCTCGCCGCTCCACTTATAAGCCTGAATGAATGGCAAAACAATGAAAGGCAATTCATTCGTTCACTGCTTAGCGTCTAAAATGAACCAAAGAGTTTGTACCTGGAAGTCAGGGTTGAAGGTGAATAGAAAAGTTTCTCCAGTTCCATAGCAGTATTTGCTTACTCGAAACGGATCGGATGAAAAGGCTCCAAAAACCTGAAGATCAGATATCAGATTTGACGATAGATGCTACGCCCCGACAATCCGAGCGAGCGAGCGAGTGAGCGACCTTTTTCTGTATATCTTTGACAACCAGCAGCACGGGACTGTCCAAGCCTGCCATATTTCTGTAGAGCGTCTTGAGGCTGCTCCCATGGACAGCAGTGCTGTAGACCAGTTGCCACCCGTAGCCTTGAGTTCGATCTGGCATGTGCGATGCAAGCTGTGAGCAAACGGGCCCATTAGTCACCGGTCAAAAAGAACGGGAGCCGATACTCGAGCGAGCGGCTTACGCTTAGCAGGTGTCTGTCATCCAGAAGCTCGCTATAATCACTCAGGACAGGTAGAACGTTATGAACTTTGCCCTGGTCCTCGGGTTCTTCAGTTTCAGAGTCCCAACTGCACAGACTCAAACGGCGCTTTGTGTCTTTTCCCGTGATAATCTGGAAAAGGCACAAATGTAGCACTCGTTCAAATATACAACACAGCAGTCAGTCATTGGAACACATTAAGACTTCGGGTCAAATCCCTTTTCTGAAGAGTAAGACATTTCATCCATAAGACAATCAATGATAGTCTTGTACCTGAACATAGGGCTGCTCACCGGCAAAGTAAAAGACCTTGACATTGTCTGCCAACAGCTTCATAGCTCCTGATTTCTTTGTCTTTGCTATGCTCATCACGCGTGTGCTACTAACTGTCATGATAAGGAAAGAGCATGTGCTTTCCCCTCATTTGCTTCGCCCTTCTCTAGCCGCCACAGTTTCCTTTCCCTGTAAACCAGCAAGGAAGGGGGTGGGCACTTTGCCTATGATGCTTGCTAAGTAGTCAGAGAAAGGATGTCCATATAAAGAGAGAGAGGCTGGCTGGGTGGGCGGGAGGGAGTTGCCACGACCGCTGTGCCCACATAAGCAAAAAGTCTTGAGTGAAAACAAGTATGATGAAATGAGAATCAAATCTGTAAGACTTACCCCCCAATTTGTTGCTGCAGGATTGCTGAGCTGTTGACTCGAAGGCCCCTTCTTTCCCACATGACACCTGTTCTGAAAGTGGGGCTTCTTCTTCCGATTGTTGGTGCACATATCTGGTGACCATTGTACAAAGAAGGTGTAGAGGTGGTCAACCCTACACAAATCAAAGGACTTATTAGCAAACGCACCGTTGTTGTTCTGCATAAAAACAACTACTACTCAATTGTACCTAATGGCGTGACTGGTCAATGGATTTAGCCATGTGCATCTTAAAATGCACATTTCTTTTTGGTCCAATTTCAAGACTGCATTTCTGAGCTCTGACATCATTTTGTACACCCACTTCAAAAAATGAGTGCAGTTCAAATGCCAGTTAGGATGACTCCCACTGGTATTGCCTCAACTTGTTGAATGAAAACTGCCACTGTATCTGTCCAGGCATGCACAGTTCAGAAAAAAAAAAAAAACCCCATAAGTATTAGTCATTGCAAAATAGGCGTGCACAGTCAAAATCAAGAGCTCCTTGGTTGATGCTCCTTGATTGCTAAAAATAGCTCCCTCTTGTGCCAGCATCCCATGCAAGTAAGGATTGAGAATCCTGTCTCCTCGTCACTTACTCTCCAACACTGTAGGCAACTCCCATAGCTGAGTGGAAAAATGGAGGTGGTGGTGGTGGTGGTGGTGGAAAGAGGAGAAGGCAAGAGATGATGGTGGTTGGAGGCTCAATGCTGTAGCAGCAGCATGTCCACGCTGAGCCTGCGTGGGAGCTCCCTCTTTATAGCCTTGCAATGCAGAGTTAAGCCCCTTTCAGCATAAACACACCCCTTTCCCTCCCACTTGGGCCCCCTTTGCAGAAAAATTTCACAGTCCAACATGTTAGTCATTAACTCAACATGCTCCTCGTCCTTAGTGTGGAGTTCACTCAGTTAATGTGCCTCTGCTCGGCTCTGCAAATTCAATAGCAGCCCCTGATCGTTTTTTCCACTATAGGTATGTTCTCCATTGAAATATGTCCACCGTAGCACGAACGGACATGGACCTGCCACACATTTCGGCGCCGCGGCAGAGGCAACCCGACACCTCTCCGAGGAAACACTCCCACTTTTCACTCTAGTGAACATTTTTGAGTTTTTTTTTTTTTTTCCTTAGATGAGGGGTTATGAGGGTTGCTTTCGTATTAGATGCCTCACCGTCAAATGAAAGTACGGGTAACCACCGATACAGTATGAAAGGACACAAGTTGTATAGCCCCCACCTCCCCCAAAACAGATTTCAGTTCTGCAAAAAAGGACAGATTGTGTAATCCCCATACTGGTGTTAAAAGAGTGAACACATCTGTTTCTCATTGTTGTTTTTTTCCACTTCTTTCTGTCCTTATTTTAGGGAGAACGAGAAAAAAAAGTGGCCTGCTGAAAATCATATCTTGTTGGAGAAGACGGCTGGAGTGGGATGTGGCCTGCAGTAAGTCAGAGCTCCTTTTTTTTTTTTTTTTTTAACCTTATGTAAGGTTCGGGATTTGGGGGGGATGGGACCATGAGAGTTAGAACGTGTATTTGTTCACGTTCTATCGACTGCTAAAGTCAATACTACTGTACAAAAGTTCAAGCCATCCTCTTTCCCCACAAACCATGGCAAAATGAAATCATTTAATTAATAGTGCAAGGAGATACAAAACACTAAACTTGAAAAAGATGGCTACTCTTTCACCTTCCTTCCCCTCCACTAATTAGTTGCTAATTAAGCTTGCATTTAGATTTGACCTGCAACTGACCTGTAAAAGCCATCCAAATTAAACAGAATCCTTTATCCTCCTCAGGATTATGGTTCAACTCCATTCTCCAACTCTGTATCTGATCTCTGTCTGATCACCCAAGTAAAGAGCTCCTAGTCCCCCTCCAGACCTGCAGGAGGCAGTCACATCACAATTAAACAAGCTTCCTGTCAGATACCAGGGACGGACGGCCGGACGGACGGCCATATTGCCGCCAGAGCAGCAGAAAAGCAAAGAAGGGAAGGCCAGAGAAAGCAAAGCCAAAGAGACACCTGGTCACACACACAACTGGTAGGAACTGGACTTGGTTTGCTTCATGCTCAGCTTGTTTGAAATGTTTGCTTTCAGCTGTGTTTATCTTAACGTGGAGTGGCTCAATCAATTTGGAGTCTTGATATTTTCCTACGATAGTGTATGTATGCAATTACTGAACCGAACTTCAAAGAATGCAATGTGGGCTTTGCGGAAGATGATCAACCTGACTAATCACCCTCCAATTAATTGTGCAATAAACTGCAGAAAAGAAAAAGAGGAAGACTCGAGTTGTTCTAAGGACCAAGGCCTTGCCTTGCCTTTTAGACTGAACTCAATAGTCTTGTGCTTCGTTTCCACCCACACAAAGCAGCGGCTCCTGCCTTCTCCCTCTATGATGCTAACCATTTGAACATTTTCAGGCTAATTTAGTCTTCCCATCCACTTCATTTTGGCTGAGCAAAAAATGTTTGAGGTCTTATCAGGATAAATGTGAATATTCACAGGCAAAAACCTTTTTCGATTGCACGTGTCAGTTTAAAGGTTAGTTAAATGAGCACAGTACAAGCGTATTGATTTTCACCAAATTATTCTTGCACATACATGGAGGAGAATGAAGCGCACAAGGAGATAATTGTTAGCATATGTGCTGAAGTCGGCCAGGGAGGCTGGCTGACTGGTTGGCTGGCTGTCCTACTTGGCACGCTCTGAGATTATGCAAGAGGAATTCAGGGAGTCGAAAACAGGATGGAACAGGACTGCGAGGAAGAACTACATTGAACCAACTATGGCTGAAATAAAGTGCTGATACCGAACTTCATTTGATCTTATGTCATGACAATGTGATGAAACCTTTGTCGACTTGCATAGAGCACAAAAAAAACCCAATTTGAAGTCGGTAGTAGTTTCTAGCAGGGACGAAGGAAGAGCTACTGAAGATATTTTTTTTCATCACTGGACAGAAAAGTATTTCCTTTTCAAGAGTCAAAAAGTGCCCAACCATCCCATTTGCAATTTGTATTTGTTTTAATGTATAATTCTTAACATTCAAGCTCATTAAAGTCAACAATAACTAAAGATATCTTGTTTTTCGTTTGATTTGGTCACATTCTATTGTGTCTTTGTGGATGTTACCTTTTAGCTGTTCTTTAATATTTGAGATCCTATCCATGGTTGTCACATTAGCCTGTCCATATTTTTAAAATGACAAGTATTCATCCAAATGAATTTTGTGTGTGCTGGTTTTCAGTCTTCAGTCAGGAGACTGTGACCCATTTGTGGCTTTCTTGTGATTCCAAGCTGGCACAATTTGGGATCGTTGTCCACTCGTAAATGTTGAGTATGTGTAAAAGTGCTAAACATTTACAGAAGTGTGGATTGCTGATGTGCCAAATGCCAAGCTACAGCCTCCCTCGTGTTGCATCCTTGGCCTTCGCTCGTGAGTCAGACCTGCAGCGCTTCATTTAAAAAAATAAAATAAAAAAAGAATAAAAAAACTGAAAGAAGTCCCAGCAATGTGATAGTCACTGAAAATAAAAGTCTAAATACAGAAGGGGTTCGCAATATTCAAGAGCAAAAAAAAAAAAGGCAAATGCTTTTAAGTTGGCAGACAATATCTGTTTGAATTACTGCAATAATAATAATAATAATAATAATAATAATAATAATAATAATAATGTTTTAGATAATAGAAGTCATTATTTCAAATAGTAGCATTTCGATTTTTCGTATACTTGGATCTTTTCCCCCTCATAATAGTTCAAACCCCTTTTATTGTGTTTATGTACGATAATAAAGCAGACAAAGTAGGTCGAGTTTTATCCTTTGGTTTATATTCATATATGTAACCCTCACTTGGATATCCATAAAGCTACAGTGAAGCGTTGCTTTTTTTTTTTTTTTTTTTTCTGGTGGTTTGACGTTTATGTAACTGGTGGAAATGGGGTGTCAGATTTCCCCTTGCGAGAGACGAGCCTGTGTGAAAACGGGCTCCCAATCTCATCTTTCCTCGATCAATGAACAAAACGATCCTGAAAAATATGCACGAATTTGGAAGCGTCAAATGTCTTCATATTCAACATTTTCAATTGAAAAAGCCTGCTCAGCATTCATGCAAACAAAGAAACAAACGTTCCGGGGATTAGACAATAAAGTCAAACCACTACTTTTAAAAGTTAAAATAATTCTGTTATTCGCCCATTTCGAATCAGATGGAAAATACTGGATAGGTTTTTGAATCCAAAAATGATCAGCTTCTTTGTTCTGGAGGAATTCCTCCTTCTTAGACTGACACCTAGTGATCAAAAGGAAGAAGTACATATTAGCTGAGGCCTACACAATTTTAACAGTCCAATGTATTCATGTGTCCTTGATTATTATTATTTATTATTATTATTTTTAAATACTATCCACTCTGCATAGGTGTGTGTAGCATTATTGATGACGTCAAGAAAGGAAGCAATGACAATTTCCCCCTTGACACCTTCATTGTTACTCCTTTGCAATACAGTACTTTTGTGGTAGTGACAAGGCTAATCCGCTGGGGGGCAGTAGTTAGACACAGAGGTGTGAAGACGGACAATAGAAGGCCATCAAGACTTTGGCGTGGGAAGGAAGGAAAGAAGGAAGGAAGGAAGGAAGGGAGGATGAAAGGAAGAAGGGAAGGACTTTTAGCAGCACTGGCCATGAGAAATGATTCCTCATATTTATCACCACATACTGGGGATAAAAAAATGCATTTAAAAGTAGAGCACAGTGATTATTAATTACAAAGTATTTCAAAGTATGACAGTCATGCTGCCATTTTTGAAATATTAGCATTTAATTAGTGTCATGAAATATTTGTTGACACAAGCAACGTTTCCTCAAGCGGCAATTATGGCTGCATGCTGCTCACCGAGAGATTGAAATAACCAGATTACAAAAAAAAAAAAACAGCTGGAAGAAAGAAACGGCACATAAACGGAGGCATTTGTTCTTATATTTGTGCCAAGCAAATAACCTGGTTGTTTTCCTTGACACCCATCAAGCATTCTGGAGTCTATCAATTATTGTAGGCCTACAAGGACACATTTTGCAAATCCCGTTTAGTTGTTCAACGTGTGAGTTTCCTTTCAGCCAGTGTTGATCATAAACCTTTCCAGGAATATTTGGCGGATGTAATAACACCAAACTATTGTGGACACATTTTTGCATCACTAGGTATTCTTAAATGACTGTACCCAACTATTTGAGTGATTCTTTTTTGCTCTAAGGGTATGAAAAGATGGACTGGCATCACGTGGTGTATTTTTCTCGACAGTAGATGACAAAGCTTTTCTTGAGGGTCTCCCTCTCTCCCTCCCTTCCTCCCTCGTCCCTCCATCATCCCCTCCTTCATTGTCTTCTTGGCCTTGTAAACTCCTCTTCCCCTCTCATTGTCAGCCCCCTCTTCTGCCCTCTGCTTCCTCTTCAGCTTCGCGCTGTGATTAGATTCACACAGTCTCGTATCATTGTCACTGACGCACACACACACGCGCACACACACACTGCTCCAAAGCCTGTAAATAACCTAAACTCTGCATGAACCCCATCCCCTCCAAACACACGCACGTACACTAATAAATGTGTGCTAGGCCAGATGCTGCACTGTAATTGGCCAATGTGGCTTCCTGCTCTGGTGAAGATATTTTAATACACTCCCTTAAAGACGCACACACACATGCACAAACGCACACATGCTAAGGCTGCCCCTAAAACATCTGCTGCACAAGCTGCACATGCATATAGGCACACAGTAGAAGCAAAGCTACAATCAGCATGCAGGGAGCCCCTCCCGGTTTAACCACCGGGCCTGCCACCAATTTCAAAACAGCGCACACGCACACACACGCACACACACACACACACACACACACACACACGCTCTGAGATGGCATCTGCAGTGCTTCCCTTGGAAGCTCCTCTTGGCAGTGTGGAAAGATTACTTACTGGTTGACTTTGCCATCTCTTCAGATTTGCATCACCATGTACAACTCACTGGTTGGAAGTTGTTTTTTTTATTTGGTTTTTTTAAGTTGCCTTTACAAATATAACTGATTAGTCATTTGATTGATATTGATTTTGACAATAAGTTGACTTTCAGACGCTGTTTCAATAGTTTGGCGGTCTCCTTTTGCCAAATAAGGTAACCACATGATTAGAAATACCACTTAATATGTACTAAAAGCATTATTAAAAGGGCTTAAAGAAAATAACCTTCTGGGTTTGATCGTTGGCTCGGTTCCTAAGAAGCGGGGTAGCACACAAAATGCTCATTTGTGGCCTTGAAAGAGGGAATACAATACTTTGTGGAGTGAATATCCTTCCTATAAAAGAAAGATGTGCATATTTTCAGGAAGTCTTTTACAATTTCTTTGTATCTTTTTCAATCTTAAGCCTGTCTGTGGTCAGTAGACCTGACTCTTAATTTGCTTCCAATAAAGAGCCACAAATGAGAATTTTGTTGACATTATGGCTGCAATTTAAGAAAAGTTGAGAAAAATACATTGAATTTTTCCTCCATTTTTTTTTCCATTGCTTTAACATCCAATAGTGAGTCACTGAAGTTTGACATGTTTTTGACAATAGAATAACAACAACAACGTATGATAAGTTTGTATCCTTAGTCACTTTAATTAAATGGCGGAAAGTGTCAAGTCCAATTAAGAAGCGCCGCTGATTTGACTGGCAAGAAAGTGGCTCCATCATTTACAGTCTACTTACCTGACTAGTTAAGAGAGATTGGGAGGAGTGTGTCGGCTGGGGCTGGGCTGGGCTGGGGTGAGAGAGAGAGAGCGAGAGAGAGAGTGAGACGTATCAAACACAAGCCCCCTGCTGAGTGGGGAATGGAAAAGCTGCTGGCACCAACATGAATATTTCAGCAGATAGCAAAAACTCTCTGTACCCTTCCCTCCCTCGCTCGCTCTCTCTCGCTCTGTCTGTCTCTCTCTCTGTGTCACCTTCTCCATCTCTCCCTCCCTCTCTTATCAACCAGCTCAGCTTCCTTTGCTCTTTTGTGGAGTGCACGGTGATAATGAACGGTGTGATAGCAATGGACCGGCCATGTTGTGGGGGTCGGTCGGAGACCTGCTTGAGCCCAAATCGGGGAAGGCCTACTCCAAAATCAATTGTCAATTGAACCCAATATGTCTGCGATTTCTCCCATTCGTTTGCCAACGCTTCAGTGTTGCTGTGTGTGTGTGTGTGTGTGTGTGGTGCCACTGCAAAAGTCAAATTGTCATTTGCATGCAGCAAAGGTGAGCGATTGCCTGTGGGAGCTGTGTGATGTCAACTTGTTTTGTTTTCGTTGATTGCAAAAATCATAAAAATAAAACACTCGTGTATGTTTGTCTACAGCGCAAGTTGCAGGTTGTTTTCTTCTTGTGTTTTTAACAAGTCACAGGAGATGGTGTGAATCATCTAAATGCAATTCCTGCTTCATCTTTCAATCCAGCGCACATTTTTAGTGCAACGCAGCCAAAATAAACAATACTCATGGGTTGCCATGTGTGCTCCTTTGTTCAGTCCTTGAGATACTAAGTGTTTTCTGAAAGTATGCGAGATTCCAAAAACGCACTTCAACTTGTGGGAACATAAACGGTGGAGAAAAAACCAAGTGGTTAAAAGAAGAAGAGAAAAAGCAATCAAGTTTTCAGTCCAAAAATAGTGCATTTATTTCTTTTTCACTTTCCAACTTGTGGCTTGCTTGTGTTTGGGTGTCTCGGGCTGACGCTGCCAAAATAAACAGGCAAATAGCCTGCAACCTAGATAAGCTGCACACAAGCAGCCTCATTAATTGTATTTGTTTATTTTCTTCATCAGTGTGTGTGTGTGTGTGTGTGTGTGTGTGTGTGTGTCTGCAGCTAGCTGACACATTTCTATGTCTGAATTGTATCTTATACATTTAACATTTTATTCAATGAAGCATATTTTCATCCCAATTTGTTGTTGCATTCAGCCTGCAAGGCCTTGCTTTTTGTTTGAATCATCTTAAATGAATATCAGTCAGATAGTTCACGTTTGTCTTCTGGCTCGTTATTCTCCTCAAAACATGCAAGTCAGCATCTTGCTGTTCTGGTTGGCCCCGTTCGGTGGTGCTTTGTGCTCCTAACAGCATTGTCGGTGTCCTCTGGTTCATTGTTCAGTGCACATATTGTTTCAGCCATGTCTAATTGTACAAGTGTCCAATTTATCATCTTGTGTGATAGCTATCTCTGCAGAGGACATTGGAGAGATAGAAAGAGAAAGAAACACCTGCCTGCCTGCCTGCCTGCTATCTTTTGGTCTGCCTGCCTGACTAATCAACAGCACTCAATTATCCCCTCATTAGTCAGCCATTCAAAGTGCTCTTAATCGAAAGCCACTTTTTTGCTGTCTGTCAATTTTCACTTATGCATGTCCAAGTTCATCTTCTTTTGGCTGTGCTGTCCTTCCGTCCTCCTCGAAATGTCTCCCAATGCACCTTTGCGTACGCACGAAGGTGGGTGGGCAGGCGGGCGGGCACGCAACGTCAGCTACAATTGCATATTAATCCAGTCTTGATGTTTAAAAAAAAAGAGCTTTATTGACTGCCGGAGAGTCATCAATCTCTCACTAAGGCTATTATCTTGGCACGATGTTGACCTTTGACCTTTCACCTGCACCACTGGCGTGTTTATTTAGCCCTGAGTGCATGTTTTCATTTGGACACAAGAGGGGGACATGGACTTGCTTGTGTGGGCTGTAATTAGGCCAAGCAGGTGCACCAGGTAGAAGTTGAACAACCTGCTGCATGGGAAAGGAAGGAAGGAAGGAAGGAAGACACTGGAAAAGCATTGTTTGCAAAAGCCTCCATTTCACTTACAGGTAAATTCATTCATCATGGCTCCATGCAGAAAAAAATAAAAGGGGGGGAATTATTTTGGTAAATACACATTGTACAAAATTGGATCTTTTCAAAATGCCTGTTCGTTTGTTGTGTATTTATACATAATGGTTGACATCATTGATAAGTATGATTGTGACACATTTTGGCAGCGGGCTCATGTGGGTATTTGTTTGCACACTCTAGGATGCGAGCTGGATGTTCGGAGGCCATCATCTGACCACTTTGTTTGTGACACGCATGCTGACAGCATATGGTGCAAGACCAGATCCGTGGGCCCATGTGCAAGGTAAAAGGAAAAAAGAAAAACAGTTATCCTGACATGTCTGTACTGTAGTTTTGCCTCTCTCTCTCTTTCTCTCTCTCTCTCCTCCCCCATACGTTGGCATATGTTATGTTTGGTTGGCGGTGTTCCACATGCCAATCTGATGCCCTGGGCTCTGCTGTGGCTCCATGCCACCTGTGCCACTGCAACCGCCTGCTCACAGGCCAATTTATCCAATGATAAATGACAAGACAGATACGAATTTATGACCGCTATTTTTAATCAATGCATTTGAACAAAGTCGCACACATTTGACACACCTTTGTAATGATTGGCTGCAAGAAATGAGAGAAGATCTTTTTGACATATGATTTATTCTAAGAATGTTTATCGACTCATTTGTTTGTTTTATCTCCAGTATAGTTGTTCATGTGTGCATCTGTGCCCCTGACATGGAATGACGGACGGAACAATTAAATGTCTGTACCGCTTGCCTGTTAGCATTCAACGGAATACGTTAGCGTCCAACTTCTAGGTGAATCGTTGACCCAATTGTAACAAGACCATTTCAGTTTGTACACTTTTGTTGGTGCTTTGTATCATCATTTTCCTTCTGATATCATCCAAACTAAGGCTACTTTTGAATAATTATTCACATTGAAAGTAAGTCAGTGGGATGAAAAAGGAGAAGGTTAAAAGATGTTTGTGTGCAGGTTGCAAACAAACTGGGCAGCTAAGCAGAAAGGGGAACAAAAATCTAACTCCAGGCAACACTTTTTTTCAATCGCTGTGCTGTTGACCAAACTGGAGTGGGCCACGCATAGCATTCCATGGCTCTTGTGCGGAAACATTTCATCTGTTGAGCTCCACCGTACGAGAGGATCCAAAGTGCCAAGCCCCCGTTTTGTCATCATCTGCTCAACCTGAAGCTGCAAGTGTTCCAATCCCCCAAATTGTCAGACCACAGCTGACCAAACACGCATATTTGGATGGATCGGTTAGTTCGGTGGGATGGAGCACACCTGACCCCTCTCCCGCACAAGAGCTTACCTATTGAGGTGCTCAGTAAGGATAGGATGGATGCATGGATGGATCTCCAGCACAATGCGGCAAGTGAGAAGCAAAGTATCACACCTGACCCACACGCACTCAGGTGCCCCGGTCAAAGTCTCAGTTGGCCAAAGGAATCTATGGAGACTTCATTGGATCAGCTGTTATTTGGGGAGGCCAAATGTTTGATGGGTAGGAGCCAGAATAAGAAATCAGCCAGCCAACGGAGTGAAAAACAACTCCGCAAGATTGACCCAGCTCTAGACGTGATACCTGCATGCCATCCACTTCTGCTCCACACTCAACCAGGGATGTCCTTCAAATATTATTTCATATATATTTTCCCTTCAATTGCAATGTTTTCAACTAAGTGAAAACAACAAAGGTTTCTCCAGCTATGGAAGTGCTTAGGCTCCCTCCCGCATGGACATCAACAGAAAGCGAGAAGATCAAAGGCATCATTTACTGTCATATTCATTATGGAACTTTTGTTCCACCCTTTGATAACGGAGGATATAGTACAAGAACACATCAGGCATTCATTATTTGACACATTTTAGGTTCTTATACTAATACACCAGAGTAAGTTCTTCACCGGCCCTGTTACACCTCAACAGATGAATCATGAAGAAAGGCTGAATATTGGCAGTATTTGGATTCTTCACGTCCATGTCAACTCGTGCAGGAATTCAAAGGGTGTGTTCTTCGTGGCCACAAAGCTTGCCAAGTTGAATTGCCTTTTAAGTTTCAGGCCAGTTTTTGTCATCATGTCCATCATTGTCCACGTGACAACCAATATGCCGTGAGCGCTGGAGTCCCGATTGCCCCCCACAAAAAGAATGCCATGGCGTTGCTGTCAATCTGAACATGATTGCCGAGGAAAATGGTTGCTTTTGTCTTCAACCTTGGGCTCAATGTGATTTCCCAGCCTGATTTTCCTTCAGCCATCATCCCAAGCACCCCCACCCAGCCCAGCCCAGCCCAGCCCAGCCCATCCTTCTTGTGTTTGAGCTTCTCAGCAGGGGGCTGCACTTCCCCATATGCAAGGATGAGTAAGCGGCGGCCTATGCGTTGTGCGTGTGTGTGTTTGTGTGTTTAGCCTTTAGGCTAGTCCCAGAATGTGTTCATGTGATAATTGAGTATTCCGAGTTGCGTCCCAATGCACACAACTTGGCTCCGACTAGCTCTTGCGTATCTTGACGGTGTTCCAGACCCTGAGCATTGGTCACGGCCCACGGAAATGATTTTGCCAGTGTCTATTCATTTCAATTGCTTCTACTTTCGTGCAAATGAAAAATGAAGAGTTTCCCCACATTTCCTGGGCTAGAAAAGAGTGAGGAAGGACGGAATTAGTACATCATGGCATAAGTTTTGATTCTATATCATTTTGCACTGGAAATATATTGTTGAGAAAATGAATATCTTCCGTTTCCCTGATTGCATTGCATACACAACGACTGATATTAGCGTATTAGGCATGACTGCAATAGAAAATCATTGAAAATGTTCTCATGGTTTATCAGTAAACGGTAAAGCGTTTCAACACAGACCGTTTGAGGAGTCACCTGTCGCAGTCTGAGTCAGTTTGAGCGAAAGAATTGAACCGTTGCCATGCTACAAGGTCATGGATTTTATTGGGAAGCTAAAAGCAAACGCAGCAGAGATGAACACAGCAGAAATTCACTCTCGGGCTTTTAGCATCCATGGCTTCTTACACATTGACAAACACGCATCACATGGCGGGCAAATCAATAAATAAATTGACACGGGCCGTGGCCCAAGTACATCTGCTATGTCAATGCATGGGAAAAGTGGATATTCAGTCATTTTCTTTTCTTTTTCTTTTTTTTCCACCCTGCTGTGCAAAGAAAGGGGTGATGTAAAGAGGAGGAGAGGAGGAGGAGAAGAGGCGTTGCCCAGGCCTTGTTGAAAAGAGAAGAAGGAGGGGATTAGGCTTGGCGCTTGGCTGTCCAACCAGCGGCCATACAACAGCAGCATTTGCAGCATTTGCCTAATCCCTGGCTAATGGTAGTTTAGCGGCCTCCTCGGACACGCAAACGCTCGGCCTCCTTCTCTTCTCCTCCTCCTCCTCCTCCTCCTCCTCTCGTCTCCTTTCCTGCCTCGCTCCGTCGCCCATTTACATAACATTGCGACGGTTTATGTCTGTGTTGGTTTTGGAGAGGAAAGTAGCAGAATGAGTCCGGACATCACACAAACGTGTCCGTCGTTTTGTCTGTTGGAGATGCTGTGTGTGTGCGTGTGTGTGTGTGTGTGCGTGTGTGTGTGTTTGGAAAGGATCGTGTGAAAGGAGGCAGAGAGAACGGCCAAGTGATGTGATGACATGTGTCACCCACACATACTTTAAGTGTGCTCTGATCCAGACCGACTTCTTTTTTCCGTTCTATTTTAAAATGTATTTTTATCATGTGAAATGAATGAAAAAGGATCAGAAAGAAAAATACAATTCCAAATGAAAAAAGTCTCACTGTGTATATTTGGGTTGAATGAAATATACGCGGCTTTATGGAAGCACCCATTTTCTTTGGATAACACCGTCAAATGAGATAACCAATTCTATTGTTTGACTAGCTGGCTATCCATGCTAGTCAAATAATATTAGCGGCACTCTTGTCAGATGTGTGTAAGTTTGCCCTTGCTCATTTTCATTTGGCCCCATAGAGCAGAGTTTTCCATTGGCTTCAAAGCCGTGAAGCTGCCGAGCTCAGTCGGGGGCCTTCAAAGCTGCCTTCTCTGTCGGCAGGTTTAGGCACAGAGAAGGCTTCTTGTTCTTCAAGGATTTGGCTGACAAATAACGCTGAGCTGAGCTGAGCTGAGCTGAGCCCGGGCGAGGCGAGGCGAGCTGAGGCAACTGGCTTGCACCTTGACGGACGGGATAGGCGACAGACAGACACACAGACGGACTGCTTGTGGTCCGAAGCCTTTTCTACCACCCCAGTGAGTACAACTTTTGCTTTATTATGCTTTTATTTTGTTAAATGTTGTCATTTTCTGCAGCACCCACACACATTCTCCTTTTGCCTCACATTTGTGCAGCTGCTGCTGGACTTTTGTGGCGTAACTCTATTTTAATAACTTCCCAAATAAAATTGAAATCCGGCATAGTGCTGTGCTGATGTAACATTGTTCTGACGTGCTATCCGTTCGAGTTTTGCTCCGGCCGGCTTCATCTTGTCTACTTAAGGAGGCAACAGCTAAGTGTTGAGAAAACAGGGAGGAGGCACGAGCTTTCTCAAGCCAATCATTGCACAAGACCAATAACATTTTTCTCATACAATATGCAATCCATAACATGATATTACAATTGGCTTGCATATTAGCTTGTCTGATCTATCCGATTCATTTCCATGTAAATGAAAAGATATCTTGGAATACACAATAAGTAGAGAGAGAGAATTGTTGAAAATGATCATGCTGTATAAAATGCATCCAGCCAAAAGACATAGTTTCCTTTTCTTTTCCATTTGTAAAGGAAAATCATACGGATAAATCCTTCCTTGGCAAAACAAATGAGCAAAAATATTGGAGTGAGCAGGAACCAGTATGACATTTGTGTGTGTGTGGATGGCAACACAAGCATGTGTTGCCATCAGCTGTGCCCAATGTGGGGCAATATTTACTAAATGTGTCTTTATATTTTTCTATAATGCTATACGCAACTGCACCTTAACCAAGCTGCTACTTTTATGTTTGTTGGAAACTTAAAATATATATATTTAAAAAAAAAAAGAAAATCCCTATTGGAGAAACGCTCAAAGAAAAATTGCATGTGCTTCTGCATGGTTCCCTTTTTCAGTTTTGTTTTCTTCGGGGTCGAACCACTGCAATAAGTGCGCTGACGCCACAGCAACATTTTCTTGACGTGATCCAAAGTGTGCCTTGCCTTGCCTTGCCTATAGCTGTAGTTTGATGTGTGCATATCGTAAGGAAGTGCAAAAGAAATCTCAAGTATTGTTGCCGCTGCTTTGTGGCTGCGCTTAGTTAGCATCACTTTGCTTCTCCTATTCATCACACATGTTGATGCAGACGGACGGCCATTGTCCTCTTCTCTTATGGCCTAGCCGGATACTCTTTGAACTTGCTTGAGCTGCACCTGCTCTTAAGTCCTCTTGTCCTTCTAGGATCACAGGATTCACACACACACACACACATTGGGTCTTTCCAGCGCTATTGCTGTCATTGTCCCGCTCTTGGGATAAGAGCATCAAGTAAATGGGCAAATTGTAATTGTAAATTGCAGGCCTCCCGCCACATTTAACGCTAGCGACCCTGTGGGGACCAAATGGAAACGGGCAGCCATTATAATTACTCATTCAGCCTTTTGGAGGAGAGATTCACCGTTTTGTGGTTTTGTTGGAAATTTATAGGGAACCTCTGTGACCTCCTGGCTTTCACATCGGCCACCGAGCCCCTGGCCGGCCGGTGGGCCTTCTTCCTCCCCTCGTGTCATTCGCCCCCCCCGCCCGCCGCTGCATTCCTGCAATCTGAAGCTCAAAGTCTCTCACTCGCTCCCCCCCACCTTTTCTTTTTGTCTGCTTTTTTGATTGATATTTTTAGACTTTTATTGCATTGATGTTATTCGAAGGAGTAAGCACATTTTGAACGTAGGTGTTGTCTTTTTGAGAAGAGAATCGTCGAAAGCGTAGTCAGCTTGATTCACCAGCTGCTTTAAAACGAAGAAGGAACAAAGTGTTACGTCACTCACCGGAATATGATAAGAATGGAGGATACGGATGCAAAGTGGGCCAGCCAGCAGACAAGCTCATGCAGCTTAACTGGCTGGAGGAAGCATGCAATTGGCACGTACCGCATCACCAGAATGATGTTTTCAAAAACGTATCATATCCACTCTCATTTTCGAGGTGATTAGTTTTGCTGATTGCATCCGAAAATGGTAAGGTGAGGTGAAAATGACTGGAAGTGGGTAGCTGCAGATTTTGCTTGAAAAAATCAAAGCACGGAATGTAACATTGAAGTGGAGACTTTTTGAATCCAAGCGGGGTCAAAAATTGTGAATTTGTTTGAAAATCTCTGCCATAGCCAAATATGCGTAGTAAAAAGTACTAATGTGCGGATACTCTATTCATTCGAATTTTTCTTAAGCCGTTTGTATTGTCAGGCTGCCACATTTCCCCTTTTCAATTTGTAAATGTACAGTAGCCAGTGTGTTGCACTGACAATAAATTTCAATTGTACATTTATGCTGAACATCTTTGGTCATTTCATTCTTCCAATTGTAGGAAGGAATAGCAACCAAACTGAAAATGAGTCATTTCATTTGAACTGGTACTAATGCCACCTGTAAAAGTTGCAACCATATCCTGGTCAAATAAAAGCCATATTTTCTCATGCCACCAGGAGCTATGTCAACATGACAAGCGAGCCTTTTTTGGGTTCTTGCTAATTCTCCATCCAGCCTTTCCCCGCATGTTTGGTGCCCACGCCAAAGTCAAACTCTGCGTGCACGTTCAGACTGACAAACAGTCTGACTTTGGGCCAATTTCCATGCTCTCCACTGTGTGTGTGTGTGTTTGCAAAAGCTGTGGCAGGAAACCCTGACAAACAAGAGGTATCGTGCACAGGAACTAAGGAAGTGAACTAGCACTGGGCTTCTGGGTTTTGTGGCCTCATTAACAGCCCCACCCTGTCTCCCTGTCTGTCTCCCTGTCTGTCTCCCTGTCTCCCTGTCTCCATCTCCTCTTCTGCAGCTCTCCACCGTGCTAATCATATTCCTCGGAGCAAACATGAGAGGGTAGACGGGGATGGGGTAGGAGCAGGAACAGGAACAGAAGCGCTTCTGTTTCTCCTCGTTACTCAAGCTCAGAGAAGAAAAGGGCAAAGTGAGTGAGACAGATAGATGAGGAAAGTGGCTAGAGAGAGAGTGCTGTAATTAGTTTGGCTTTGCGCTGGCCTGACGTCGGGAATACCTGAGTCTCTTCCTGCCTCACCACTTTTGAATTATGCAGAGTGGGAGAGGGTTGTTACGTTGCGAGGAGGTGTCAGCAGGCAGTTGCGGCATCGTCACACCCACCCAAACGACACTTTGAGATCCGCGTCTGTCTGTCATCGCCGCTCACAGGCGACGTGTCAAAAGTCTGCCTGCCGCAAGATGGAAATAATTCCATGTACTAGCTGTAAAATCATTCAATTGGGATTCATGCCAGCGAGGGAAGAATGCCAATTAATAAAATAAAATAAAAAGTTGCTGTGAATTTCATTTGGACACAATTATCAGGTGCTTTAGAAGGGAAAGTATTTCCATCATAACATATTCAATTCAATTTTCAATCTTAATTTCAACGGTAATATATCTATAAAATGTGTGGTTGCAAAAACTTAGATCATTTGAATCTTGATACGTTTCATAAGTAGATGACTATACTTCCAAAATATTGACTTTTATTCTGTGCAACCACTAGATAAAATAAAACACCATTTTTTTCGGTGTACCTGCAATTAAGATCAAGTGTAAATGAAACATCATTTTTGTTTTGTCTTTATATATGTATTGTTTTTTTTAAATGTATTTATTTATATTATCAGTTCAATGTCGATGCAGTGTGTAAATTTAAAGACGTTGATATTTGGAGTACTTTGTGTGCTGTCGCTGCCACTGTGGCGGAAATGCAGCAAATTATTTGAACACTCCATAAAATAATTACCATGGCAATGAGGCTTGAGTAGTATATTTAGCGAGAGTAACCATGATGATGTAGTGCGTATTAATCCAACATTTTATTTGATAATATCCTTGACAGTAATATGGTTATTTTATATAATAATATAGGAACCTCAACCAAAATGGACTGGATTTAATGACATGCTATTGAAAAGACTGGCCGGCTTTTGTCCGTCAGATGTCAACATTTGATGTGTGGTATTTTAATAGCGCAACAGAAAAGAGGTGGCAGCCCAAGTTTCATGCTGCAAAGGCCCGCAACGGTGTGCTGGTGCCATGTTCATTCACAATAATCAGAAATTAAATATTATTTCCAATGGCATTCCATGCTTCATAGGAATTCTTGTATTCTTTCAAGAAGCTCTATTTGACCAATCATTCAGACGGTGTAAAATGTTTTTGTCTCTGGGCCTTTTGCTGTTCTTTTCCCGTTCTCCCCCCGCCCCCCACTCAGTTATTTTTCGTGCATGGCAAATATAGCCAGACGTGTCTTTGGTCCGCCTGTCAACATGAGAACCGGTGCTACTTCAGTAATCTCAGCAGCAGATTAGTTTTAGACAAACAGTAGCTAATAATAGCAAACAAGTTAGATAGGTGCCACAAGCCACACACAATGATTTCTTAATTCTACTGCTGATGTGCAATCTCACCACTTTTCATATGCTTGTGCCACTCTTTGTTGGGCCATTGAACTCCACCGTGACCTTGAAATGACACTCAAGAATCTTAAAAGCCACGTCAGCAAAATATAATTACATTCACCGCCATCAGCGTCAAGGGTTTAATCAAAGGTCAAGTGGGAAATGCCAGCGATAAGGAATATGAGATTTGCTCTTACGCACACAAATGTGCTGATGATATTTCATCGAGTACTAAGCGAGCGTAGCGTACAGGCCAGTCAAACAGTACAGAGGAATGTCGTGGTGTGGATTATTACATTATTAATACCGAGGCGATAGTTCCCGTATGATTGGAAAGGAAAATATCACCCACATGGCTTTGTAGCCACAGCCGAGCCGAGCCGAGGCAAGGCAAGGCAAGGCTGCCTTTATGCATAATTCATATTTCCATATCGTCATGGTGATCATGTGCGATGAATGTTTGCTGTCACAGCAGGGGAGCTGCTTGCCGCGTGCGTGTGTGTGTGTTTGCATGTGTGTGTGTGTGTTGCAGGTAGGTTTGTTAGCAGAGGCAATGTCAGAAGGGACAGAAAACAGAAAAAAGGAGTGGGCCAGCTCTGGCTTCCACTTGATTATCCTCCATCATACGACATTTTGTTTGGGCCGCTGGAAAATGGGAGGGTGGGTGGTTGGGTGAGGGAGGCCTACAAGCGGCTCATAAATTAGTGTATGCGCTACGTTTTAGCCTCTGCCCTATTTAGCCCCAAGAAACAAGAATTAACTACCTCCTACTGCTTTCTAATTAAAAGTCAGCTTTTTTTAATTATTTGGAGCAAATATTGACTGAAAGCGTTTTGAAACATGCAAGGCAAAGGCTGTCGAGTGTTTATCTATCACCTGGATGTTGTTGCATGCAAATGCGGAGGAAGTGGCAATTCCACAAAAGCCACGTTTGCCTTTTTTCTGCTTCTTTGAATTCCAATATTTATTTATTTATTTATTTATCATTCAAAAATGTATTCACTCGAAACTCAAAGGGCTACTTATTTTGTACAAATAGTTCCTATTTTGTCGATACTTAATTTCATAACTCTAATGATCATTAATTGTATTACTTCATTTTTCATTTGCAATGAATACATTTCGAAGCACACTTGTGGACTGAAAATGACATTAAACTGAGCCACCATTGCTTGTTAGGCAAGCATAGGTGCTTTGCTGGAACCTCGAGATTTCCGTAAAATTTATTCACACAAATACGCCTGTGATTTTCTGGATCCATAAATATATTGGTATTTTTCTAATGCACAAAAGTATTTCCGATCTAGACAAATATTTGTGATTTTTCACATGTTTTACAAGTCCACAATTATATGGGCCATTTTCTCGTGTTATTATTCACTGTTGTGTTTACCTTTATGATTTGTAAAGATTTAAATATCCGTATGAATTTTCAAATATGCGTTTGTTGATCAGCAGACACAGCCATTTAATTTGACACAAACATGACGCCATTTCAGTATATTACTTGCACACACACATGCACACACTTGTCAGATATTTCTTCTGTCCGCGGAGAGGCAGTGTTGTTGTCTCCATTGAACAGGAACTAGCCAAAGGCTCGTTTAAAAATTGAAAAACAGAAGATATCGGTGTAGGGCTGGCAGAAGTACATTTGAATAAATTGATGAAAAATAAAAGTAGCCAACAAAATCAATGTAACGGTGTAAAAGTACAGTTGAAATCAAAATGTTGCATCGCAACTATTTTGGTAAGGACAATTTATCCCAAGTTGCTTGAGTAAATGTAAAGGTAGCACACTTTGATTACTAACCACCTCTACACATATGTGACTTACTCCCACATCTGCTACACACACACACGTCCACCTTTTATGTCGGTGTTTGTGTGCTGAGGCTCAGAGGTGTGTGAAGTTACTCATACAGTATTCCCCTGGTGTACACGGATATTGAAAAGTTTGCATGTGTGTGTGTGTGTGTGCGTGAAGGCCTGAATTCAGAATGCTATTGATTAAACCCAGCAGGGGGGCGAGTGTGTGAGCAGTGCAGATAGCACACTAACCTGCCACTCACCAGAAGAACATCCAACTGCCTGCTTTCAATGCCATAGATCAAATCAATCCAATATTTTAACATGGCTTTGAAATGTCAGTTTTGAATATATGCAGATGACATTTGAAAATAGCAACAAACATCATCATGTGCCGCATCTTTCCCCGTATGGATGAGGAGATGGTGTGGAGTCCATTTTGGAAGCTGATGCCCCCTAGCGCAATAGCAGCATGCCCAATTAACTTGCGCCTTCATCTATTATGACATGTCATTTGTGTCTCTGAATCAATTCGGTGAGATGAATAATCCACAATCTTATTGGTCAGATGTGCAAAAGCTACAAAGAATTTTGTTGCCAAACTTTGTCAGCCTTTCATTGAGTCGTTAAGAAAATTCACTTTGGTTGTAATTATGGCTGTTATCCTACTTTGCATAATGATGATGGCGGCGGCGGCGGCCGTGGTTGACAAAAATGCACTGACATTTGCCCAGATTGCACTCAGGCTTCACAGCCCAAATAGCCAAATCCCATTTCCTGACATGTTTTCCCCAGGCTGTCCACAAATATCATAACAAGCACTATTCTGTGGCTATTATGGAGAAGGCTGCATGTGGAGGGAGAAACACATTGGATTGGAGCTCTATCTGTCACTACATATGTTTTTCTCCTTGTTCTTTCCACCAACCTCTCGCTCCCATTCTCTCAGCTTCTCTTTCCACAATGCTGCCTTTTAATCACTGCTGTAATTGGCAACTCCCTGCTGTGAACATACACCACGCTCGCTCGCTCGCTCTCTCGCTCGCTCTCTCGCTGGCGCACACGTCCACACATTTGCTGCTGCTGCAAATCCCTCTGGCAGTGTATGCATATGTGTGTGTGGTGATGGTGGGGGTAGGAGAGGGAGATATGGGCAGATAAGAATAATGAAAGGAGGAGAGTTTTAGAACTCCAGGCCAACTCACCAACTCAACAATCTGTCTGCTGCGGGGAAGTGGAGCGCTGTCGCCAAATAGTAATTATCTCAGTGGAGAAAAAGACATGGCTGAAGATTGATTGTGAAAGCCCATATTGTTGTGGAGTTGCTTGAGAACCTGATGTTCATTCGACTTATTCGAACACATCATTAAAATGAGGCAAATATGCCCCATAATAAGAAGCTCATCTAGATGGGATAAGAAATCGACCAATAATTGCATCTGAGGATCAAAAGAAAGAAATAGTGAGCATGTCACATAGGGGCCTGTTTTCATAGGAATTTAGAAAATGACCCTATATTTTATGGCAACTTTTTTATTTTTATTTTGCATGCATGGGGTCAGATGTAGCAATCATCCAAACGTGTAAAGACGTATTTCACTCTGAAAGTTACACATCATCACAAGACAAAAAGTTTGTGTTTATTGAGCCTAACAGTTGCCCACCAATTGTGACTGTGAGAAACCGAAGGCCACTCCAAAGCCCAGATTTAAGAATCACAGCTTATCATGGCACATTGGCTGCAAGAAAGGAAACTTTCATGCTTTGTGTGTGTGTGTGTGCACGTGCGTGCGTGCATGTGTGTGTTTTAGCCTTTTAAGTGGGTCACCCCAGCATGTCTAATGGCCCCTTGCTGCGTGGCGCGTCCTGCGCTGAGCTGCTCCCTGCTGTCACACCCACACACACACACAAACAAACCCGTCCTCACAGCGGGGGAGATTTTGGGGTGTCCCTCACTTGAATACCCTCCATCCACAATGCACCAGCACTTCATCTGTTGCTTCTATTCCCAAAGTTGAAAGTTGACCAGGGATGTGCTAGCATGTCTCGCTATCGTCTGCTTCCAGCGTCCTAGTTTTTTTTGAATGATCATACAAATAACATTTTTTTTTTCTTGTTTGAAGCCATGGCGTGGGACTGGATTCTATGATCTATTTTTTACGAATTCCAAATCTCAGACAGACTGGGGTCATCCCGGAAGAAACCTCCTCAAATAGGTGAGACTGTGCGCGATCGTGTTAGTAAATCCGATAGTAAACGAATCTCGACTAGCATTGTGTCAAAAAGGGTTAGTAGCCATTTTGTGTCTGAAGAACTGCTGGAGGAAGGTCATTAAGAACACATTTTTGTTGTATGCCACCGACTATTTTTGCTCTTTATATGATCTGTGAGACGCTACGTCATTAAAGATGGCAACCACTCTTTTAGTGTGTTATATAGCAGAAATAGTAGAGAGGGGGAGAGGAGGGGCTGAGGTGCAAGGGGAGGGAGGGAGGGAGGGGGCGGCTTGCATGAAGTGGCTTGAGCAGCGAGCGAGCGAACGCACGGCCATTGGCTCCAAATTCACCTCATTATGACTAGCATCAGTATTTTGGAGCGTACACAAACACAACTTGCAAGAAGGACATAGGACACAAGTGGCAATGAAAACTTGCAGCAACCACACTGACAATTTCAACGACTCTACTTGTCAATTGTAAACGCTGAAGATAGAAATCCCTGAGACAGACACACACACACACACACCCTCAATTTGAGCCAAGGAGAAGCGAGCTACGTCAGTATATTTTCACACTGCAGCAGCAGCGGCAGCGGCAGCTCTTTGTCTGCCTGTTGACCTGCCAGCGCGAAGATGGAGGAGGAGGAGAAATATCATTTTAGCGGGTGGCTTTAGGAGACATAAAAGGCTGCTTTGTGGCTTTTGTTTGCGCGAGGACGCATTGTGGCAATATTTCTTTCTGTCAACATCATTTTGGTCCTGCACCATCTTTGAGTGAAAGGAGGGAGGTGTCCGTTCCAACGTTAGTGCAAATGGAAGGTGTCCATCGTGCTCGAGTGGGCAAGCCTCCGTCCACCTGTCTATAGACATAGAGGCATGCACATTATGATGATGATGATCGCTGTATTTGTCACATACACTTTTGACTATTTTTGCTGGCCCCCCAAATAACTCTGCATTATTCAATAAATGAGGAATGATCACAATTACTAAAATAGACGCATCTGAAATAGCATTGATCCTATTCTGCTGGATGCAAATCGTCTTACGATAGCGTCTGCAATATTTTCCCGTGCATCCGTCAGCGGTGATGCGCGCAAGCGTCGAGCCACGCCGAGAAACACAGAGAATAATTCATTTGTACTGCAGCAGGCCTCGGAGTACATTTTTCAATGTTGTGGGAATAACTCATACAGATACTACATACAGACTCCCATTTCAGGTTTTATTCCCGGACACACACACACACACACACACACACTGATGGGATTAGCAAGTGATGCTTTAGTCATTTCTCTGCCTCGCTCACCAAATCTCCTTTCCTTGCTTTGAATGCATTAACATTCTGTCTAGTTAGTGTGCCGGGCAATAGAAAAATACAAATGAATTGTTTTTTTGTTTTTTGGTATGTTCCCAATGGCCCACTCCATCCATTTGTGATTGAACATTTAATTCTATTTGAAGGCAAATGCAGCAGCAGCAGGCCGGCATCCACTTTTGCAGGCAGAATAGTGATGACACTGAATGGAGGCTGCTGCGGCAAGCTTCACAAGGAAGCTGACGGCCAGCCTTTCTTTTCAAAGCCTTCGCCGTTCTCATCCAAATATACATAGCGCGCATGAAAATCTTCATCTCGACATGAATTTGTTTCCTTCGATGCTTTTCCTGATACGTATTTTGTTCCTGATCTTTGTGGCAGGTAATGAACCTTCATTGTCTGGAGATGAATGGAGTGTTGGTTTTTCCTCACAATGTCCTTTAGCTCGCTGATGAGTGCACCAGCGCAGTGTTGACACGCTGCCTGATTAGTCGGTCGACTTATAAGAGAACACGCAGCCCCTCCGTCACTATTCAGCCATTTTGTCTGTCACACTGCTAAAGTGTGTGTCTGTGTACGCGGCGGCGGCGGCGCCGGCTTTTGTTAAGGTAATATCCAGGAGAGACGACACACGAGGGGGACAACACAAGCCGAGTGCTTTTTTCCCTTTCATCTCCGCCTTTCCAAATTTGAAGCATTTATTTCCTGAGCGTCGTCATTTTACAGTCACGGGAAAAATGAGGGATTTTTTTTTTTTCCCCCCATTTTAAAAAAATGTGCACGCCGTGCGAGGCACAGGGCCCCCGCATTGCATCATGGCATGGCGTCGCATCGCTCGGCCTGTTGTCTGTTGTGTTTTAAGTGGATTAACGGAGCAGTGTGTGAGACACACAGTCAAAGTGGCAAGCAGAACCGTTGTTTACAAGCTTCTGTCACCTCTGTCTCTTCCAATTTTCATACAATGCTGCATTTTTGTTTTTTGTTCTCACTGCATTACTGCCAAACCGTTGCGTAATCTTATTTATCAAAGCATGAATGGGGGGCACAATCAAGCGCTATATTTTATGCATATATTACATATTTAATGTTCAATGGTGCTATTGTGTCATGTTATTGAGTCCAATTGGATTGACATTTTGAATCAGTATTTTAGGTAGAAATGCAATATCACCTTTCCATTTTAAGGCATGAAAATCCGAGTGCTATCTTCAAATTCCATACACAACTAAATCAAAATACAGCCTGGCTATGCTGTTCAAAAAATATACTCAATAAATTTTAATTGTTTTGTGTGAAATCAAATAACACCCCAAAAAAATAATAATTTTGTTGTGTTGACAGTGCACATATGAACATTTTAGAGTGGTGCAATTTTTAGACCTCTCGGTAATCTAAAAGCAAGACGAGTTCATTTGTTTGTATGAAAGAGAGAACAACTGCTGCAGTAGGTCCATCTGAAAATATATTCAATCATAGAAATTGGGGGAATAAAAACACCACAATCATTTAAAATGGCCCTGCTGCAAGTAAATAATTTGCTTTTAATCTGCAAACCCAAAAAATATGATGACTATTAGTAATAGTAGCTCAAGCAACAATGTATGTTTTAAATGAATATCCCAAAACGTAATCATATTTAATAACCTACAGTATCTAGTCTACTCGTCAGGTGTGGTTCATCAAATTCATTTGAATAATTCAGTCATCTGCTTTGGTTGAAAACAACCATGCTTTGTTTACTGCAATGCATCAATGTTTGATGGAAATTGTGCAGTTATTGTTCATCAAAATCCAAGCTTGCTTTGCGGGTTCATCCAATTGTTTTTCTTTTGAAAATAATCAATGAAAAGCAAGTCTTCGCTGCCAGAAATGTCATATTGATGAGAACCCTGATGCAAAATCCACCCTTTGATCAGAGCAGCAAATTAAGAACACGGCAAGCATCAAAAGCTTTTCCACTGATTCTCATACGGCATATTTGTTATCTCAGTAGATCATATCTTTATAATACGTCAATGTATAGTATGCGCACGGCCTTCGCTACAGGTAGAAGTCAATTGAATCAACTTGACGTATCATGTGACTTTCCGGCCTTGAGCTTGCTTTATCTTTTATTGCTCTCAAATTGCTCCCACTTTTTTTTCCCCCTTGATTTCCAGAAAGGCTTCTTTGGAATACTACAGATGACATATACGCAAATATTTTTGTTCTATTTTGGGGATTCTATCTTAATTGACAATAACGTCGCATATATGGATTGTGAATTTCAAGCAAGGTCACGTTTGTATTTAATACTGAACATGTATACTCTTTTAATTGTACTCCATTCAGCCATTATTTTAGGTGGACTCTAAACAACGGAGGCAATTCTATTATTTTGTCATCCTTTCATTTGCGCTTGAATATTTTGCTGGGGCTACGGCAGCGTGTCATTTTATGGGCAACGACATTGGGTCAACCTAAATGGCCTTTTAACATTTAAAAGGGGGCTTGGCCATTCAATCTATTCAGCCCCCTTAGCTTTCATTGGGGCGGGCCCAGGCTTTAGGCTGCTATTCATGTCCGATGCCTATGTAAACAAAAATTCCTTCTTGTCGCTGTGCGATCGTGTGTGTGTGTGTTGCCTGTGTCTAAGTGCATTTGTGTGCCTATGTGTGAGAAACTCCATTTTCTGAACTGGGTATAGAAGCCACAATACTTCTTGTCTCGTGTCTATTTTCTATTCTTTTTTCCTTGTCATGCATTCTCCCCTCTCGTGAGCCACAACACACACACACACACACACACACACACACACACACACACACCATGAGGATCAGTCATGCTAGGGGTCGTCTGTGGGCCAACTGGATATTGTTGCTTATAAGCTGCTTTGGAACAATTTGAAATATATTTGGTACAAGAAAAGGCTTGATGCAAGCAGATTTAGCACGGAAGAGGGAGGCTCCCAATACCTTGTGGGTCCATCCCACACGTGAATAGAAAAGAGACTTGATTTGCTGATGAGATTTAAGTTGAAGCTCGGCAAATATAAGCCGTGTGTCCGTCTCGGTATTTGGAGGAAAATGTCCTTTCTTAATGGATTGAAGTCAAGCTAACAGTGTGCAGTGTGTTGCTGTGTGATGAATTGGGATGAATTAAATGCACAATATCACTTTTATTGCTTGAATTTAGGTCAAATGTATTACAATATTGTCGTATGTTAAATATTAATTCAATAAAAAAATAACCCTTTCTGTGTTTGCAGGGATGATATTTTTTGGTTATCAAAACAATGTAACATTTTTTACCTCTTAAATACGTCCATCTATAAAACACAATCGACAACCATAATTATAAACACAATTTATCCAGCAGAGGGAAAGTTGAATTTCCCCATCTGCAATTAAAAAAAAAGAGAGGTCGGAGAATTGATGTCATCAAACTGATCATAGTTGGTTATTCGGATGCATTTGAGGTTTATTCCACTGCTGAGATTCTTTTTTTGTGTGAGATGAGTTGACCACAATAAAAAGGCTGCGTGGCCTGTAAATACAGATGCGAGTGAGTGACGCTAATGAGCATCTGCTGACCATAATCCAGCCCATGACTGACTTTTAAAGGCCCTCTTCTCACTGAACGTGACATCATCATGAAATATCAGGGAGATGTTTGCTGCGCCTGCCGCATTGTCACGCTGGTGGAAATGCAGTGGAGCCCCAATCCCGATCGTGAGAAGAAACATTGAAATGTGTTTGTAAATAAGAATCTGCTCTGGACAGATTGCGGAAGAGGAAAGAAGGTTTGATTTTTATTGCCGTTTGCACATCAAATGTACAAATTGTATTTTTGCAGGTTTTCATCAGGTTTCCTGTCACTGCCGCTGAGGAGAATGTGGCCTCTCTCGAAAGCGCCAGCATGGAGGACGTTTACCATGGCAACGACTAATGCAGTACAGATGGAAGGAGTGAGCCTTGTCTGCCGGCCGCCGCCGCCGCCGCCGCCACGGCAATAATACAGGATTGATTGAAGTCAGGTGAAATGCCATTGGGGCTCTTTTAAATCAGCAAGAAGTGCATTTGATATCCAGCACGCTGGCTGGCTCACATAGTGTTCCCTCCTTGTCTCGTACCCAGATCCTTTCTTGCTATATGGATTAAAGCACTACTATAGAACGACTAGTCTTTCTTTTTTTTTTCCCTCCTCACAGAGTCAGCAGTGTATTGTTTCCTGCATCAGCCACCCCGTAATACCCCATGGACATAATCCCTTGTGATGTCACCTCTTGAGAACTTGTGTTTCCTCCTCCTTCACATACTGGATTACAACTGGACCTAAATGGTGCAAGATTTTATAGTCAAAGGTTTGACTTGCTTTATTTGACCTGTACTTGGATGATACGTACATTTGATTTGTGTTCCAGGCATCTATCTGTCCAGAAATAATGCTCAAAATAGAAAGCAAAAATCAATGACTCATCGACAACAGTGCGTATTTTAGCGATCCCATGAAACTGTCAACTTTACAAAAGGTCAAAAAAGGTCAAGAATTTGCTTGTGGAAAAAAAAAGTTGTCAACTGATTTACTGATGTTTGATTAGAAATATTCTGAGTATTCGTTTCCAAATGTGTGCATTTTGTTGCATTTTTGAAAGTGAAGAATGCTTTATGCATCTTTATCTTAAAAGAAAAGGAACAAATCACAGGCATCCGTGCTCTGTTTTGACTTAGCCACAGCCCTTTGCAGGAGTATCAGTCCAAAACAAACATTCCTTCCAAGTGCTACCCTGATGCCTTGTGTCTGCGCGTGCATGCGTGCACGTGTCTTTGGTCTGCGCCAGTGTATAGCTGTGTCCAGCCCCTCTCTTTCACAGCTAGAGAAAAGAACCACACCCCTTGGTGCCTTGGTGCACGTGTGTGGTGTGGTGTGGTGTGGTGTGGTGTGGTGTGGAGTTCTCCCGGGATTTAGCCATTTCTTTTTGCTCGAAAATAGCTTTGTGACAACCGTATTAAGCGCTATTGCAGAAAGAAAGCGCAGAGATTTTCTTTAATTATGAAAAATGGTACATGAAATGCATTCTGAAGAATAAAGTGACCGCCAGTCAAATTCAGATGGGTGGACGGACTCAGTCCCGGTCGGAGCCAACAGCGGCCAGTCTCGGGTTCAGCCTACTCATGCAAAAAAGACGAGGGGGCAGGGGCCAAGTAGGCTACGACCATTGACCCAGGCCGAGTCATGTCCACAGTGACGGGGGTACCCGCAGTCCACAAGGCGCCCATGGAAATCAGGTCCAAAGAGAAGACAGGGTCGTCTTCTGCGCAAGATGGGATCAAGAGATTGTGGTGCATCCTCACCAATTGAGGCAATCAAAGCTTACTGAAATGCATCAGGCACCACACACGACTCCGACAATGGTCCACTCTGTGAGCCCGAGGGAGAAGGATGCCTTGAAGTGGCAAGGTCGCTTTGCCGGGCAAGGTGGACAATGTCAAAGCACCGTGGGAGGTGCTGTTGATGTCACACTTGTTGTTGTTCCAGGCGGATGTTGGCCACGGCCACTATGTCTTTACTTGCATTGCTTGTTGAAAACTGAATTTAAAAAATTGGGGGGAAAAAAAAAATGGAGGGACAGTCTCAGAACCCTGAGCCCCGCCCTGCAGGCACCCGACGGGTAGGTTAAGGAGCAACTTCCATGTACTACACCTGGAAAATCCAAAACACTATCAGTGGAACACATCTGTCAGAGCAAGTGGTAGTATTTGTGAAAGCAGGTGAAGTTGGACATACAATTTATTTGTCTCACAGATCTCAAACGTTTGTCACTTCTGGAAAATTTAGTATTCCTGCAGAAATACACACACATTTAAATTGACACATGTTCTCATAGATGGCAACATAAATTCCAGCCATTTTAGGCATTAGCTGATCAATACAGCATCGTAAGAATAGAGAGTCAATGTCTGTCAGTAAAATGGGTATTTCAGTTGGTACTTTATTTCCAATTAGAATAGCTCCGATCCCAATTTAAAGTAAGCAACAGTATTGTTTTTAAAGTCCCATATGATGCACATCTGTAATTTTGTATCTAAATTTAATAACTTGACAACTTTAATGAAAACACAAAACAGCAGCTGTTATAATTAACATAATCGTGTAAAATCTTTTATTAAACCTACGTTTCTATAAAAAAAAATGTGGAAAGTATCATTTTCAACGCATTTCAAGTGATTTGAGTTCAGGGACTACTTTTCCTCCCCCAGTCTACCGGAACTTCATTCAAGCATGTATTCATACTCGTGCTATAGAGCGTATAGTTTTTGCTTGTTTCCATTATATTTGGCGTCATTTCAAAACCTACACAATCCTTATATCGTGTTATTGTTACTCTTCCTGTGTTAAAATATCAAATTGATAGATTTACCGATTTCAGTTTCAATGTTATCGTAACAGACTGCAGGATACATTCCCACTGCGAGGCGTTCTACGGTCTATATAAACGCGTCGCCATCTTACATTTTCCAGTCGGCACCCATCTGGACCAGACGTGATTGACTTCGGAGGGAGCGGACGAGGGCTCCCGCTGATTTTCGGCGTCACATTTTCCTCTATATTTACAGATTGATTTTTCCTCCTCATCTCAATCCAAGTGGAAGAATTTGCTTCGTTATAACACGGGTAGGCAACAACCGTAAACTACACTGATCGTGTCCGCCTCTCACTGGAATAGTGCCGGCTGTTCACACGAGCCGGTCGGGACTCTGCTGCTGCTGCAATCGGGGCTTCCGGCGTTTAGGACACGACAGGCACCACCTCGGGGGGATAATGGCGATTTATTGACATGCTGTCATCACTCTTTTAAAGTGAATTCGCTAATTTTTTTGAGGAATTTCGCTCGAGCGAATAAACGACAATGTTTGATGTTACGATAGCGGCCAACAGCAAGCAGTCAACTGGACATGGACTGTTGGCCACATTCCATTTGAGTGACTCACGCTTTTAAAAACTTTTTTTTTTTCCAAAGAATTGTTTCGCTGCCATGGTATCTTGGTATCGCATTTCCTAATCTATGCGTGGGCACGACGTAACAAAGTTAACAAACGGTCGTCGAAAGAAGTTTCAGCCAACATTTGTTCCTGTTTATCTGCTACGTGTGCCGTTTTTGAAGTAAAGAAAAGCGAAATCCATCACGGATACATTTGTAATGTATACGCCATTAATGGCACTGTTTTCATGTCGTTTTTTTTTTTTTTTTTAAACAAAGCCCCACACATTCTTTCCTGCCGTTGTTGCTTTGGGAGAAAGACGAGGTGGAGCCTGAGTGTGAAATTCGAGTCAGGAGTGTTGAAGCAACCAAGTCGGGTCAGCCGGCAGCTGTGGGAGAGGGGCGGGCGGGCGGACCGACCGACCGACGGGCGGCTGCAGCAGCGTGGACGGACCATCAACCAAAGTTACCACGGCGCCTCCTTTCCGTTTTCGAGGCTTGCCCGAACGTTCGAGAGTGTTCAAAAGGGCATTGACACTTTGCCACGAACAAACAACAATATTTAGTTGAATGGCGTAAATGATATGATTTACGTCTTTGATTTCAATCTCAGTTTTGTAAAATGGCATTTGATTTCAATCTCAGTTTTGTAAAATGGCAAAGTGGTGAGAAGCTCAACCCGGCTGGCTTTAGTGGAATACTATGACTGGAATCTGCTTTGAATTTCAATGATTCATTGCAATTTCATTTCGATTCGATTTAACGGCATTAAAAGTGAAGCTGTTTTGGTCTTTGGGCGCTGTTTTAATTCAAGTAATTCAGATGTTCTGATATGAATTTGAAAAGACTGCAGCGTGGCCTGCATTGTAGTTGACCAACAAAACGTCTGGTAGCATTTTCTCCAATTTTGACTCCCAATATATGGAGTTGATGCTTTGAAGAATGCTGTTTGTATTCGTCTGGCATCCATCATCTTGCACCCGAGACGGGCGGCCGGCCGGCCACCGTGCGTTGCAGAGGCTGCGGCCGTTGAGCTCATTGTACGGTATAATAAGATGGCAGCCAGTGCTGACCCGGCACATTGCTTGGTTAACGCTCAACCATTGTACATGAAGCTGTTCTCACGCCTCAAAAGCAGCTTGTATGTGCTACAATTGTTTTTGTTGAACCCGTTCTTGCTTTTTGCATGTTTTTGCTAACGATTTGACTGGAATCATTGGCGTAACACCAGAGCCATGCAATTGAGATCTGTTGTTGAGTTCCACCCTTTTATTGTGCACTTTTTGCCCTTTTCATTTCTTCAATGCCTTTCAGCAGGTCAAGGATACTCGACAATTGATTACATTTGAAATCTGAGGTGAGGGACATTATAGGTGATTGATTCTGTAGTTGATAGCATTGTGGCAGAATTCATCTTTTTTAATTCTCCTTTTTGTTGGTAGTTCATTGAAATGGCCAACAAATAAATGAACACTATTGTTAGTTTTTTTTTTTTTAAAAAACACAAGTACACAACTGATTGAAAATCGTTCATGCAGTCTGACTGTGTTGAGACACGAAGGACTGTTTTATGGTTTCTAGTTGAAAGTAGACAGCAAATTGTAGACTTCACATCTGGCCGGCTTCAAAGAAAGCCCCATTCATTCCGTTTTTGTTGGAACTTGTACTGCCTTGACTCGGTTCATGGTTTAGTCCGTTGAGCTTGAAGAAGGTAAGGCTGCCATTTGCCTTTTCTCTTGGCACATCTTTCCAAACTGGATGCAAAGATTTGCTTTTCCACCGGTGCGAATGATGTGCTTTGATTTGTCCACTGTTTGGCATATGGCTCCCATTAAAGTAGGGCTTTGGCATAAGTCACTTCCAACTTCTCCAGCTTGCGAGGATGCCGTGTGAACAGTGAATTAGAATTTTTTTTTTTTTTTTTTGTGGGATGCAACCACATACCCACAGCCCAAGTGAAGACTGTTTTAGTATTGCAGCTGCGTCATTTAGCACAGGAATTATATTTTAATGACGACAATGCAGCCGAGTTGATGTGGCTGCTGGTGTTGGATAGGTTTCTTGGTGTCACAAGAACAAATGGTGGCAAATATTTGGCTCAAAACACTGCCCTACCTTTGAATGCAAACAGGGCTCTTGACATTTTCATTTTGCTACTTTGGTTTTAGCATATGACCTGGATTTGGGATTAAATGGCGTAATTGAGAGATGCTGGTCTTTTTCGGCAGGGGTTAGTATAGTTTGTGAGCCTGTAGATAAACAAAAGCCATTCCATCTAGGGAAAAAACACGGCGCAGTCGTGTTATTAAATTTGAACTAGAGCTGCAACATACATCAAATTGTTTCTAATTTTGGCTGCCACCGCCGCAATGAAATGTAAAAAAATGCAGGCTCTGCTTCTGCTGCACATCTAATCAAGCGCTTTATTGAGCTGTCCTGCATAACCTGAAGCAGGAGCAAGTCGTGCTGCAAAGAGAGATGTTCAATGACTGCGATTGAACAATGCTGATGATCATTTGTGTCATCGGGCAACCCTAATTTGAATGCGGAAGGCCATGTATGGAAAAATGGCATGAAAGATGCATCATGTGCATGTGACACAATGAGTGAGCCAACATCTCAAATTATTATTTTTTTTTTTGAAACAATTTCCCACAGCGGTTGGAAACTGGTTACTTTCAAAGTGCAGAGTGAATGGTCGTAAGGAAGCCAGAGTGCTCCGCTGTTTCACCTCTCTTGCTGAGTCACTTTTGAATGGAACTTGATAGTGTCAGGTGACTTCTGATTTGTTGAAAAAAAAAAAAGATTGAGCATCACAATCTAAAATGTTCGGCTGCAGTGTAAATTTGCACTTGAAATGCAGTAGAGGAGGAATGTGTCCGCCCTTTCTCTCTCTCTCCCACAGCTTATTTTGTTTTCACCAAGTGAGCCACTTCCCACCCTTCCTTCCCCACATAAGTACTAGCTAGCCGGCGCGCTTAATGTGGGCCTTCCTTGTATGTGAACTGCAATTTGCATGGGTGGACTTCACACGGGCCTAAATGAGGTTAAGACGTGAAGATCATCTGGTTTGGGCAGAGACCAGGACGGATTCCGTTTGCGTGGCTTGTTTTTGGTGTAATCGTTAACAATGAGGCGGGCGGAAGCCAGAGGTCACGGAGGCTGATGCTTTTTTTCCCGTCTCTTTCAGATCAGGAAGCTGTGACGGCTGTGGTTTGAGGAAAGGAACATGGCTTCCCAGGGTGAGTTGAAACTTCCATCACTTGCACAAATAATACATGATTTCTTAAATTGTGTTTCCCGTTTGCAGCTGATTTGATGGAGCTGGACATGGCCATGGAGCCAGATCGGAAGGCGGCGGTCAGCCACTGGCAGCAACAGTCCTACCTGGATTCAGGCATCCATTCCGGGGCCACCACCACAGCCCCCTCCCTCAGCGGGAAAGGAAATCCCGAAGACGACGACCTCGACAACAACCAGGTTATGTACGAGTGGGAGCAGGGCTTCAACCAGAATTTCTCCCAAGATCAAGTCCAAGGTGAATCTCAGTCTCATTGCTGAAATCCTTTTCAATCTTCATTTGGGGAGGGAAAAAAAACAGCAAGCCCTCTTATCTCTTGCAGACCTGGATGGTCAATATGCCATGACCCGTGCCCAGCGAGTGCGTGCGGCAATGTTCCCGGAGACCCTGGAGGAGGGCATGCAGATTCCTTCCACGCAATACGACACGGCAAATCCTACCAATGTCCAGAGACTAGCGGAGCCTTCCCAAATGCTCAAGCACGCCGTGGTCAATCTGATCAACTACCAGGACGACGCCGAGCTGGCAACCAGAGCCATACCGGAGCTCACCAAATTGCTAAACGACGAGGACCAGGTCGTTGGCGGTCGTCGGCGGTGGCGCCGTACCGCTCGGCTGTGGCTCATCGCCAATCTTTCTTCTCTCCTAGGTTGTGGTGAACAAAGCGGCGGTGATGGTACACCAGCTATCGAAAAAAGAAGCTTCCCGTCACGCCATCATGCGCTCCCCTCAGATGGTGTCAGCCATAGTTAGGACAATGCAGAACACAAACGACGTGGAGACGGCTCGCTGCACCGCGGGGACTCTCCACAACCTTTCTCATCACAGAGAGGGGCTGCTGGCTATCTTCAAGTCTGGAGGAATCCCAGCGCTCGTCAAAATGCTTGGGTGGGTGCAAAAATTGCGCTCGTAGGCTTTATTGTCTTCTTTGAAATCGAACGGGTTGCATGTTGGGCGCAAAACAATCGCCGGTCGCTGTCGCCGGCTATAAATCCTTGATCTCGTTCAAACGTCGGCATTTTCATCTTTTACGCCGATTTGTACGCGCAATCGAGACTTGTTAGAATTCCAGAAAGATTGGCACCATGTGCATAAGCAACTGTATTGACTGCAAGAAATAATGGAGGCTTGCAATGGGGGCAAAACTGGCAAATTAATTGGCAATTTGTGTCACTGGTGAGAGGAAAACAATTTCTAATCCGGAGGCAATTTCCCAGATGTATTGTAATCCAATAATCCTTTTTCTGCTTTGCAGTTCACCAGTGGACTCTGTCCTCTTCTATGCCATCACCACCCTCCACAACCTCCTCCTGCACCAGGAAGGAGCTAAGATGGCGGTTCGTTTGGCCGGTGGGCTTCAGAAAATGGTGGCCCTGCTCAACAAGACAAACGTCAAGTTCCTAGCCATCACCACGGATTGTCTCCAAATCTTGGCCTACGGAAACCAAGAAAGCAAGGTGGCTGGCTTCCCGTCGTTCTCGGCCGTGCTTTGATCATGTGGAGCTCACTCCAAACCTTGTGCCTTTTCTAGTTAATAATCCTGGCCAGTGGGGGGCCCCAAGCACTGGTCAACATCATGAGGACTTACACCTACGAGAAGTTGTTGTGGACCACAAGTAGAGTACTCAAAGTCTTGTCGGTGTGCTCCAGCAACAAACCTGCCATCGTAGAAGCTGGTATGTTTGAGCTCACGAGGAACATTTTCACAACCAGCAGGCTGTGGAAACGCTAACAATATATTTAGTTAGCCTAGCATCTTTTTTTTTTTTTTTTTTTTAATGTGTTTTGCACTTTATTTTCATGGTTGTCTTTTTACTCAGGAGGAATGCAGGCTCTGGGACTCCACCTGACAGACCCAAGCCAGAGACTGGTCCAGAACTGTCTCTGGACTCTCAGGAACTTATCGGACGCTGCCACTAAACAGGTGAAGAAGCCTGGACAACACAACCGTATTAACCGCTGTTTGCTCTACTTCTCTTGAATTCTCTCTATCATGCATTTGTCTGTCTCTTAGGAGGGAATGGAGGGTCTATTGGGGACCCTGGTGCAACTCCTTGGTAGCGACGACATCAATGTGGTGACCTGCGCGGCCGGCATCCTGTCCAACCTGACTTGCAACAACTACAAGAACAAGATGATGGTCTGCCAGGTTGGTACTCACTCGCATGGTGAAGATTGAGATGTCTTGGTGCTTTTCCATGCCTGTTGTTGACGATACCTTGCCTTTTTTTTCCTCATCCTGTCATCTTGTTAGGTGGGCGGTATCGAGGCTCTGGTTCGCACTGTGCTTCGGGCCGGGGACAGGGAGGACATCACAGAACCGGCCATCTGCGCCCTGCGTCACCTCACATCGCGACACCAGGATGCCGAGATGGCCCAGAACGCAGTCAGGCTGCATTACGGCCTGCCGGTTGTGGTCAAATTGTTGCATCCGCCCTCACATTGGCCACTCATTAAGGTGCATTGTACGCACTTGGATAGATTGATTTGTTCTTTCAAAGCGAGCTGACATGCAAGCGTTCCTCCCCCACCCAGGCGACAGTGGGTCTGATCCGTAATCTGGCGCTGTGCCCTGCCAACCACGCGCCACTGAGGGAGCAGGGAGCCATTCCCAGACTGGTTCAGCTGCTGGTCCGAGCACACCAGGACACGCAGAGACGCACCAGCATGGGCGGCACTCAGCAGCAGTTTGTGGTGAGCATCTTGAAGCACGACGAGATGAGCGTCACTAACCCCAGTCGTGCTGTTCTGTCTACTCGCAGAAAACCGTGGCACAGGTTTTACGGCATGTTTTGTATTTTTAGGAGGGAGTTCGCATGGAGGAGATCGTGGAGGGTTGCACTGGAGCCCTTCACATCCTGGCCAGAGATGTCCACAACAGAATAGTCATCCGAGGGCTGAACACAATTCCGCTCTTTGTACAGGTGAGGTGAAAAGTTCCATAACTTGTGTTGCTGTCTGGCCTGGCCTGGCGGTGATTTTAAGATCTCATTTCTCCGTGCGCAGCTGTTGTATTCTCCCATCGAGAACATCCAGCGCGTGGCAGCGGGCGTCCTGTGCGAACTGGCTCAGGACAAAGAAGCCGCTGAGGCCATCGAGGCGGAGGGAGCCACCGCCCCGCTCACAGAGCTCTTGCACAGTCGCAACGAAGGCGTCGGTACGTCCAAATGATGGCTTTTCCAAAGAATGCCCGCAAAATATAGTGTCGCATGCTGAACCAATACCGTACCTCGAATAACCTGTTGCCATCTCTTCTCAGCCACGTACGCAGCAGCGGTTCTGTTCCGTATGTCCGAGGACAAACCTCAAGACTACAAGAAACGCCTCTCAGTCGAGCTCACGAGCTCACTCTTCAGGACGGAACCAATGGCCTGGAACGAAGTAGGAAGTGTTGATTGAACGTATCTGTGTGTCATAAAGCTTATGCAATTCTCCTGCGTCTGCAGACCGCAGAGCTTGGTCTGGACATCGGCGCTCAGGGAGAGCCTCTGGCCTACAGGCAAGAAGGTAAGTCACCTCAATGCTATTCAAATCACCTCAGTCCCATTGCAAGAGACGTTAGATGCTGACTCATTCAGGTAGAAAGAAATCTTGGAAATTTGACCTTGCCCAGTATATGTGGCCCAATGGGATATCTAGTCAGCGCAACAGTGGTGGTTGAGCTGTAGGCGGGCGTGTGCTTGTGGTGTTTTTGCTGTGTTGCTAGTACATACTACTTACTGTGTGAGCGAGCGCTTGGTTTGTTAACATGCTTCTAACAGCCGCTCTGCTTCTCCCTCCCTCCCTCCCGGCCGGCCTCCCTGCCTTCCCCCTGAACAGACCCAAGCTACCGTTCCTTCCACTCGGCAGCTTACGGCGCAGACTCGATGGGCATGGAGCCCATGATGGAGCATGATTTGGGCGGGGGCCACCACCCCGGTCAGGACTACCCTGCGGTAGAGGGCCTTCCTGACCTGGGACACTCCCAGGAACTGATTGAAGGCCTCCCACCTGGTGACTCCAACCAACTGGCCTGGTTTGACACAGACTTGTAAATACCAAGACCAACATAACTCAACACTTCCTACTAGGTAAGCTGCAGCCCGACCCGACCCAACCCACTGACGGCACTAGATGAGGCTGCTGCATGCTCTGTCTCTCGCTGTCTCCCTCCCACTCACTGTGCTCCTAATGGCCAACTTGCATGCTGCTCAAGTCGTCTTTGCAACATCTTCCTTACCTCATGGTTTCGTCTGGCCATCTCCTTTCTTTTCAGCTGTATTATGTGATCTGGATGAACCTGCATCTTGATTCTCCCACATGGAGGAGGCGGGGTTTAGAAAGTGCCTGACGATGACCCATCCTGTCTATAGGGGCTCCATTGGGACAAAGTTCGCTTCTGGTTTTAACCAGAGGATGGTCGGTTGACTTGAAATCCTGATGCCACACATGGATTTGGATCTCACTTTTGTTTTTTGAAATACCCTTTTTATGTACTTTTCCATTTTTATTCTTTGTTTTTACATTTAGCCCTGAAATCTGTAATGGTACAAAATGCTTTTAGCTAGCTTGTTTTCATTGATTTCCATTATTCAAAGTTATACTCATTTGTTTTGTTTGCAGTTTTGTATTTTCTTTTTTTTTTTTCTTTTTTTTTTTTTTTGGTCTCGGGTAGTGTTTTTGTTTGTTTTTGGTGATAATGCTCCATCCAAGTAATGTACATGACCACATTTTAAATGGTGTCCAAAACACTAGAGTAAATCATTTGCATTGTAACATTGTGTAGCTTTTGTATAAAACATTGGAAGTTGTGGTCCAAATATCGAGCTATTTTCTTGCTTTAAAGGTGGACACTAAGGTGTCTCTGCTGTTCCAAAGGGGGTGTAGCTGGCCTAGCTGACGGACGGACGGAGGGCTGTTATTGGTCTGTTACAAAAAAAAGGGGGGGGGGGGTATTGTAGTTGGAGGTGGTGGTGGTGGTTGCTGTAGCCTGCTGTGTTCTGAAACAATAAAATGGACTCATTATTCAACTCGCATCCTTTTCTTCAAGCATTGTTGGACAATGTAGTATTACCACAACGCAGTGTGATACCATTTACATTTTGGGAAGCGCACAGACTCGGAATCGTGTCCGAAAAGTGGCAACGTGCATGCTGTACGAGTGATGACCAACAGCACGGAACACCATTCTCTCCACTGACAATTGGACACAACCCACATGTCATAGTAAATGTGGCCTGTGAGAGGCAGCATGGTGCCTGCCACAGGGCATCCAGACTACTTGAAAGTACAGAGTAATAGTGATGGGCCAAAAAAACACCCATTTCTCCATTTTTAGAGCAATAGCACTTTTGAGAGACAACAATAGCTTTTATGTGTGACTGTTTTTATTGATTACTTTGACCTGTTGGAAGAAAATGGGAACCATCTCAGCTCTGCCTCACCTGTCATTGTGACAAGTAAAAATAAAATAACATAAAATGCAAATTATTTGTCCACGGATCTCCATGTATAACTAATTTTGAACATTTTCATAGTCAGAACTGCTGAAATTGCATATTTCCTGTTCAAATACAAAGATGAACTGCTTTGTTTTGCTGATGGGACTTAAAAGGCCCAGGTTGAGGCCGATAGTACTCTCCCGCACTGAAGGGCGGCGTACGTGAGCCAAGGGGTGATTAACGCTGCCCCATTTGTTGCTGCAGAGGTAGACCGAAATGTCACCTGCAAAGCACACACACCTGTGAAGGAGGCCTTTTTGCCAGTGGTGAGAGACAATGCATGTTTTGGAAGGAAGGCTTGGAGAAGAAGCTCCAACATATGATTGAGCTGCTGTGATGATGGCGCCATCAGAGTTTCATGGAGGTGGCCAAATGAAAGCAAATGGGACTCAACTCAAGGAAAAGAAGGAGGACTTTTACACCCAAGTAACGGTGGCCAAGGACTTCATCTACAAAGAAAGGTAAGAGCAGAAACTATGTGCCAATTGTATAAGCTATCCTTTTGGGTCCATACTTGTGCTTTAAGATGGAAGTAATGAATGAAAAGTGAACTGAAGAGTGCAATGAATTGTTTGTTTCTTTCCTCACCTTTTACTTTCATTAATATTCTCTTCACGTCTCTCACAAGTTGCAAGTTGTGACAAAAAAGGCTGAGATGGAAATTGCAGTCATTCAGACATGATTCACCGCCTCCAACTAACTCCCTCCATACTGCACACTTTTTTTGTTTTTTTTGGCAACCATTAGTGGGATCTTTGATTTAGATTAACAAAGGCCTGAAATCAATGCGAGATAATTAAAAAGCCATTGTTGAAGGGCAAGCATTTGTCTGAGTGTGCAGGTGTGAGTGTCAGAGAGTGTGAGGCATTGGGACTAATTCAGTGCGCATGCATATGTTGCTGATAATGAATGTCTATTGTCAACTCACCGATTGATCATAAGATTAGAGAAAACGCAGCCTTTGGTCCAAATAGAACACGTCAATTTTTCTTTTTGGGCCA
Source organism: Syngnathus floridae (assembly GCF_059516105.1). Classification (NCBI taxonomy): domain Eukaryota; kingdom Metazoa; phylum Chordata; class Actinopteri; order Syngnathiformes; family Syngnathidae; genus Syngnathus; species Syngnathus floridae. The sequence continues at coordinate 1,051,824 of NC_142422.1, read as the reverse complement.
GAACTTGTAATTGGTAATTAAAAGTGCTTTGAAAACTTTTGCCCCTGATTTATTTGCAGAGGCGGTTGGCTGTCTATAAAATGTGCACTGTCTAAGTACGACACACAAGCCACAACATGATGACCAACCAGCTGCATAAATGACATCCAAAACTCGTGACCATGCTAGGAAAGGAGATGGACGGGTAAATTGAGAGCTTTGCCTCATGTCCACGTAGATTGATTTTCATAAGGTTAAGCGTACTTTGTCACCTGCGACCTGTTGGCTCCGGGTGACCTTGCCCGAGGCGTAAGGCCCCTGGCATCTTAGCTCCTAGGATCAGTGGGACACACAAAACCCTCCACCACAATAAAGTCGCTTTTAGGCAAGGGAAGGGATAGATCTTTATTTCTTTTTGAACAAATGAATTTAGATAAAGTTTTTGGCGTGAGAAGCATTCATTGACGCAAATCTATCCGATTACTCAATTATTCAATGGAAAAAATCAATCGGATCGTCCATCGTAAAACCATCCAATCATGACAGCTCTAATTTCCTCACTGGTCTTTATCAATAAAATGTGAATCGGACATACATACACAACGACGTGTATGCATCCAAGTGTGTATTATTCATGAGGTGCCAATCGGAATATTAATGATAGAGGACCTTACAATTATTATTATATGAATAAATGCAAGCCATGCTTGAATAATGAAATAGGTCAAATGAGTTTGAAACTGCATAAATGTTGGAATTTGCTGTGTGCAAAATATATTCAACCTTTTGATAACCTTTTTTCACAACATTAAAAAAACAGCTTCATATATATGTGAAGTAAATAAGGAGCTTCACATGCAGTACGGACTATTTAACATGAAATTTCCCCTGTACAGTCCACTAAAATCTGCAGGAGCAAGCATGGAAAACATGGAATAGAGTAGGGATTGGAATTGGAAAAGGAAAAATGACCTTTTCTACTTCCAAAGAAAAAAAATAGTTCCAACGACACCCCGAGTATTTTTATTTAATTGAATTCCTTTATTTAGGCATTAGAGGAGATAGCCGCTGGTTGGTTGGGACATCTGTTAGCCCGCAAAGTAAGCTGCTGGCTAGCTCCTTTCATCATGACATGTAAAAGTCCTGCAGGGTCTCAGTGAGATCCTATATTCTAGTGACCAAAGGCTTAAAACAAGGATATTTGAGCCATTCAAACAGAAAGGGGAGACCGTATGTTTTGGAGTGACAGCTGAATGTTTGCTTTTCAGTACATTCAGTGGTCTCGACGGCCACAGTGGAGAGAAGGTTGAGATTTTTCACCGCTTGTTTGTATTGATTGAAATTCGGTAGACTCGGTCACAGCGTTTTCTTTCAGCGGTGTGTCAAATTTAGAAGAACATGCGTCATGTTTCTGAACGGAGATTTCAAACTTTCAACCTCTCGACTGTGAGGCGGAAATGCTTAGGCTGCTGTTTTGAAACTCGGCTCACTAGTTTGTTGGGAGCTAACCGTGCCACAAGTTTCAGGGAAATGAATATATTCATGTTCTAAACATCCAAGAAACAAGATGAGAAAAAACAACAGTGTAATATGCTGAAAACATTCATATATGTCAAAAACATAATTTATGCACACACACACTCCCGCTTTGTGACTGTTGGCCTTCTCACCATGTGAATGAGGTGTGTGTGCTGAGTTGGCTCAGGGGTCTGAAGGCAAAGAGCAGCCTCTCTGCCGCATCCGTCTCTGCCGTTGGACAAGATAGCCTCTGGCTCTTCACACAAACGCACACACATGCAGACACGTGCACCCCCCCCCCACACACACACATAAACACAAATACACATCCCAGCACACGCACGTTAAATCTTTTATAGACATTTGACAGTCAATAATGATGGATCCAGAGAGCTGCCAAGACACATTCTGTCAGAATGATGCAAACCCACACAGGCAAACAGAAGAAATGTAGTAAGACATTTTCCCTTTCATGCCGTTGTTTGACATTTACATAGAAGAATGCTGTTTGTCTCTCCTTCCTGTGTCCATTTGTTTCCTTCTCATTGAGCCTTGCATTTTTGCCCAATTGATTTCAGCAAACATTCATTGGCTCAATCCCGCGCCCCTCTTGTGTCATTCTCCCCTCCACCCAGGCTTCTTTCTATCTCTCTCGCTCTCTCTCTCTCTCTGCCTCCCCTTTCGCCCCACCGCCTGCCTCCCTGTCCAGGCATTAATATGTATGCTTTGGGCTGGAGTGCACACTATGGGGAGATTGGGGCCTGCCTGCCTGCCTGCCTGGTGTGTGTGTGCGTGCGTGTGTTTGTGTGTTTTCTGTGTGTGTGAGCAAAAGTGAATGTGTGCAGGGAGGCAAGCTGAGGACAAAGCCAGCGGTGATAATGAGGCCGCAGGGACACAACCAGACAGGCCCCTCTGTGCGTGTGAGAGAAAGTAGAGGAGAGTAAGGGGCTCATGGCCTTATTGCCTTTTTCCCCACAAGTTGGATATTGCGCTTGGTTAAACCTGCAAGCTTCCAGTGCGCACACATACACGCACAAAACGCGACCTTGGGGATACAAGGACGCACCATTGAAGAAGTCATTTTGGGATTCTGTCTGTGGAATTGTAAAGAGAAGTGAATGAATCCATACCATGAAGGCCAAATGACAAAGCATCATTCATAAATAGAATAGTCCTTCCTTCCTTCCTTCCTTCCTTCCTTCCTTCCTTCCTTCCTTCCTTCCTTCCTTCCTTCCTTCCTTCCTTCCTTCCTTCCTTCCTTCCTTCCTTCCTTCCTTCCTTCCTTCCTTCCTTCCGGCAGCATCTCCATCCAGGTGGACCGCTGAGAGGTGAAATACAAGCAGCGGGTCAATAGAACCAGTGGCAAGAAGCCAAATGAAGAAGATGTTTGTGCTAAACACAAAATGTACTTCCATTTGAATTGTTGGCTTTGCTTACATCCACCATTTAACCCAAAAAATGGATGCAAGCAATTTGGACTGGGCTCACTTAGTCGTACAAGTTGGTTTCGGCACTTGCCAGTAGTGGTGAGCAATGGTTCAAAGTGAAAGATGGCTTTGCAAAAGTTCTTCCCAAGCCTTGCCTATGAGAGAGAACGTCACTCACTTGTTTGCTTGCCTTCTCCTCAAGTGTCAATCTTAAATGATTGCTCCTCAATTGAACCTGAATTTTGTGACCCTTAAATACATCCTTCCACTGTATATCCATTTTCTTCCCTGTCACCTCTCCTTCTTTCTACCTCCTATTTCATTTTCCTGGCTCAGCCAAGCTTCTCACTCTCTCTGTGTGTCTCTTTCTGTTCGTCTGCCTCTGCTCTTCCTCCACATGTTCATCCCTCTCCCTTTTAGTCCCTCTGTCTTCCTTCCCCAGGGGGTATTATCTCAGTCAGAGGCAAATCTGCCCAATTATAAGCCTCATCTCCTCTCTCTCTCCCTCACACACACGCACACACACACATGCAGTCGGCTTGTCCTGGGTGCAGCCACTGCGTCGGTCCCCTCAGTGGCTAAAACAACACAAGCACCTAAACACACACCTTCCTATTTCAACCTTCTATTGGATCGCTCCCCAGCACACAAACACATACACTTGCCCCCCCCCCCCCCCCTCACCCCCCAACTCTGTCACACCTTAAAAAGCCAATTATACACTTTTCCTCACTTCTCCTCATCCCTCCTCCTGCTTGGTGTCTCCCTTCTTCTTCTTTGCCATCAACACAGGTGAGAGGAGGGAGAGAAGAGTGCCAAGTTGAGGATGAGGTGAGGCTAAAAAAAAAGGAAGGAAGGAAGGAAGGGGAAAAAAAAAAGAGCACACGTAAACAGTGTACACACGGCTCTGGTTATAAAATATGACATAATCCATCCTATATCGATAAATATCAATACATAGTACAATGATCCATTTCACCTTTTGCGAATGACATCAAGTCGCACCTAAAACCACTTTTACCGTCAGGAAGGACAAAAGGAAAAAAAAAAATGTTTTGATCAGCTAATTTAGCCACGGACGAGAATCTTGAACGACACTATGACTGCAATAATAATGATAAATGCTACGGGCTGGAAAGTGAACATCGGCGTCACTGTGCATCAATCCCATTAGCCAACTCCAAATGCTGTTTTGTGTCTCGGGGCACTCCAGCCAACCAAATGTGAAGTTTCTGCAACCCCCTTTCATGTCTGCAAGAGAACTACTTCATCATCCGGACAAATACAATTAGGCACACGTGGGGCTGCTGTCATTACCAGCGACGGGTACAATCAATCCAGATCACAGTCATTTGGCCAATGCAAATCAATCCAAGTAGGGGTCGGATCACGACGTGACCCCTTCGCACAAGTAAACAATCAAGAAAGGACTTAATCGGGCTCTGGGAGCGTTGAACGTTCCCAATCGGCTCGTCGGAACAAGGCCGTAGTGACGACACCGACACGCATTTGTGAATGAATATAATGTCCGTGCACAAAAGCAGGAAAGGTCAGACCAAATAAATAGCTTACTTGGAAAGCTTATTACAGATCACTCATGATTAAATTGGAATAAAAAAAAAAAAAAAGCATTTTTTGTCACAAATGATCAATGTAAAGCCGGACACGTGCGGACACTGTTTGTTGGGCGTTGAACTTGTGCACCATTGCAAATGAATCTATCTGGGACTGTAAATAAGATTGGGAAAGCATATTTTAAAACGGCAGTTCATCTATGAAAATGGTAAGCTACTTTGGCAGGCAGGGCACACGCGTGCATGCTTTTCTGTGTGCCACTCGCACGAAGCAGATAAGGCCAATGAACGCACACGCGCAGCATGTGATTCTTTGGCTAAAGGTCAGAGTAAATGTAATTGTTTGAAGGTGTGTCTGGGCTCTGATAGTGCCCAGCGAAACAGCAGGCAGCCTCGCCAACGTTAATGTCCCCAATTTAGCACCTAATTACCACTCGGCTGGCTTCATAGCCACACTTATCTAACCCGGGTCCAGGCAATTTAATTTCTGATTGTATAAGCGCAGAGATGGAGCCCGAGTTGCAGAGAGAGGGCACCCACCAGCGGTCACGTGCCCGCTCGCCGGAATAAATGAGAGAACAAGCGCAAAAGGGGGAACATGTTCAATATTGTTCATCATTTCTGCCAATAACGAGAGGGAGCAAAACAGACCTAGATGGGAGCGCGCTGACACCAATTTGCTAAGTTCACGTCACTCTACTGGTGTCAAGAAATGAGTTGATGAGGAGAGAGAGAGAGAGAGAGAGGGTGGGATGGAGACAAATGCTAGCACTATTGCTGATAAGGAAAGTATTTGGCCAACGGAGAGAAATCTCGAGCAGGGTGGAAGAGAAGGAGATGCGAGTGGGCTACTCGTGATGGATAAGAGGTGCAACTTTAAATTCTGGCCGAGGCCTACTACATCGTCGTCAACAATCATGGATGCTATCAAGTCTGACCAAAATATGCAAATCTGGCACATTTCACAAGTGACTACATTGCGCTAAAAATACAAGGCCCGTGCTTAAAAAAAAAGTCAGTCAAGTGAAAAGCAAGACATTGACCACAGTGAGTAGCACCTACTTGTCTTTTTCATCAAAATGCAACTTGCAGCAGATGAGAAATGCTCCTCACCTCCATTCTTGTTCACTTGCAATGACTTTAAATACGTAAAATAACGTTTTGTCAGACAGAGCGCAATGACTGATTCCCCTGACTGCAATAGAGCTGAGGAATAAATAAAATGGGCACAATCTATAGCCCTGAGTAGCAGTAAATGTCCTCTAATAAAAGTGGCTGGTGGTAATTAAAATGTCATCCCGCACCATCGACCAGCAACATCTTTGCCTCTTTCTATTCTTCTTCCTCATCTCATTTCTCTCCCTCCCTCAATCTCGTCTGCTTCCTGCAGCTATTCACTTCCATTCGTCAATAGTCATTAAACACAATCTGATTGTCGCATCACATGCGCATGTACGCACACACACACACACACACGTTTGTGATGAATGTGGGTAGGTTCAATAGATGCTCAGCGTCTTGCCTAATTGCAGACAGACAGCTTTATTGGACACAAAGACAAACAGTGAAACATTTATTCATTTCTTTGTTTCATACTGTTCGATGCCACCGGCGCTCGTCTTAGATAGTTTTTCAGGATATTGGATTTTTTTTTCCGTAATAGGAAATTTTCAGGCGAGTATTCAACACCTGGTTCAAGTCAAATGCATTGCGTGCTTGATATATATTTTTCAGTTTGTGTGAGTTTAGATAATTGTGGTCATTTTCAGCATAGGAATTACGTGGCTACAGTTTACCCTATCAATGTGTTGGATTTGAATATTTTACCACACACTCAACATGATGAATATAATGTTTCATTGTGTATGCGCATGTGTGTGTGTTTGTACCCAGAAGAAGTGGTGCAGTACTCCTCAAATCAACAGATAATAAGACACTGATCCTGATTGGCTAAGGGCTGTGGCTTTGCATAGGTACCCAATCAGAAGTCTGTCAGACACATTGACGATAAGCAACACATTTCTAGGTTGTAACAGTTTTGATCATCAAATGATGGTACCTATATTTGGAAGTGTTCCACCTTTTCTAACATTGTTCAGCTCAGAAAATGAACAATCGGTGTGACATGAAAAATGCAGAGTGGCGATGAAAAAACCGGCTGGCCTTGTGCTGGCGCACACCTTATTGATGTGTATTGACAACAATCAATCATTTGCTAATTCAGGGCAGAACACCAAGGTCAACATGCACGCAGACACACACACACACTACTGAAAAAAAATAAACTTGCCACTTTTCCGACAGTCATTATGGGAGTGCTCACACCAAACACAAGTGTGTATTTACGTTTGCACACGTGTGTGCGTTTGTGACTGCAAGTGTTGAAAGGCAATCCCAAAGCAATCTTATCACTTCCTCACCGACTCTTGTACAAGTTTATCTAACGCTGACAAAATCACGCACACCCCATTTTTCACGCCACTGCGGAGCTAATTTAACACAACGTGCCCGGGTGAAGGCAGAACTGAGGAAACCAACCGTGTGGGTGTGTGCAACATCTTTGTCTCACTGGGTGCTCGGAGGGAGCGAGACGGGCAGGTCAACTCTGACAGCTATAAGACTGCAAAAAGAAAGTCGAGAAATCTCCATTAAATGTGTGCGAGTCATGAAACATTTGTAAGCTATGTGCCGTATAGCTCCACCCGAAAAAATGGAGTCGGGAAAAGACGGAGAAACTGCGTGGAACTTTGACCTTGGTTATCATGTTGCGTCAAGCAGGAGAAGAGACGGACTGTGTTAAAAAAAAAAAAAAAAGGATCTATATGTCAATAATGTAGAGCATCTTGTTCCTGCGGATCTTAAATCAGCAGGGGAAGCGGTGGCTGTCTATACGGTGGCTAAATGTATATGCAAGTCGGCAGGGAGAAGGGTGAAACGCGGGACAAGCGGCTAATGAAGCATTTGAAGTTACTTCCAACATAGTGTAGAGCAGCAGCAAAAAAAAAATGAATGTCCAGGGTACATACATTTATATTATCATTCCCACAGCTGCTGTGCTAGTTAGCACAAAGGTTACACAAAGTACAAGTGCCGCGCCAACAACCTCAGGCAGCATTTTTTTTTTCCCTTTTAAAATCAGACTGCTTAAGATAACACGCATGGCGCACCAGAAAGACAATGAATGTTCTGTTCAATATAATCCCAGCAAAGTCATGATGGATTGTCCGAAATGGAGGTGGGGAACCTTTCATCAGCTTGACCAGACTTGCCTCTTTTTCATTTTTTTCAGACAGAAACAAATCATCCGTCTGGGATTTCCGGACTCTTCCACGGTTTGTGCCAAATGTTGGACATTCATTTCCTGCAAATTTGACCAGTGAGTACAACCACTCTCTCTTTGCTCTTCTTCTTCTCCACCACCCTATAAAGCCTTTTAGGGCAACGTAAGGTGAGCAATCCCGATAAGTCGTCAGCGATGATGAAATTTTTTTTTATTTCTTGTCAACTACTGGCTTTCTATTTCCAAAACGCTACATCCGCTCACTCCGTGCAATAACGACTTGGAAAGAATTTTGCTGGCCAACACTATTATCACTATCGCCAACACCCTGCAAAAGTGTGTGCGTGCAATTGTGTTTATGGTGGAAGAACCCCGAGTTAATTAATTAGAAAGGCCAGTAATGTGTGTCTTGCTGATAAGTCCCTCCCTCCCCGCTACCCATAATGCTTTGCTGAGCTCCAACACTGCGGCGTATCCACTCAGCCAATTAGCCCAGATAGTGACACACTGTACATGTGCATTTAAAACATGCACACAATTTCTTGCACATCACACACACGTACATATAGATACACACACACACACACACACACACATAGACTATGTTGTGTGTAAACAAACTCATGGAGCGCCTGTCTTTGTGCCAAGGGAGAGGAAAGGAGAGGGAAGAGGGAAGGGGGTGAATGCATATCAGGGTATAATTAGAGCAGAGTTGAAGTACTAAGTTTGTTTTGGGCTCTCAAATTGGAAATGCTCAATGCAAATAAATTCAGTTCAGTGTCAATTACCAAGGCGAGCTTCAGAGTTAAAAAGCTTCAAATCAATTTCAGCCCATCCGCCCGTCCGCCCGAGACAGATTAATGCTTCACGCGCGCGCACAGGAGATGGCTTGCCTCATAAAAAATGAAATAAGTAAGTGCTGACAGACATTTACTTTTTGCACACTTCAGCACTGGCGCAGTTCAGCATTAGTTCATTATTTGTACAGAAGACAGAATGACAATGAGGCAAGAACAAAAAAAAAGAAAGGACCGAGCGAAGGGGTGCATTTTTTGTTTTGTTACTTGTGTTCTGTGATTTTGGAATTTGATGCTCCCGTAGTTGACGTTCACTCTATACAAGATACAATCACGCTATGGATCATCAAAAGGGCCTAATATTTGAGTTTAGAGGCGTCGAATTCTTGCATCTCCAAACCATTCACTTTTCAGGAACACAAAATTGGCCTTTTCAACATTTATGTATATATAATATGGATAGCTACATTTTTGTATATGTGCATTTTGCTCAGACAATGAGGTCAGACGAATAAAATCCCAGAGGCGAAAGAAACGAGTTTTTCCAGGAGCGTCACCGCAGAGAAAGATGGCAAAGAGCAAAGCAATGATTATCTGTCACTTTCTTAATGTGTTTCACCGTGTTACATCACTTGAACAGGACTCCCTTCGTCTATTCATAAAACACACACACACACACACACACACGCTTAATTGCATGCTGTTGCAATACTCCATTGTAAAGGCTCCAAACATAATCGTATCGTCACAATGGTGACACGGAGAGTGGCGAATGACACATTGTTACAAGTGCAGCGTTTTTGTTTCCGGCAAATTTCAACTTTCCATTCAAAAGCCCAATGGTGCCTGCCGTCCGTCCATCCGTCCGTCCGTCTGTGTGTCATTGCTTTAATTGACACGCCGCTTTTCTTTCGAGTCACATCAGCACTGGCTGGAACAGCAAAATGAGAAATGCAACTGTTAGGATACAAAAAACACCAAAGCATAACGGGAGGGACTGTAAAACACTGAGACACTCCAGGGTTCGAATCTGTGTGTAAAAGTGCTGCAGATTTACTTAAAAAAAAAAAAAAAAAATCATTTGGTACACGCAAATCATTAATCAATGGTTGGACAAGGCTGCTCTTGTTAGTTTACGTTTGGCAGTGACACGACATTGCACAAATCAAGTCGTATAAATGCATGCTTGGACATGTTCTGTTTGAGAAAAAAACAAAAAAGAGCCATTGGGATCAACTCAAAGAAATTGAGACGGGACCTCTATCAAACAATAAGCATGTCAAGAAAGCTTGCTTAAGCATATCTGACGTTCTGCGAGCCCGACATCCATCTTTATTAGCGCACGGACGGCGACGCAACTGATTCAACAAGCACCCTATTAAGCCAATAAAGGCCATGGCATTGTGTAATCAACGCCAAGGAATGATGGCGCACTACATCATCATTCCGCTGACACCCCTTTGGGAGGCAGCACAATGGACTTTTCCGCCATTCCCAAGGCTACGCAGGCCACTTCACTAATGAGCACACGGGGGACAACCGTGGACCCACCGACCGAGTGGGGCTTTAATAGACTCCTTCCCTGCCAGGAACTAGGAAGCAAGCAAGGAAGCGAGCAAGGAAGGAAGGAAATGTAAAGAGAGAACATTGGAGAGAGGGAGAAAAGAGCAGTGAGCCACGACATAAAATGCAAGAAGCCTCTATCTATTATGTTGAGAAACAAGGGAATGCTTCTAATTATATCTCAGTATAATTTCATCAAACTTGGCTCATGATTTCATACTTTGAGCTAACATAGAAAATGAGAAAATTGAACCACGGCCCTTAGCTTTCCTTCGTGGAGTTTGGATTTAACGCAATTTAACGCGATTTCAATCCCCCCCCCCAAAAAAATGGTCAATTACAGTGCTTGGAGCTGAGTGATCTGTTGACTTTTTGAAAAGCTCCGCACACTGTGTGTGTGTGTGTCATTAATTGTGCTTCTCTGCATCTGCATCTCATTCATGTTAAATTGGTGGAGATAAAAAGAACATGCAGCTAGCTTTAGAAGAAAAAGTGGAGTATTCTGGAGGTGTGATGCGGACACTTTTAATTACCTCTCATTAATTTCAAACCTCCCGTCCAACTTCTTTCACTCAAATCCCTAACAGAACTTTTAATTTGAGCAAAAGTGTTCACGTATGAAATGCCTCCCCTTGACTTTTTTAATATTGTAATATTTGATTTTGGCAGCTTTCACAAGGGCAAAGCAGCATTTTATTGTAAGGCAGACACAATTTGCCTGATCAAATGTCCTCATCTCAGAGGTGCCCACGCTGGCAGTTACGTCATACTGTCTGTCCATGTCAAGTAGCTACGCAGATGTCTTTGCACCTCGGCGGAAGGAAGGAAGGAAAGGAAGGAAGGAAAGGAAAGGCACATCACAGCGACGCCACATCACATGAAATGATTCTCGCTTTGTGCATGTGCAAACACGTGCGCTTTGCCTCCCTGCGTAATTACACTGCACCTGGCAGCAACACACACATCATCTCATCTATCATCCTCACACGTCACATCTAACGCACCTAATATCCTCAAAGAAAAACAGACAGACAGACAGACAGGCAGACAGGCTCCGAGAGCAACAGGAAGAGAGGCAAGCAGACAGATGGGAAAATTCAGCCCAGGAATTTTTGGCATGATTCCGTCATTTGTTGGGCAAATGACTTCCAAAATATAACTTATGAGCTGAAGCAAAGCTGGTGAACTCCTTCATAATTTGGACTGAGGTGAAGCCAACGTTGCTTTCTCAACACGTTCATTCAGGGGCCAAGAAAGGCGACTTTCCATCGTTTGCAGCATTTGAGACTCCTGAACAAGCTGGAGCGTGGCCTGGAAAGCTGCCTTTCACTCCCAAGTAGAAGTCTGCGTGACTCTCTGGCCATCTCCTCCTCCCCCGGTCACTCCCTGGCATCCCCCTTTCCGCTGGTAAAAGCAGCATGTTGTCTTTGGACGGGTGCCCTTCCGGCACAATAGCGCTCGCTCGTTCTCCACTGCTTTATTTATAAATGAGCAAAACTCAGTGGAGTGGGGCCAGGCAAGGGTGATGCGCTGGGTCAAAGAGTCCATGAAAAGCACAGTGCCTGCCTGCCTGCCTGCTTGCCTGCCTGCTTGCCTGCCTGCAGCGCATTCGACAAGGCCTTGGCACACCATCTCATTGCTGTCATCTACTAAATACGGCGTGCCAATGGATTGGACGCTCATACGTCAACATAAGACACTCCGCATAAATAGCCGTGAAATGCATACATTCACGTCTGAATTAGGTTCGCGCTCATATCCAATCCTATAAATTAATGGGCAGTCGGTGCAGCACACGATTTCTACCAGCTGATATACAGATTAGTAATGCTCAGTTTAGATTGACATTGTAAGACGAGTACAAATGTAAAAATGTCTTTATTTCTGGTTATTTGCTGACCGTTCTGTAATCGGGCCACTGCATTCTCGCTTTTTTGCACATACTATATGTGCCTGGCCTTGGCAGGTCCAGAAAGTACGCCAGCTATCTGCCGGGATAGTCTCCAACTTACCTGCCCAACAGTACAAAAATGAAGGAATGTATTTTCATGGGAAAAGGAGGGGGAACATGCTCAGAGAGCGAGAAAAATAAGTCGGAGGATGTCGGTCTGCTCGCGTGTGTGCATGAGCATGTGTGCGTCCTCAGCATACTCTCACAGCTCAATAATGATAAATAAGTCAAGCCCCCCTCTCCTGGCTTCAAGCCATCTCTCTGCTCCTGTCACCCCTCCTCGCCCGTCCGTCCATCCATCCGTCCTTCCGTCCCAGTGGTAATGAAGCAACAGTAGATACAAGTTGACAAGTGTGCAGACTAGAGTTTCATCTTTATTCATTGTGCGCTGGTGGGCCACCCCACTAAGACCCCTTTTTTGTGCCTCCTTCCTCACTTCCTCACTCACTCACTCTTTCCATTGCTCACTCACGTGCATGTCAAAATAATGCATCATCTTATGACTGCATCATCAACCTTCTCTATCTAGATCTTGTCGATTGATGTCCATCTGTCCGTCCAGCCAATGCATCATCGAAACACTGACATTTTTTTGATGTTGTCACTAGTTTTGTGCTATGAGTTTTCTGTTTGTAAACAAGACTATCTTCATTTTAATGTCAAATGTGTAGATATAAAGGTAAGGAAATGAAATGCATCTTTTGCCTGTGCCACCTACTTGATGTGTCTGGGGGCCTGAGATGAGGTCAGGTGAAGTCAGGTCAGGTGAGGTCAGGCCAGCAAGCAGTGCAGGTTCAGTTTGATGCAGCTCTGTGACTGCTGTGTATGCCCTTGACTTGCAGCTGGGCTGCCAAGCATGCCTCTAGGCCCCCACAGCTGCCTCATCATTACTCTTCATAGGGATCCCATGCCCCCCCCCCCACACACACACACTGAGATTTAGTCACAGCTACACACACAAAAATAGACAAACGGAGACACACATAGAGACACTCACCCCTTCCCGCAGGCTCCTCATTAAGCCGGTGTAGGCGGCAGCGGGAACCGACCACAGGCCCTCTGGGGAGGGGAGAGGGGAGGGTTAGGGGAGGGGAGGGAGCCTCTCTTCTCCTGCTATACAGTCATAGGAACACATGGAGCATTGGTGAGAGGAGGAGGGGGGGGGGGGGGTGCTGGTGTTGGCGCTGGAGCTGCCGGCCCAGTTGAGGAGCAGAGTGGAAGTGAGGGGAAGGCAACATGATGATGATGATGCCCTTGCTGTACACAAACTGGGGGGGGGGGAAAGGAAGGTGAAACAGGGTCAAGTCCACAAGGGAGGAGGATGACATCTTGATTGCAAGAAAGAAAGAAAGACATTCAAATGGACCGAACCAACATTAAAAATTGTATTAGAATGAGAAAACCTGCAACGCAAAACAAAAAGAAGTTAAAAAAAAAAATCCCCCAAAGTGTGAGTATTATGGTCCTTGCACAGCGAAAGCATGCTAATAATACTTTTACACTAAAAAGTTGATCTAAGGAGCGCACCGCAATGCACTCCATATGAACTTCTTCTGGATTCTATTTTTAGTAAGTGTCAGCACTTGCTTTTTTTTTACAAGCAAGCGTGCTGCTTGCTATTTAGTCAAGTGGAAAGTTGATGCCGCTGTGATTCACAAGAAGCAGGATGTTGAATCATGGCAATACAAACCAGGAAGAGGATTAATACCATCATGCTAACAAGAATGTTCAATGAGAAATTTCCAGTCGACAAAATGTCAACCAGTGCATCGAAAAACAGGATCAACACTTGTTGAACAAATGCTTGAATATGTTTTGTTGTTCAAGCTCATCTTTTCCCTACAAGAGGAATACTCCAGGATATTCTTCGAGCATTTTTCTTTTCATTTCCCCTCTGAATGGGCATCATTCATCCGCCCGCCCGCTTTAAGATGACAGCAGCACTGTGAACTTTTGGAATGCCTGCATATCCCCAGTTTTTAAAAAGCCACCAGTGAGTAAAGCAGCCTCTTAGGCGAAAGCCCTCCAGGAGCCAACAGGAAAATGAGATCTTGTTTGCTGCAAAGACCCAGCTTCCCAAAATTGCATGTCATTAACCCACAAAGCAGCAGCAGCAGCAGCATTAACATGAGCATGCCTGCATCTAATGGGCGCTTCATCTGGAGAAGGAGACAACCAAAACAAATAGACGAGAGGCTGAGAAGACACTTGGCTGAGCTGAGCTGAGTTGAGCTGGGCTGGGCTGGGCTGGGGGATCCAAAGGCACTGTATCACTGTTGCCATAGTAACTAAACCCAGTCCTGACACTCCAATCATCAGGACTGCAGCAGGAGAACCCCTGCTGAGACACACACACGTACACACTGATAGACAGACACACACAAACACACACATAAATCAAGTATGTGCTGTTTTATTGGTCATCTGTTTACATCACGATAGCAAAATACACACACACACATAGAGAGCGAGAGAGAGAACCCCTGCTGAGTGTGTACAGACTCTTACAATTATGGAGAGACAGAAACACAACTGTGGGTTGAAATTCACCGCTTTGTCCTTCTCGCAGTAATTTGTCGTCCTGAGATAAAGTGGGGAGAGTAAAAAGTCTTCTGGCATTTTTCATTCGCAACTAACACACACGGCGGCGGCTCAACATTTTGACAAAATCAACTTAGCATCTTCAAGAGGAAGTCAAGTCGTTATGGGCAATATGCAGCCCCTTTGGTCTCCACACGGAATTCCGATTAATATTGTGTTTGGAATATGAATTAAGCATTTTTGATGGGTCTCATCCGTCATTTTGCATCACGTGCCAAAGGGCTCAGGTCAACTCAGAAAAGAGGTGAGCTGTCATCTTTGAGTTTTGGTTCCTTCAGAACATTGATTTTTTTATTTACTGTATGTCATCCATGAATAGCAACAGGCAAAACAATGAAATACTCAATCACTAGATTACTAGAAGAAAATAACGAATATTCACTTTTTGGGAATCTTTTTACTATGTATTATGCTGTGATTTTTTTTTTCCTGATGACTCAAAAAAGGTTAGAATCTCACTGACATTGGGTGAGGGCACCACTGATGGAACCGCCTAACATTTCCATACTTTGAGTGACCGTTATTCAGAGAGGGAGGGAGAGAGCTGCCGCATTTCAGTGTTAATAATGCCACCTGCTGGACAATACTGGTATTCTATTAAAGAATAAATGATTTATTCTGGCGTTGCCATGGATACAACCCAAACAAAGTTTAGGATGTCGGTGCGCTCCACTAACATAGTACATTTTCCATGAGTCATGCACTGTACGTGTGTCATTGTTTGAAAAATGAATTCTCATCCTTTTAATGTGCACCTTTTTTTCCACAACAGGTAAAATAATGTTGGAGAAAAAAAGCAGCAGCAGCAGCAGCAGCAACACACATTGAGCACATCGATCAAGTTTTGTGATACACGTTTGTGACACCCTTTGCAGGTTTGCTCAAGACATGGTCCTCTTGTTCATCTTTCTCTAGTTCTTGTCTTTGGCTGTCCAGAAAGAGTGCTTGAGTAACTCTGGCAAGTTCATTCTTTAGAATAACAACAACAAAAAGCTTAGAATTGTTCCATATTCGACGATTCACAGCATGTTTGTACCTCTTCTCAGGATTTTTGTAGAGTAAACCTTTCAGAAGATGTTGGAAATCCCGACTTGGAGGAATTGTTGGAGAAACTGTAGCAAAGCATCAATAATACAACCAAGTTGAAGATAAAATACTATATTGGCCCTTAAATGTCTGTGTTAGCGTAGGAACCTTTCTGTGTTGGAGATGCCGCTTCCTGACCCAAAATCATCTCCTTGAGTTGACTGTAGCAACTGGAGTAGAACGGGGGTTTACCTTGAAAAGCAAATTCAGGAGTTGATTTCAAACCGACTACTGCACGGCGAGCTTTGAAGCGTACCAGTGTACATGTAGTAGAGAACACAACCCAGAGCCCAGAGGTCCGATATGCTGGTTGTTTCGGATCCCTGGAGAATCTCTGGCGCCATATAAGTCGGTGAGCCTGCAAACCATTTCTGTCATGTCGTGATCTTATAATGAAGTATTAGAGCCTTCAGAATAATTGCCCTTTGACACTTGTCTGAGATTAAGGGACTATATAAATCGACTTGATTTTCCATTTAGGAATCTGCAATCATCAATAGATGATTGACTACTAACCTTGAAACCTTTTTTTCACCATAATGTCTTGATGTTTTGTCTCATATTTTCTATTCCCTGCTTCTTCACATGCCGAACACAATGAAAGGAAACCTTCAAGAGTGTCTGTCTCCATCTTGGAATAACAGAAATTACCTAATTTTAACATGCCACTACTATCCAGCAGGATCTGTAGGAGAGACACCGTCAGAGTGCTCAGAAATGAAATATTGGAATATTAGGATGTAGATGGCCCTTGACACAGATGGACAAACCTTAGCAGGTGTCAAGTCGGAGAAAATGATTCCTAACTTGTGGATGTGTTCCAGTCCTTGGACCAAGTCCCACCCAAACTTTCTGGCCACATCTTCTGGCAGGCATCTATCCCGAATAATCACAGACTCCAAGGTACCACCTAGCACATGACCACAAACTTCTTGTTATATGTTCCAAGCAACTGGAGGAAAAAAAGACTGTGATTAAGAATGACTCAGCGGGAGAGTCGCAACTGACCTGTACAGAGCTCCACCACGAGCCACAAGTGTTTTCTGGTCTCGTACCACTCGTAAAAACGGACAATGTTTGGATGATCCAGATCTTGGCATAGACGCACCTAAAGAAAGAAAAAAAAATGGCGGTGTGGATTTTTTAATCATCTCTAACAAAGATCACACTTTCATTGGAAGCTACTTGCAAGCATGTGAAAAATAGCTGTGGAGCAAGAGAGTGTAACCTACATGGTTGGTGATTTCAGGCCTTTTGGCTTTGTCAGTGCATTTGAGGGCCACATAGTTCAGACTGCCTATCCTCCTTCCTTTATAGACAACAGACGTCGAGTCTCTTCCCAGCTCCTCATATAGGTTGATATTCTCCATGGGATGACGACAAAGAGCACCCACGGAAGCACAGAGCATGCAAACGCCAGATAATAATTGGATTATTTTCTTCAATTCATCTTTTTTTCCACACAACTGAAATATTCCTTTGAGCCACGGATTTTCAATCTTTATGAGAGTAGTTAAAAGTACAAATGTCAATGGCTTTGATATGACATCACAATCAGTATAGCTATAATCACATTTAAGACATTTTTACACAAGCATCTAAATGCCCACTGTGAACAGGACTTTTACTTTGAAAACTCTTGATTATTTTATTTTGAAAAGGGGAAGTCAAGGTCGTAACTTGGCACGTGACATAAATTCGATGCTTTTATTTTGAAAATAAAACGGAAGTTGCAGTAATCACTCGGCACCTGACAGAATTTCGCTGCTTTGCTTTGTTCTCGTTTAACGTTTTACAACTGCGGTGGCAGACTCAAGTGAAGTCAAATTGAAATCAGGCAGGCAGGCAGGCAAAAGGCATTAGTTCTTCGTTTTGTTTTGTTTTGAGCTGCTATGTATGTTTTTATTTTTTTAGTTAGCGAGATGACTCAAGTTGAAATGTTTGCGTATTCTTTCAGTATTTCTCCGTGCTGCTTCCGCAAAAGTAGTTAACGGTGGCAAACTTTGGTTTGTGAAAAAGAGAACAGCTAGGGATTGATTTGATCATTTATTTCATCATCTGCGCTCTCTTCCAAAAACGGTAAGAAATTGCGTGCGTGTCGATGACTGTTTGTCCCATGTTGTCTGTTCATAGTTTACTGAAAGTGGAGCAGGTGCAAAATGTGTTTCTTTACAATTGCAGAGCGAAAACGGAGACGTGGAGGTCATCCGTCCACTAAATGAGTGATCTTTTTCACAGTTTATTCATTTCAGGTACTTAGACACCCCTTTTGAATTGTATTGATGAATGACTTCCATATTTTTTATATTATATGTGGCAAAGTTGTTTACATTTTCATTCTAATGCAGTTTATTCCAATTTTAATCCATCCATCCAAAATATCTAGTTGTATCTAAATGGTTTGTAGGCTTCAAGGAATAAATGACCTTAGTAATTCTGAAGTACGTACTATATAATGTTGGATTCGACGGCCAGGAAGCTAAGCGATTCTTCAGTTTGTTTGCTGTCAATATCACATGATCCATGAAACATTTGCTGACTTTTGGGTGCCAATAAGTGTCCAAGAAACAAATGTGCAACTGGATTTCTGGACATATTCAATGCAAAATAACCTTGATCCGATTTGCAACATTGTGAGTATTGTTAACTACTGCATGTGACTGCTGATAAGAAACCTCCTAGACAAGAGAATCATCGAAGTGAGCAACCAGATGAAGAATGGCAAAGACTGGCCATGTATTGGTTTGTCAAGCGGATTACGACAGCTATAAAACCTTCGGCTCATTTCCATACAAGTATATTTGCTTTGTGTCATCTTTTTAGTCCTAACTTAGGGTATGGATGAGCATCGTTAGTTCTAGCCAATTTTTTTTACACTACCTACCTACCCAGCCCCCATTTTCCGAAGTAGCAGTTGTGCTTGTTAATGATTGACCAGCACTCAGACAGGAAGCATTGATTGCATTCATTGATCATAAAAGTGCCATCCCAAATAGTTGTGCATTTCAAATGTTGCACAAATATTGAGCGTGTTTAGCAGCTGGCATCCTGAACAAACGTAAAGTGCCGTTGAAAAGCATTCTATGGCCTTGCATTTAGACTTCTAAAATGGAAGTTAAGTTGTCCTTCCTTCTCTTCCAGGTGAAAGACAGCACTTGGTGGGACTTTTGCATGTGTCGTCATGGTGGTGGGCTCTCCTGCACGACTTTTCACATCCACTCGGGCTCAATTTCAGTTAGTGCAGCCTTTGTGCCGCTTGAGCTGCTCCATGGCCGCTCCTTCCTCATAGTGGGAGCTACTCGGTGCCAAGCTGGACCCGAAGGTTCCTCCTCCCCAAACTTGTTCCGCCCCGTCTCGGCATCTAACCTGCGCCTCCGAGCCAGGTATCCGTTTGGCCAACGACGAGGAAGAAGAGTATGTCAGTGAGGCACGGCTCAATGGATTCAAGGTTGGCTGCAGAGATGCAGAGACCATTACTGGTATGTAAAATTGCATCTTCATTGCAATGGCTTTTAACCCTCCTCACCAATGCGGGTCATTTTGGATGCTGTGGGAAAGTCCTCCTCAGTGGGACCGTTGTTATGTCACGTCCTGTTAGTAAAGGCGCTCCAGGGGATCTCAGCTTCCAAATCGGCACATCATGCTGACATGCTAATGGGTATTCATTCAAAGGCCTCAGCTCAGCGCACACACAAGATGACCTTCTCTAATTTCAGTCCCCATCCTAAAAAAAAAAAACCCTTGCACGGAGGAGACAATGCAGGCACATACACGGACGGGATCTAAGAATAAAGACATTTGAAGGAAAAGGACCTCCCTCCCAATTCCAGCAACCACTTCCTCTTATTGTGTCAATGTTGTGGCTCATGGCTGATTGCTTTTGATGGTGCATTGCACACACCAGTGAATTGCTGGCGCTGCCAATATTTACATTTACTCACTTGTTTAATCATCTTGAGTTTACAATTGCAGTATGTATTTGAAGATGAAGCTCAAATGTTGGCTTTGTAGTGCAAATCATTCAATGAGGTTGTACTCAAAGGGCATTGCTGCCATCTACTGGCTTAACTTGGCTGGAAAAAAAAATTAAGAGCATTTTTCTCCCAGATTGTATTTGAAGCCCCAGCCAGCAACCTCACCACCCCACTTGTGTCTTGTTTGGGTGCTCACAAGTGTCAAATGTGAATAATTCCTCTCAGCAGCAAAGAGCTGAATCGGAATTGTCATGGTGTGGTGTGGCTCATGCTTGCTTGCCGCCTCCGTTCTCCGGAGTAACCGAGCCGACTGGGATGCAAAGACTTGAGTAAGTCCAGGAATGCTTTGCAAGACTTATGTAAGCGAATCCAAATTGCTGGAGTTGGTTGGCAAATTTGCAACCATGAGCGTTTGATGCAAAAGTCCTCCTGTTTCAAATGAAAGTTGACAAGAGGCAGCAGAGGCAGCAAAGGCAGCAGCGCTCGTGTGAGGCGGTCCTTGTGGCTCTCGTCATTGGCATGTGAGGCATGGTGTCAGCCCTCGTGTCCTATTCACTCCTCCCTCCAACTTTTTTTTTTTGCACCCTCTGCCTTGCACTTCCTGTCTCACCCTCCCAATGCATTTTCTCTCTCTTCTCTTGCTGTGGAGTCTTTTTTGTCCTTGCCCTGTTTGGGACTTGTGGAAAATGTGATAGGTCAAGGGCTCCAGGTTTTTTGCTCAGGCTTAAGGCAACATGAGTGAGTACATTGCTGTCTTTCTACTCTTTTCACTTGCTGTGCTGTGCAACATTTTAGATATATGGAGCGGAACGTTGGTTCCCCCACAATCCCTGTCAGTGGGTTTTTCCCCCCCCCGTCTCCTTTCTGTCACTTTGTTGTCCTTCCCATTCGTACGATGACACGCCAATAGTCTGCTTTGTTTCCTCGGCACTTGACCTTTTCGAGTTCCCAAACAGTTCTGGAGTTGTCTCTTCGTTTGGTGCATTGCTTTATAGAGAGAGGGCAGCCATGTTAGCCGCTTGGACTTGACCCCTACTGTTGGAGAAAATAGATTCCACTGACGTGACATAGACGGACGGTGGGAGTTGAATCGAGCGGAAAAGTTTCACTGCAACAAAGTCTTCTCAGCTGTTGCATTTTTTTTGATGAAAGCCAATGGATTTGTCAAATAACTTCTGAAGTCCAGAATGACTTTTGCCATTTGTAAGAGTCATCCCACATAGTATGTTCCAGTGTTTGTTTATTGCTCTGTGGTGTGACTATTCTTACATTTGAACTTGAACTTTGGGTGTGTTGGTGCAGCTATAAACTGCTACTAATGCTCCAGGTTGTCCACCACTGGAAAAATGATACCTGGTGTCAATCCAAAACCAGCCTTGTTTTTGTTGCATTGTGAAAGAGGTCTGCTGAGGTTTGCTTCTTATGTTTGCCACCAAAGCACATTTTGAGCAAGATGATTTTTTTGAAGCTTGGATGATAAAATGGTTGTATTTGCTGTAGGCTTCGTCCGTTGTGTGTATGCTTCTTGACCACAGTCGGGCTTTCAGTCTGAATGAGCAAATTGTGTGAGAGAGACGGCATTGTTCATGAGAGAGAGAGAGAGAATGACGTCCACAGACAGAATGGAGGACACTGGAACAGCAGGAAAAGGACAGTCAAAAGCTGTGCCACAACAAAGGCTATTTATTAGAATCACTGCCCTCCATATACATTGGAACATGATTGTTTTTTTTCAGAACCCCATCAAAAAAAAACAACCCAACTCTGACAGAGTAGTGGCAATTTGATAAGCAGGTTCAGTTTATATTTTGAATAACACAGTAAATTGATTTGTGAACAGATGCATATCACTCAGAGCTCAGTCTGACTTTTTTTTTTCTTTTCTTCTCCATTCCCCCATTTTAAATGAAGGTGACAGAAGCCCAGATTAAATCTACGGACTTTGTAGACTGTAGTTTGCCTTTCCAAAAATAAGTCTTTTGATCCTAATGATAAAAAAAAAGGTAATATCACAGCTGTTAATAGAGTTTGAGGTAAAGTACTGAATGACGCTGTTGCTTTCTTACAATCAAAACAAATTGTTTAAGAATGACAAAGAATGAAGAAATAAATGCCTTCACTTTATGCAAGCATTTCACCACTAGATGGCGTGAAATGCCATCAACTTGTCATATCCCTACTAAGTTCTGTACTTTTTTTTACTTATACCAACCCAAAGAGAAAGAATGACTTTTTGCGTTTCTTTCAGATGTGTGTAACAATGGTGACTTGCCGGAACTTGAGATTATTAGCCTTTTGGAGGAGCAGCTGCCAGTCTACAAGCTGAGGGCCGACACCATCTTCGGCTACGAGCAAGATGACTGGCTGCATACGCCTCTGGTGGACCCCGACTCCTCCCTCGACTTGACCACGGAACAGATAGAGGAGACCCTCAAGTACTTCTGTAAGTCTCTCCGTCTGTCTGTCGGTCCGTCTTGTTCACTTTCATCCCCTTTGCAAATGTAACACTTGTCTTTATCCTTCATCATTTTTTTTGGGGCACGTCGGCTTGAAGAGTATAAATTTGCTTCTATATTTAGCCCAGCAATCCCATCAAAAGCGGAGTCAGTCTTTCCGAGGCACGCTAGCATAGCTACGCGCATTGACTTTACTTTTCTTCTTTCTGACTGACGACAAGGGAACAGCTGACACTTTTGTTCTTATGAAGTCCAGTCGAGTCCATTCTGTGCTGCTCTTTGGATCCCTGTCGGAGTCGTGTTGCAGCTCAAACGAATGGTCAGATATCAATATCTGTTTCCACGTAGCCACCCAAACGTTCATTTCTTTGCTCATTTTTCCCATTGAGGTGGCCTGGGACTGACTCCAACTAGCTGCTGTCTAGTATGGATTGGAAGTTTTCAGGAAAGAAGTCATCTGTTGAATACAGAATATGACCAAGCACATGTTTGGGGTCATCACATCCGGTCTTGTGCAGCCGAGCGACATCCTTTTAATGTGACGACTTTGTCTGCTAAATAATATCAGTTCTCAAATGCGACATCATATTTTCATTTCGATCTTATTACGTAATGATGGAGTTCCTATGTGGTCCACGTCATCTCTTCCAACTCCATGCTGCTCAGCCGTTGGCTGCTATGGCAACCACTCGCAAGGACGGGAAAGGGGAGAGCGAGGGAGGGAGGGAGGTTGTGTGTGGTGGAGCTTGCTGACGTACTCGCTTGAGTCAGATAGCATTGCTCCTCTCATTGGCTGTTCCAACTGGCCCACCCTGCCCACTCCAGCCACCGTGTCATGGTTTGTGCTGCAAAACCCGTGACTGCTGCACACTCTGCAGCTTTGGATCGCTGGAGTCGCTGTGAAAGGATGCTGGGCTCCTCGTGCGGAGCAAGTGCCGGACGGCCGGGCGGGACTGAGCAAAAGACAAGATGGGATGACAAGATGCTGCTCTTATTAGGCATACTGGAGAATAAATCCACAGGGAACCATTGATGGATGGGGACAAGAGAAGATACTGAACAACCGTCAAAGAGATGTCCGGACTCGCTAGATAGAAAGGCATGCTCTCATTTATGTGAGACCAGAAGAAGAGTCCTGGGAAGTTGTCAGCATGGCACCGCAAACAATATGGAGCGCAATAATAGGCTGGCAGCAAGCTGCTAATGAGTGTGGGAGCAAAAAGGACATGCACAACATTGGAGGGTGGGCCAATACACTGTGAAGAGCCCAGCTGATCATCTCGGAGCATGCTTGGCCGTCGGACGCCGTCCAATCCAAGCGCGTCTCCGAGCAGCGACCATGAAGAGACGGGCTCAGAGGGTTGGCAAAGCAGACTACTATGAATTGGACTGGTACTATGAAGAGTGTACTGATGGTAAGAAACTAGAGCAAGTTATCCAGTCATACTGCACAAGAGTTGAGGTGACTCGTTTGTTTATTTGGAGTTGCCATACTAAGAAGAGAGAGAGAGAGAGGATGATCGCCCTTTGTGCATGTGTGACATAATGCTGTTTGATAACCACGTAAACTCTATAAGGCACAGAGCAGGATTAATGGTGATGTGTTTCCCCCCCCCGATCATTGCACAAACTGGGTGTTTTGCATTTGGTAGCAGAATTTCAGACTGTTTTTTTTTTTTTTTTGATGCAGCTGAGTCACTGTGGATGCTCTGTGGGCATATTGTCTAAAAACATCCATCCATCCATCTATCCATCTATCTCCCTCAGTTGGAGACAGGAGACTAGTTAGCAGTACTTTACATGGTCATATTGATTCTTTATTTTGTCATTGATTTCTTGATCCGTGGAATATTTGTCATGTTTTGAAGGAGAATGTCAACGTTGCACGTGTGACAAAGATGTTACGTAACAGCTGGAGATATTGCAGCCCCCTCCCCTCCCCTCACCCTAAATAAATGTAAGCTGCTTAATATTATTCAGTTCAGCTTTGCAGAAGACTAATTCGATGACACACCTTAGTTGAACACATCTCTATGGTCAAATGATTTGAAAACTTTTCAAGGAAGCGGGGCATCCTTTTTTTCTTTCCCCAGTCTTGTTGTTTTTGAAGTGCTGAGCCACAATTCAAGAGTCATATGTTAAAAACTTTTGTCAGATTCAAGTTATTTCTGTGACCAATGTAGCTTTGTCGGGGATATAACCAAACTAACGTGAGAAGGCAACTTATGATTATGCATTAGAAGTTTGCTAATATGCTAAGGTGAATCAGTGCACAAATAGTCGAGCAGTCCTGCATCATTCCAGCTATTGAGTGGAGTTACTCAAGCGAGAGGGAACTCCCAAAGCAATTTCTGTGATTGGCAGCCACTAATGAGCACAAAGTTGAGCTCTTTGGAAACAAGCCACATTCATTTATGGGCCACTAAAGACGCTGTGGCTGGTGGCTGGTGGCTGGTGGCCGGCCACACCCTGCAAACAGGTGCACAACTGTTTTTGTTTGCCTGCCGGCACCAGAGAAACTCCACAGGACTGTCACCTGAGGAGGGGGGGGTATTATATTTCGCACACCAAAGTGTGCCTGAACATGTAATGATTATTTGAAACCCTTTGAGCATTTAACAACGGAGTAAAATACCCATTGTGCATGCTATTTGATCTCATCTGAGTCATTGAGTGACAAATCGCAGACAAGGGGAGGGAGGAGTCAGGTTGTCTGATTGTCAGCGACAACTTGCACCACACACACACACACACACACACACACACTGGAGGCCACGAATGACATCAGACAGGCTTAAGAGCTCTCAGATGATGACCACAATTCTGTAAATGACAAATATGCAGCATAGTGCCATGGAATTGCACCTGCAGCAGCCGTTGCGCTTTTGAGTGGCCAATGGCACTTGCTCCCTTTCATGCTGGTGACCATGGAGCCGAGGGCTGGCCAGAAGATGTCACCGAATTTCTTCATCTACCTCAACAAGGAAGCACGGAACAAGAGGAGGAAATGGATTGTGCAAGTCAGACAGAGCTAGAACAACTGCTGGGAGTGGATAGAATGGATCAAGTTCTAAACCAAGGTAGTTTCTCGTGTTTGGTTGGACCTGGCTTCAATGACTCTACCGTGCTCGTCATTGCTCTTGCTATGTCGCTCTGACGTGGAATCCTGTATTTGTGGCTGAGAAAGCATTTCCGATTTGACTTTGCTTGAAAGAGATATGATCTGTGCAAAGTATAATATTTGATTCGCATTTTGCCACTTTCTAGTTTATAGGTTCAAACTTCTTTGTTGGATTTCAAAACCTGTTTGTAAAGTGAAGTACACTAAGTATGTCATGAGCAGTCAATTGTGTAAAGGTGACCAGTTAGCATTTTTATCAACCTTTGCTATCCCATCTCTTCTTCATGCTATCTGGATTAGCCGGCTTGGCCCTTATCACACCGCGTATTAAATTACAGTCACCGACAGAATTCAGGTCACAGGTCCGTCCGTCCCTTTAATGACAACTTGGAGTAAATAGGACAAATAAGAGAAGTCTCAGTAAAACAACTTAAGCGTTTCTGTGTAAAAGTTTCTTCTTGAATTGGGTTTGTATGACAAGATTGTGGTTATGCACTTTTAGCATAGCACCGCCACTGGTGCTCGCATTTCCAGTGCACTGGCAAGATTTATGAAATTGGACAACTAAGATATGTTTTCATTCCCTTTCTTTCATGAGCTGGTGTTTTTTTTTCCATTTAGTGTTCATCTGTTCATTATTGTCTAGGCGTTTGCTCCTGGCCTACCTGCGCACAGCGCAGGAGGAACTGAAAATCATCGATTTGCATTGTCCACCTGTGTTTTGCATTTTGGGAGCGCTCTTCATTTGGTTAGGGTTAGTAAAGCTTTGCTCGTTCCCGCAGTGCTGTGCGCCGATCGAGTGGGACAGATGACAAAGACCTACAGTGACATTGACGCCGTCACTCGACTGCTGGAAGAGGTGAGAGAGACGCTTTCTTTCAAATTCATCCACATCAGCAGCAATATGACAACTCCCATGACTTCCAAGATTTCAACAATAGTTGACATTTCAACCCAAAAATGGATTTTCACTGAAGAACCTTCTCATGAATGTTATTGCTTGATGTCAGGCCTATTAATGATTGTTGCCTAACGACGCAATCGGAGCGTGGACATTCTATTTCTTATCAACTGTCATTTAGCATTTTTCAAAATAAGGCTTGGACTTGTCTTGAACTCTGTCCCTCTTTTGTTGTTGGTGTGCAGAAGGAGCGCGACTTGGAATTGGCGGCTCGCATCGGTCAGTCACTGCTCAAGAAAAACAAGGCCCTGAGCGAGAGAAACGAACTGCTGGAGGAACAAGTTGAGCACATCCGAGAGGAGGTGGGTTCGGTCGGGCGGGCGTGCCTGCATCAGCAATGCGAGGATGTGCCCGGTTTCAGTGTTGCTTTTTTTTTTTTTTTCTTGGCCACAATTAGGTCTCCCAGTTACGCCACGACGTGTCCATGAAAGATGAGCTGTTGCAGTTCTATAGCAACGCGGCTGAGGAAAGCGAGGGGGAGTCCGTCACTTCCACACCGTGAGCTTCCTTTCATTTTCTTGTCTTGGTGAATGCATTTCAAATTGGGTGAGGAAAATGGATTTGGGAAAAAAGGAGCGATGGCAAACCTACGTACACAACTTTTTTCTCAGCCTTCTTTAATGACCTAAGCAAAGTCAATGTGATCCATTGCAATTCCATCCTCCCGCACATTTCAGTCCAGTTCGGTTTCACCCGATGATCTCATTCACCACCACATTTTTGTCGGGGCCATTTGGAAAGGTTCTGGGATCAAATCATAAATAGGATGGAATTATTTCTGCATTTCAACTGGTTTCACCTCATTCCATGATGTAGTATTTGTCTCTTTCTACACAGCGAGTGTTGCTAATTCTTTGCATGCATGTGCTTAAATAGCGTGCGAGCGAGCGAGAGCAACGTGTCGACACCGACTTGTTTCCCCCTGGACCTCTTGCAGAAGAAACTGAAAGATCTAGAAGAGGAAAATAAATCCCTACGCTCTGAGGTTGGCACGCACGCACGCGCTTGAAAAAACTCCGACAGCTTGAATGTCCACTGTCATGCTCTAGGCCAGCCACTTGGAGACAGAAACTCTGTGCTATGAAGAAAAAGAGCAACAGCTGGTCAACGATTGTGTCAAAGAACTTGGTGAGTATTTCAGCAGTTTGGTGAGACGGACCACTTTGCTAATTTCGTCTTTGTGACGTTGCCAGGTGTGGCAAATGTCCAAATCTCCTCTCTGGCTGAAGAGCTGGCCCGGAAGTCTGAGGATGCTTCCAGACAGCAGGAGGAGATCACTCATCTTCTCTCCCAGATAGTTGACCTCCAGAAAAAGGCCAAGATGGTGCGCACTTTGACAATATTCTATTTTGATATCATACGTTTTATTGACCAGGTTGTTTGTATATTTGACAGCACGCTGTGGAGAATGAAGAACTCACACAGCACCTAGGAGCTGCCAAAGATGCTCAGCGACAACTGACTGCTGAGGTCAGCTTTGCCCCCCCCCCACCCGTACAAGACGTGTTTAATATTTAGCTTTACTTTGAACTGGCCCGTTCTTTGTCTGTGTGCTAGCTGCGTGAGTTGCAGGACAAGTATGTGGAGTGCATGGAGATGCTCCATGAGGCCCAAGAGGAGCTGAAAAACCTGCGAAATAAAGTCGTTCCATCAAACACTCAGAGGCGCTTTCATTCCCTGGGCTTGTTCCCAATGGTGAGCTTCACAAAGTAAACAAGAAGACTGTGAAGGAAAAGCAGATCATTTTTCTTCTTCTTTTTTTTTATCAATTGGTATGATGTTATGTTATGATATCTGAAGTCACGGCAACATTAACAAACTGCTTTTTTTCTTCCTAGGACTCTCTGGCAGCTGAAATAGAAGGCACCATGAGGAAAGAACTTCAGATGGATGACCCAGATGTTGAGGAGCTAAGGTAGAATTTGAAAGCGGCTTTGCCTCAAATGCCAACTGTGATTTTTTTTTGTGTGATTTTCACCTTAGACTGCAGCCCAAGCGTGTGTTCCAGACTGTGAAGAACCTCAACCTTGTTCGCCAGCAGCAGCAACGCTCGCCCCTCAACATCCCGGGCTCCAATCAGTCTTCATGTATCACTTCGGGGCGCTCCAGCAGGGTTGGCACCCCTCGCTCTAACTCGGTGTACGGCAGCGAAACAGGAAGTGGAATCACGCTGGATAACAGAAGTAGCTGCATCCCGGAGAGCCCGGATAACGGGTAGGTACCAATCATTTCATGACTTAGGTTGTACATCCATATTGGTATAGATCCACGATATGTCCTAATGTCCTCTTTTCAATTCCGCTTTATCGATGGATTGTCTGGCGGTGCAGGTGCGAGGACTCAAACAAGCGGCCCCCGGGGACCCCGGGCACCCCTGGCGGTCGGGACCTGGAGACAGCCTTGCGCCGTCTGTCCCTCCGCCGCGACAACTACCTCTCGGAGAAACGTTTCTTTGACGAGGAGAGGGAGAAGAAGCTGGCCTTCCTGGAAGGGGAGGAAAAAGACGGCAGCCAATGTAGCCCAGGCCCCGGGACACCCACCGAGAGTCTCTTCTCTCTCTGCTCGCATCCGTCGTTGGGGAGCATGTGGACGGGCTACTCGTTCAGCGCCAGATCCTACCTCCCGGAGAAGCTGCAGATCGTAAAGCCGCTAGAAGGTGAGCGAGTCCCTTTCATCCCCCCCGCGCCGTGGCAGACAATCCCAGTCTTTGCCATTTTCTGTTATGTGGCGCCATCTAGTGTACAATGTCTTTTTTTGGCAGCAAATGGCAAATCTTTTTTTCCCCCCTCCCGCCCTCTCATTGGCAGGTTCTGCCACACTCTACGCATGGCAACAGTTGGCGCAACCCCACATGGGCGCTCTGCTGGACGATCGGCCCGGCGTGGTCACAAAGGGCTTCCGCACTCTGTCACATGAGCAGCATGAGCACCACGAGGCGGATGGCTGGCAACTGGACCAGCCAGAGGAAGACGATCTCTCCGGTGAATCGTGCGCGGCGGGCTTGTCGGGAGAGTGCTCCACTTCTTCGCTTTCCGGTAGCCAGTGGGAAAGCACGCCTTGCCAAAGAGCAGGGACAATCCAAGCAAAAGATGCACCCCCCTCTTCCTCTGAGATGATGAACGGGCATGTGGACTTCAAGGAAGTTGGCACATTGGAGCACATGCCTGGTGAGGTAGCCTCTTAGCTGCTGTTACAGAACCCCCCCACCCCAATAATGGCCACCTTGGATCACGGGGGGGTTACCATGGGGTTGGGAGGGAGGGAATAGTGGACATCTCAACATCCCAGTGTGAGCCGCCATCATGCATGGTCACTTATCTGCACACGTGTCCGTCCGTCCATCCATCCCACACAGTTCCAGTATGTGCTGCTGTTGAACACCTTCAAAACCGAGTACTTTGTTTTTTATATATATATATATATATATATATATATTTCTTCACTTTCCAAACTCGTACTGTCATTCCTGTTTTTCTTTCCGATGCAATGCTTGATTCTGCACTCACTGGTGACATGGGGTCTACTGTTGCTATGGCAGTTCCAAAGATCATCGACATTGTCTCTTAATTCATCGGATTTCAAATATGCGAACGTAGAGAGATGCAATGGACTGCTCCGTTCCTGTGTTACTTCTCCATCGCATTCGTTTGTGTAGGTCCACAGAATGGTGTGACCAATCAATGCACCTTTCTATCCTTTTCTGTGCTGGGAACAAATCTAGTCGAATGTAAAACTCCCAACTACTGTCAAACTATCTCAGCACATAGACGCTGCTCAGGCCCTGCTCAGGGTCACGCGAGCTCACATATCAGGTGTTGTTATGGAGCAGCTGTCCAAGTCACATGAAGGATGGAAGCCAGGAAGGCATGACACTCTTTACTGGTTAATATTGGAGTTGACCTTGTGACTTTGCTCTACTGGTGAATTTCCAGCACATCTCCTCCAACCCATGGCCATATTCGTTAGTGTGTCATTGTGCTTTTTCTTGATGCACTTTGACCTTGACAAACGCTGCTTTTGCTTTTGCTTTGGGTTTCTGCTGTGAACTTTGGGCTTTTTCCCCCTCAATCTTTCCGTAGCTCCATTTGGATGCTTGCTCATGTATTCTCTCTCCTTTTCTCTGCCATAGTTAACTTCCCAGGCAAGTGTCTGTCGCACACCAGCTCCACCTACACGTTGACCACCTGCAGGATTCTCCACCCCTCTGATCAGATGAGCTCCAGGTAAACAAAAGCTTACTTACTTGACAGTGTGTCCAATCACGGCGGCGGCGGGCGGGCGCTTTTCACAAAGATGTCCCTGTGATTTCCTTGGCCTCCCTCGGCAGATCGTGCGTTGACGAAGACGAAGTGGAGTTGTATCATATGGTTGTCATAGAGCAGAGCCAATGAGTGCAACGGGCTTGCATGCGGGTGAGGGAAGGCATGGCAGTGTCTTGCTGTGGGATAGAACACTCAAAATGAGCACATCTAACTGTGTTGTGATTTTTCACTCTGATTGCACTGATCAATGGCAACGATTTGATGCTTACAGTACAATACATCTAAGCATGTTACATGGTGCACAAAATGAGTGGTCGGTCTACTGAGTGGCTGCCTGACTCAACTCAATCGTGCGTGGAAAGTTTGAAAGCTCTCCTACTTGAATGCTTTGATAACTAAATGGGTTCAATTTGCTCCGTTTCCACACCAAATATGGATCCTGTTTGTGTCCATGCGCCCATGCCCCTGCAGTCATTTTTCGCTGGTGTGTTTCCAGCTCAGCTCTGTCGTCATGTCAGAGTAGCGGCAGCACGTCATCGACTCCGTTGGTCTCCTCTGCTCCCTCCTACACGCCCTGCTGCACCCCACGGCGCCGCCTCTCCGTGGCCGAATCCGCCACCAACCTTCGAGACTCCACTAAGGTCACCAGCAGCTCGCTAGGGCTGGGACGCCTCCTGCTGGAGCACGGAATCTCTGCGTCGCCGTACCAGCCCGGCGGCTGGGATCGAGGAGAGCTTCCCGCGTCCTGTTTCGCCACCGCCGTCGAGGGAAATGACCACGGGCTGATGAAGAAACGTCCCGACAGCCTTCTCCTCCGGCCATCCACGCCACCAAATTCCCCCCGTTCTTGCGCCAAATCCACAGCCCACTGCCAAGATTTTCTGTTCAGCCCCTCCGATGACGACCCACCGTATTTTGACACGTTCCTGGCCTCTAAACCGGCGCGCATCATCCTGAGGGAGACGGAGAGGGAGCGAGGCGGCCAGTCAGACGACCAAGGTCAAACAGAGATGTTGAACCTCAGACTTGTGGAAAAAGTGAAAAGTTTCCGCACCACCGTTGGACCTCACAACGCCGCCGCCGCCATGGCGCCTGCAAGCACTTTGTTGGCTCCATTTTGCTCTCCTGGACTTGGGAGCGCCACGCTGGGTCTGAACACCGGACTGAGGAGGAATCCAAGCTATCCTGCCATGGTAGGAGCCAGTATGGCTATGAAGGATCCCCATACGGCTGACCTTCTCATCCCGCATTCCATGCAAGGCCCACAAGCCCAGGCGGCAGGGCACAGCCACGACATCATGACAAAGCCGCAGGATGCCGCCGCCGTTGCCGTCTCATCGCTGCAAGACTCCATTGGACAGTCATGATGAAACATTACGGTCTGGTTTCAAGACCATGCAGTATCTATCGTGTGCGTATAAGATGGAGTGTGAATCCCCACACTAGCCATATAACCTTGGCAACAATATTCATTGACGCAAATGAAATTGTGGCGACTGTACCTAGTGTGTCTTTTGCTGTCACGTCCATGACATGTGCAATATATTATTTCAAGACAAATATGTGGCCTATAATACGGCAAAGCAGAACAAAAATGTTTGATTTCTCCCATTGACCTGCTCAACTTGAACAATTGCACTGGCTGTAAGATTGAAATGACGTGGAAGATGCAAAATGAGGAATCCTAAAAATGTTCTTCCCTTGTGCAAGTGTACCAACCCTCCAGCAAATGGTGCACCCAAACAAAGTTTGGGACTCAAAATGCTTGCCTATTCCAATGACGTCATTTTTTATGGTAGTTGTGAGCATATCGGTCAGACTGCTGTACAAAAAATGTGCCGTAAGCATTTCTTTGCCATTGGAGGACAAAATATTGTCAAGTGACTTCCTGGCCGTCTCCTTTAATGTGGATGGAATGTTCATTTGTGCCTAAAACCACTAACCTAGTTTTAATACTGTTTTGCATTTTTACATCATAATTCATAAGATGGAAAAAGAACTCCCCAAACACATGCAATTTGTTCCGTTAAGGCTGCGCTCTTGTTTGTTGTAAAACATGATTGGCGGGAACAGGTAGACCCCATTAATATCGCCATTATGTCTTTTGAATATCCTGTAAAGTAGGTTGAATTTTTTTTATCTATGCCTTGAATGAATGTGCCATGAAGCCATTTTTCTTTATAGAAAAAAAAATCCTTCCATTCTGAAATGTGCTCCAGAAACTTCAGCAGTACATCTAAAATAAAACATAAAAAAAATGATGACTCATCCATGGCATAACACTTTGATTTGTAAAACATGACAAAAAGGAAAGTATTTAATCAACTCGTGTCAGAAGGCTGAAGAATGTGTTGTACAGTTTTCACTCATTTCAATCACTGTCTATTGAATGAACAGAATATTGTCTGAACTATTTCCAAAATGAGATGAGTTTTCTGTTTAATAGCACACTACTTCAAATTGGCCGTGCTTTTATTTTCAAGTGTGCAATGTGTTCTTATGGCTGATTGTGGCGCCCATTTGGAAGCTATGACAAATGAATATTAAGGTCATGTCTGTGTCCTGCTCTGAATGTATTCATCGACTCACGTTAATTTAAAAAATGAAATGTGCAGAAGTATCAAGAAGTTCATATATTTTAAGAGAGGAGAGCAAACTATTTTCAGGGACAGAGTGTTCTATTTTACATGACTGCACTCTGGATTCAAAATAAATAAAAGACTAATATACAAAAGATGCATGTGTGTATGCATTCTTTGGAAAAGAATCAAATCTTTTACTTTGGATATCAAAGAGATGTGAATATGTCAAAGGACTTGCATCTTTCTGTTTGTTTCTTTAATGTTGATGAAGCCGAAACATGTCTGATAAATAACCTCAATCAATTGCAACCCTTTGCAAGCTTTTACCATGTCCACCAGATGTCGCCATCGCTTAATATTTGAGTTCTGATTCGTCATCGCTCGAGTTCAGAGACAGTCGAGTCATTCAGTTGCTTAAAGACCCACTTGAGTCTCTTAGAATTGCAAAAATAGGGGAGGGGGGGGGGGGTATTCCCAATTCTGTCCCCAATTCTTTCTCTGGAAATGAAATAGTGAGCACAACGAGAGCGAAGGGATGTCGCACTGCTGGGATTTTCCATGCTGCACGCACGCACGCACGCATCCTGTTGCACGTAGCCTTGCTCAAACGTGTCACGTGACAATTGAGCAAGCCAGGAGAACGTGACAAACTGCAGTCAATTGCTTCTATAAACTGCATGGAACGAACAACACCGCATTGATATTTCATTTCCAGTCATCTTACACATTTCATATAATGCACAACACTCAGTTAAGACGTCGATTAAGTTCCATTGCATCTACAATTGGAACAGATATAATCATCTTTGTTAGTATTTTGCGCATGCGGCTGGCTGGCTGGCTGGCTGGCTGTGTGCAAAGTGCCTCGTCCAGAATGGACGCTGGCAGCAAAGGATGGCATGACGTCACGTCGCCAGGGAAACCCAGCTCAGCGAGTCACGTGCCACGTATAAAAGCTGGAGTCTCTCCACTAAGCTGCGCACTCTCTCTCATTCGAGGAAGCATCGTTCACTGCGGTAAGCTACAAGCCTGCTTTAGCTTGACTTCCTCCACACGCAAAATACATTCGATAATGTTTGTGTAATATGGACGATACGTTTGTAACGTCATCGAAAAGACGGGCGGGCGAGGCGCTTTGCAGCGTGGCCTGTGAAGAAACGACGACGATATCGTGTCATGTCTGCCTGCCTGCCTGGCTGCCTGCCTGGCTGGCCACGACGTCCTTTTTATGCTCACGGAAGCGCCATACCATCGCTAGTTCTTTTCATTATATTAGAAGATGGGTGGGGACATAAAGAGCGTTAAATATTGCGTTGTGATTGGGGCAAAGCTAACTTCCTTCTGGAATGGAGGATAAACCCGAGGATGGGAGGGAGGGAGGGGATGCGGTTACTGCGCCGGTCTGCGTGTTGCGTAATTAATCCATGCGTAGTTGTATCATTCGATTTTTTTTCTTTTTAAATATTCAAAAGGGGGTTTGTAGTGTCATCTGTGGTTTGGATGAGCGTAATAGTGCGTACGTGATGCAGGAGCAGACAGGAGCAGGACTGCTACGTGACGGTGGCCACTTCCTTTTGCTGCATCTTTGCGGAAGTGACACGGCGTCCTTGTTACGTAACCTACCAGACTCCACATATTTCCGTTGATTGCAGCAATCCTTTCATGATTTTAAAACGCGCCGAATTGATCTCAAATATTGTCATTTTGCTGTGGTCGGTCGAAATATGTGCGTAAAGAGCTCTTGAAGCCTGCAGTTTGATGCTAGTGCACAAATGAGTTGAACGTCGAATGATCACAAAGCAACATCTTGAACGGCAATCCCCGTTTGGGTTGTCTTGGAAGTACAACTGTCACTAGGTAGGCGTGGCAGACAGATGCAGTCGTGTCAGGCCTTGTCTCACGGCTGAAGGTCATCGCTCCGACAGGGGAAGGTCAATGCAGGCCTGCAGCTGCTGTGACAATGCAGAGCTGCTGCTGCTGATTTATTCTCATTTCAGATCAACTTGGGCTAAATGAATCCATTGCACAGGCTGTGTGTGGAATATTTAATGATAGTTAAGCACACTCAATTAGGTCCATATGTTTGCAAGAAATACAATTTCATATTAGTAGTCTATTTGCAGTGCACATTTTTATTTGAAAACGTATAATTAGCTCATTTTAAATGTAATTCTCGCAATCATACATACAATACAATCAGTTGTTGCACTTGTGCTGCTTTCTGAGAGCCTTCTTCAAGAGGGCCTGCCAGTGTTTGCCTACCTGCACCTCCGCTGCAGAGTCATCACATGACGTCTGCAATTGCATCCTGCGCCCGCTGACAGGCGCACCTTTCTTTTATTCATGTGCGCATTCATTCACTTGGACATCAATGTGTGGCATTATCCTAATTGTAAAAACCTGACGGGGTGTGCAAGGGAACAATGTTCACTCGGTGCTGGTTTTGAGACTGAATTAAAAAAAAAAAAAAAAATGGGTGGGTTGTTTCAGTGAGGGCATCCGAGGAAAAAAAAAAAAAAAAACTGCCAGACAAAACATTTGCAGTACAAGCGAGAAGTCCAAACAACAGCTAAGTCTTTTTGGTAGCTGCTGATCCAGCATGTCACTGACACAAAGAGTAGACGTGTTAATTGTGTGTCGCTGTCCACAGGAAGTGGAAAGTGTGCTGACGATGTGTGAGGGGGGGATTGGACAAGAATTTGCCAGCTCAACGACATTTGCGACAAATGGAAAGCGGGCAGGGCAGGGCAAGGTAGTGAGAGTTCATATTGGTGCATTGGTGCAGAACGGTCACCAAAGACTTGGACCACGAGTGAAAACATGCCCTAATGAGATGCTCCGTATGGCCTACAGCCAGCTAGCTTACTGCAATGGAAAAGTACTTTTGGGCTAAAGGGTGCGGCTGAGGTATAGAAAACAAGGTGAGCGTATGAATAGGCCAGAGAGAAAGGAAAGAAAAAAAAAAAAACTTGGGAGTGGCATTAGTTTTAATAGCCAGGTGTGTCTGCCAAAGCGTTTGTATCTCCTGCTGATTAGATTGGGAGTCTCAGAATGTGGTTTGGCATGACCCCCTTTTCCCAGCCGGGGCCCCTCCACTTCTCACCCATTTTCCTCACTAAATGGGTCACAGCTCAGGGGGGGGGTGGACAGGCCTGACAAAGAACACTCAAAAGAAAGGAATAGGTTGGTGGCCTGCAAATGTACAGCAATGAAAATGGCTCCTTTGTGATGGAAAGTTCTGGAGTGAGAGCTGAAGCCCATTAGAAAAATCAATGTCCATTTAAAGAGCGCATTTGAAGCTGCTGTTCACAACATTTGGCTTTGCACAATGCAGCCTCTGTGCACTGGCCAATGCAGCATGTGCAAGCAAGCCAATGTTCTGAATACACCATCAGTCTGTCCTTTGCTCCTTGGATTGAGTTGGAGGTAACATAACTAGGAAAAGATTCGACATTGGTATGTGAGAGCGCTCCACGAGCCCTTTAAATGCACAGCATCTTCTCGGCTTGACGCAGCTATAACTCGTGTTGCTAGGCTGGCTCACAATTGTGTTTCATGTATCGGCAAAGAGGCCATTTTGTTTTCAAAAGGTACTTATTGAGAGTGGGGTCCTCCAGGAAGGAAACGTCAAGACAAGGTCAGGTGATTGCTGAGTTTAGTAAACATACAAAAGATGATGTCACCGGAGAAGAGAAATAAGGGAGCCAGCCACACTTGCATATTCCTTCAATGACCTCCAGAGCAACACAAAATGGTGGACAGCAGATTTCAATTCAAGCGTTACAAGTAGCAACACGTACTCTACACATATACTCTTCATTCATTTTCTCACTTGACCATTTTGAGGAATGTTTTATCTTTATTTTCCGTGTACCCATAATGAGTTAACGGTTGGACAGCTTGTCTACCGTGCGTGAAAACACTTAAGGAGATTACAGCAGTCCAAAATGGTGCCTGAGCAGTGTCAAGGACAACCTGCAGCGCCTTGACTTACCTGACAAACACTCGCTTGCATACAATAGCCACGCTCCAGGCTAATAAGCAAATGACAATTACAATAAAGACATCATAATCATGGCATTTTAAGAGTACCTGGTGGTATCTGTCTGAGTTAAAGTTAAAGTCCCAATGCTGTGCTACTGGTTTAGCAAGATTTGGAAGTTTCAAAAAGGATTCAGCCTTTCGAAACATTTGTTTCTTAATACAGAGCAAGTCTAGTAAGAGTCACAAATGGCCTCTATTGAAGTGGAAGGACAAGTCCCAACTAAGCGCAGGACGATGTGGCTGCACTCACTCAACCCAAATGAAAAAACAAGTAGAGCCATGGCGGAGGAGGAGGAGGAGGATCACATAGCTGAATTGATGCCAGCCAGCCAGCCCGCCATTGTTTGCTCTGATCTGATTGCAGGGTTCTATCCAAGCCTTTCTTCCTGCATTTCTTCCTGCCTTCTCATGGGCTCCATTGTTGTCTAAACATGTTTGTGCACATGATAGCACCACTCTGGTCTTTGTCAAAACCTGCCTGCAGTGAAACACTCCCTTTTTTTTCTTCCCCACTCCAGGTGGTAATCCAGCACTCCCCAAGCAGCAACCATGCCACAGCTCTGCGTTGGAATCAATGGGTGCGTTACAAACACACATTTGCTTTTAGGAGGTTGGCAATGGATGGATGGATGGCAGGCATCTCCGTTTCTGCTATTATCTCAATCAAAGTCTGCATCCATAGTGAAAGGGAACTAAAAATGTTTTTCTTTCTGTTTTGTAGCTTTGGCCGTATCGGCCGCCTTGTGTTGAGAGCCTGCCTTGAGAAGGGCATCAAGGTTGTGGCCATCAATGACCCCTTCATTGACCTGCAGTACATGGTGAGACAATCATGGACATGTGTTTTGTTTTCGCCCATGTGGAACTATGTTGAAGCGTCCAATCATTGATTCCAAAGTGTGTCCACTGATGGCAAAGGTAGCGTACGTACATACTGAACAATGTCGTGCGCATAGGTCTACATGTTCAAGTATGACTCCACTCACGGCCGTTACAAGGGTGAGGTGTCTGAAGAGAATGGCAAGCTCGTCGTAGATGGCCAGGAGATCTTTGTCTTCCAGTGGTAGGCCTCATTTTTCTTGTGTCGCCCTCTTCTCGTTTTTATCCATCATTACAAGACAGTCGTTATGAAATATTTTTGGTTTGTTTATCTGACTAGTATGAAGCCAGCTGAGATCCCCTGGGGCAAATCTGGTGCCAAGTACGTCGTGGAGTCCACTGGAGTGTTCCTCTCTACGGAGAAGGCCTCAGTATGTACACGAGCATCCAGTCCGTACATGCACGTCTCATGTCTTTATTCTAACGTGGAGGCTTTCCGCGGCGGCCGTAGGCTCACATCAGCGGCGGGGCCGAACGCGTGGTGGTGTCGGCGCCGTCGCCCGACGCCCCCATGTTTGTCATGGGCGTCAATGAGGACAAATACGATCCCTCCTCCATGACCATTGTCAGGTAATGTGCGGAAGGGTTGTGACGTGACGTGACGCACAATTGCTCATCAAAGTTTGTTTTAACAGCAATGCGTCGTGCACCACCAACTGCCTGGCCCCCCTGGCCAAAGTCATTCACGATAACTTTGGCATTGAGGAGGCCCTCATGGTAAGATTGCTCTTGCATTGATATCCATTCTTACTCATTTAACGATTTCTCTTGATTTTTCTAGACTACAGTCCATGCTTACACCGCCACTCAGAAGACCGTGGACGGACCCAGCGCCAAGGCCTGGCGTGATGGCCGCGGGGCTCACCAAAA
Source organism: Syngnathus floridae (assembly GCF_059516105.1). Taxonomy (NCBI): domain Eukaryota; kingdom Metazoa; phylum Chordata; class Actinopteri; order Syngnathiformes; family Syngnathidae; genus Syngnathus; species Syngnathus floridae. Next base: position 1,012,902 of record NC_142422.1, on the reverse strand, counting down.
CATCATTCCAGCCTCCACCGGCGCCGCAAAGGCCGTGGGCAAAGTCATCCCCGAGCTTAACGGGTAAAGGACACGGACACGTGCGGTGATGCAAAGTGACCCAATGAATACTAATGGGGTTTATTTTCCATTGTCTCCAGTAAGCTGACAGGCATGGCCTTCAGGGTGCCCGTGGCCGACGTGTCCGTGGTGGACCTGACGTGCCGCCTGTCCAAGCCTGCATCCTATGCTCAGATTAAGGAAGCTGTCAAGAAGGCTGCTCACGGGCCCATGAAGGGAGTGCTCGGTTACACCGAGGATCAGGTGACACAAATAATGGTCCGTTTCATTGGAAGGCGCTGACTGACTGGCTGTACTGTTTTGAGCAGGTGGTGTCCTCTGACTTCATCGGCGACACCCACTCCTCCATCTTTGACGCTGGCGCCGGCATCTCCCTCAGTGACAACTTTGTGAAGCTCATTTCCTGGTGAGGTGTTTTGCCGATCGAATTGTCGGACAAAGAAAAAAACAATTGCTTCTCTGAACTGACCTTGTCGTTTCTTTGTTGGGCGCTCCAGGTATGACAATGAGTGTGGCTACAGCCACCGTGTTGCTGACCTGCTGTTGTACATGCACAGCAAGTAGATGCCCAAAGCACATCCAGAAAGGGACCACTCTCTCTCTCTCACCATGCTGGTGTCCTCCTCCTCCTTTCTCTTTTCCGCACAGGCACCAACCATCACCTTGTCATAATCATGCCACAGTTCCTTGGCAATTAGTTCTTCTGTGCAAGTAGAGAGCAGAAATGATGTGTTCAGTGTTCTGATTTAATCTTGTCCTTCCCTTTAACGATATAAGTTGATTGGCTGGTGACAGTATTTGTGTCTGTGTGCTCCCTGCCCCTCCCTGTAGAAGTGTTGTTATGGCTCAATACTGTCGTTACCTGCTGGCTGTGTCCATCACCATGTTGGTGTATTTCCAAGGCTTATCACCAGTGGAAGGAGGAAGGGCAGAGTGACTGTAATGAAACAAAAAGTAAAACTTGAAACCCATAAAACTGTCTCTTTCTCTCATTTCTTTACATACAGATGAACATGTAGATGATGTCAATATGATACTGGTACAAATCATGTCACCTAAAAAGTCAGTCTTTTAAACAAGGGTACATTAAAATTCATGGCTACTTCTTGGGTCAAATGGTAAGCATTCTTCTCCACCTGTTAAGGCCCTCAAAGTGCATCATACGGACCTCCTCATTTACCCGTCAGGAGCAAGTGGAGGTTTAGTATCTTGCTCAAGGATACTCCGACATGGTATTGAGGTTTGCTACCACTGCCACTACTTGCATATTTACGCAAATTGTGATTAATCATGTGAAGACGATGATCATGCCGTTGTCTCACAATGAGGGAAAATATTAATATGCCATACTTACCCTTCCCACTTCAACAAATCTAAGTTAACATGTTTAAATGATTACTTCTCCAGTACTGCACTAGTTGGAAATGATGTCCCATCACCAGTAAGGTAGTTTAAGAACTGGCCCATGTAAAGGTTTACCGGGCTAGTCAAAATGATCTTGCCTGGGAGGCAAGATAATTGGTCTGCAAAAAGCTGATCGACAACACATCAAGAAGTTATCAGACCCCATGGATGCAAGTTTTAGAGCCATTACTAAAAAGAAGGGTGGCTGTATTGGTCACAGATTTTTTTCTTTTAAATGTTAATTTGTAAATTTTGTGTTCGTTTATTATTCTCACTTTAACAAATGAAAATAAATGAGAAGGGAAATTTTCCATTTTTACTTCAGCTGCATAATAATTCTGCACACTAATAGTTTAATAGTTAATTTTCCCAAGAAAGAATCTCACGTTTACACTCTTAAATATTCAAGTCTAAGGTTGATTAACATTTTGGTTGAACGAGAGCACTGTAGTTATTGAAAAACAAAATTAAGTCTCAAAAATACAATTTGCCTAATAATTCTGCACAGTGTGCAAGATTCCTCTTTCCATCAATCAGGTGATGGCTCATTCTTGAAATTTGCTGAACTGAAAATGAAACTGTGCCTCGAATTCTATTAAATGGTCTTTGTCTGGTTACATAATCTCATTGCAGCTCAAAACTACAAATTTTACACAAAAAATAAAAAACAATTAGGAGACGGAGCTTGAGGAAAGATATGGGTTCCCAGCGGAAACTCTGTCGGAGGGATTTGACTGTTGCACGTCCTTAACTTCCGGTACCGACTGTCGCCTTTCTACCTGCTCTCCCTTCCAGTATTTTTCATTGTAAGTGACGTTTCACGAATATCAATGCTAAATGTTTGCTTGGAAAAATGTGTGTGTGAATCTATCTATATATATTGTGTCAGTCCACGATGAATGCGGTGCACATCTGCCTATCTTTTTCCACAGGCCATCGGATTATCTGAGCAGCCGTCATGACCCTGTTTCATTTTGGAAATTGTTTTGCTTTGGCCTATTTTCCTTACTTTATAACATACAAGTGCAGCGGGCTGTAAGTAGATCTTTTTTTTTTAATCTCCAACTATTGTTAAGACAGCCACAAAATGAAAGTAAAATGATGATATTGGTCCATGAAGGAAAAGATTTACGAAACAAAAGGGTTTGCTAATCAGCTTAGTCATGTCAGTGCATTGAGAGGGTCTACCCAATCCTCTTTTGTATTTTACAAATGGCAGGACTTCATGTTGACAAGCAATTGTTGCTTTTATTTGAGCATATTGTAGGCGGTAAGGGAACATTGACACTTCCTTTGGAGGTCCCATTTTCTTGTACTAATAATGATTGTGTCCCATTGTTAGTTCTGAGTACAACGCTTTCTGGAAGTGTGTCCAGGCTGGAGCTACCTACCTTTTTGTCCAACTCTGCAAAGTGAGTGAGCGAGCTTAAAGCTAGTGGATGCACTTTTCTCCCTTGGGTACTGCTCCATGAGAACAATGTGAAGCCTGGTGTAATTGTTTTTGGTGTTATTGTTTGTCAGATGCTGTTCCTTGCAACTTTTTTCCCCACCTGGGAAGGAGGAGCTGGAGTTTATGACTTTGTCGGGGTAAGTGCCAAAGTGACATGAAGCCACTCCATACGCTAGATGAGATCATTTTGAAAACAAAAGTTGATGTGACCTCCAGTGACCAACTTTATTGCTTCCATGAGCTCAATGCAATGTAATTACCCAAAGGTATACATACATGTGTGTGTGCTTGTTTTCTTTTAAAATTGCAAGTGTGTTTGTATCAGGAATTTATGAAAGCAACGGTGGACCTTGCAGATCTGTTGGGCCTCCATCTCGTCATGTCACGTAATGCTGGCAAAGGAGAGTACAAAATCATGGTGGCCGCTATGGGCTGGGCAACCGCCGAACTTGTCATGTCAAGGTAAGCTTTTATTTCCTTTTTTTTTTTTTAAGCTCATCAACAGTGTCAAATGTTCTGCTTGTCAGATGTCTTCCTCTCTGGGTCGGAGCCAGAGGGATCGAGTTTGACTGGAAATATATCCAGATGAGCTTTGACTCCAATATCAGTTTGGTGAGTGTCTTTTTCCTGTCTGTTTCGTGTCTTGTTCACATTAGCACTGGCATCGCAAACGTAGGATTCCATTTTGCAGTCACGTCAACGTCTGAAAAGATGTTCGTGTTTTTGTTTCTTTTTGTGTCTCCAGGTACATTATATCGCTATGGCGGCAGTGGTGTGGATGTTTACACGCTACGACCTTCCCAAAAGCTTTCGGTTCCCTGTTACCGTGCTGCTGGCGCTCTGTGTCTACAAGTCCTTCTTAATGGAGTAAGTGCAGCCTCAACACACTCATGATTGCATGTACACAAAACAAGAGCACAGAGAGAGAGAGAGAGAGAGAGAGAGAGAGAGAGAGAGAGAGAGAGAGAGAGAGAGAGAGAGAGAGCATCAGAGCTGCAGAAATGAGCAAAACATCTGATTGAAGTTTGTTCTTCCATGTGGGTGTGCAGGTTGTTTATCCATGCCTTCCTGTTGGGCAGCTGGACCGTGTTATTGGTGAAAGCTGTGCTGACTGGCGCCATCTCTCTTTGTTCACTTTTTCTCTTTGTCACCTTGGTGCACAGTAACTAAGGTTTTTCTTTTTTTGCTCCCCAAATTGTGGAATTTGTGGGCCTGCGATGGAAAAGACATTCTCTCTTATAACGACTGAAACACTGAGATTTTGTGAAATGGTCTATTTTGTATTTTGATCTCAAATGAAGCCGTTGCAAGTAACATTAACGTTCTGACCTTTTAATGACTCATTTAACAACACAGTTTGATCCTGTATATATTTGCTTAGCGTGGACACTAGAAATGTCATTTTCCGACTTTGACATGCATGTCATGATCTGAGAAGAAGTGAGAATAATTGAGACAAATTTTGATCTGTATGTGATAAATGTTTTACGACTAACAGAGGTATCCCTGGTCATTTATTCGACGCGTAGCCATAGTTTCTTAAATGTCACTGTTTGACGTGTTTCAAAAGAAGAAATGATGCTTTTGTGGTTCTTCCTCGACTCCACTTGCTAGATTGTAGTCTTGGTGGAAGATGCAAGATGACATTTCTATGAGATATATATAAACCGCTGATCCAAGTTGGAAAGGGCCCGATGAATGAATCTCCAAAAGAGGCAAATTCTTACTGCAGATTTTTAAAAGCTGCCACAAGATGAGTTGCATCTCTATAGTGGAGTTGGACCCGTCCGTCCGTCCGTCCGTCCGTCCGTCAATGCTCACGACTGTTTGCTAATATGCCACACATTGCTTTCTCTGTTGATACACTAGCCAACACTAATGCCTTGCACATTCCACAGTCAATTGAATAAGTATGATCTGGCAGCAGAGGGCCACCATCTCAAGCTGCAGGCTGTCTGCCAATCTTTTCCATGCAAATAAGGATTATTCTTATTGTAATAAATCAATCGTATAAAGGTTTTAAAAATGCTGACCTGACCGACATTGGAAACCGTCTTAACAATGTGTGTCACTTGGCATCATGACGACCACTCAAGTCCAATCCAATATGATTTTTTTTTTCTCCTCCAAATGCTGCATCATACATTTGACTGATTCCTGTACTCCTGAAAAATCAGCAAACTGCAATTACTCCAAATGGGAGGAAGTGGTCCATCCCTGTCAGCTGACGTCTACCTTAAGGAGGAAAGCGTGACTGTCCTACAGCAGAGCTCCAGTCGCTATGTCCTGGCAGGACTACATCAAGTACCAAGGCCTGGCCCTGCCACCCGGGGCACACTCCGAGGAGAGCTTGAGATATGCAGAACATTTCTCTGTGGAGGACACCGATGTCTTTTCTGTGACATATCCCAAATCAGGTACATTGATGAACCCACAGTATTTATTTTCACCATTTTCTCTTTTGAGTTCCCTTTTGAAGAACATGGAGGAGTTGTTGTAAGTCTGAAACTTAATGTGATAAATTGCAACATGACTTAATTATTGGTAGGGGCAGAATGGACCTACCTGGACATTTGAACTTTGCGTCCAATCAATGAACATCTTTACGCATACTTTGTATTTCAATGGTAGGAGAACGTGTTGTTTTACAACTGATAACACCCTCAAAGCACCACAAAAATGTAATTTGTTAAATGTTGCGTTATTCTGCACCCCCCCGGGCACATTCCATTTGATTGGCGGTAGCTGGGAAGTTCTGTGCTTACTTCCCGTACCCTCGGACCTTTGCATATTTTTAAGTCATGTGTATACTTTTGTCGTTTCCTTGTTTACCTTGGTTGTTGGTATTAACTTTTTGAGCTTCCGAAAACAACCATACACGTGAAGGCTTGTCTGAAATATCTTGAAAAGCCCAACTTGGTCAAGTGTATTGACGTATTTACGCGGACGTGAACGTCTCAGCGGATCCGCCTGGCTCGTCCCTGGATAGTTGGAAGAACATACACAATGTCTGCAGAAGACTTGTATATTTTGCGCCATGGACTTATGTTGCCAAAGGAAACCCACTCTCAAGAAAGCCTGACATTTTTTGCACAGGATTTCACTTTTAAAGACGATGACGTCATCGCCGTCACGTACCCAAAGTCAGGTCAGTGTTGATTGAGTCGCCTGCGGACGGTTAGGATGATATTCCTTCCACACTAGTCATGGATTCTCGACTTTGTCCTTTAAGATTGAGACGATTTGCGGCAATATGGATGGAGTCAATGCAAATACGTGCAGGACTAAATGTTCAATGATGGTGCAGTCCAAGTAGCTAAAAATAAGCACTAAGGTCAGGTGGCATTAAAAAAAAAAGGCAAGTTATGCTATCAAAATAAGTGGAGGTTTGGACAGAGAGGAAAAGAAATTCTTGGAAGTATATGAAATGTATCTGTCACAGTTCGTTTCCTTGTTTTAATGTTGTCATAGTTTGGGTTGGCGTGTCTGTGTGCTCGCCCCTCCCCTCCTCTCCCCTCCTGTGCTCTGATCAGTGTGATCTTTCTCGTCTTGTTCCTTTTCGATAGTCTACATTTATCATGCATACGAAAGGACAATCACAAATTACGATTAAAATGCTACAACGTTTGTCCCACAATGTATATACATGTGCATTGTCTCGTCTGCAGGTACAATCTGGATGCAAGAGATCCTCCCGCTGGTACTCAATGGTGGGGACTTGACACCCATCCAAACCATTCCCAACTGGGATCGAGTTCCCTGGCTGGAGGAGAAAAGATTACAAGTCGTTGTGGATCAATTGACTTCTCCACGAGCACTGGTCACACATTTTCCTTACCAACTCATGCCGCAGTCCTTCTTCTCCTCCAAAGCCAAGGTCAGTAGTGCTGTATCTTCTTGCTCATCCTGGCTTGAACTCATTCGACCCCCTCCGTCAGGTGATCTATGTAATGAGGAACCCCAAGGATGTCGTTGTGTCTTCCTATTACTTCCACCAAATGGCCACTTTCCTCGAAGACCCTGGAACCTGGGATGAATTTATCGACAAGTTCCTGGAAGGCAGAGGTTACCTTTGAAAAACAATCCTTTTGTCAAAAGAAATAATCATAATAGAAATAATAAGGTCAGATTGTTTGTATGTTTTGGACCAAATAGGTGTATCCCTTGATGATTGTGTGTGTTGTCTGTCTACAGTGATGTTTGGCAAATGGACCGACCATGTCAAGAGCTGGAGGCAAGCAGACCTGGGAGACAGAATTATGTTTATCACATATGAGCAAATGATTCAAGTAAATAGGCTTTCTGTATCATCAATCCTCCCTCTGCTGTACACACACACACACACACACACACACACACACTTGAAGGATTCATGAAGAAACACTCATACCTTGCAGGATCTTCCTGCAGCGCTACGGCTTATGTCCAATTTTCTGGGAAAGAACCTGAATGACGACATCATCGAGAAGATAGCCAACCATTCTTCTTTCAAGTCGATGCAAGCCAACATTATGTCCAATTTCAGTTTGGTCCCCAAGATATACATGGACTCTGACAAGTCGCAGTTCCTTAGGAAAGGTGAGGCAACTGGCCATGGATGATGATGGTGGGAAAAAAATACGACCTGCAATTGCCAACTCTATGGTGTATTCTTCTTTGCATTGTCTAACTGGATTCCTTGTTTTTGTCTGTGCTTTAGGTGTTGTTGGAGACTGGAAAAACCACTTTAGTTCAAAGCAACTGGCCCACTTCTCCTCGGTGATTTACAAGGAGCTGGAGGGGGCGCGCTTCACCCTGCCATGGAACTTAGATGACCATGCTTGACGTAGCAGATGTAACAAACGTAGAAATGTCATAGTTGCACATTCACAAGTAAGTTACGGAATCCTCAAAAGTCCTTTTCCTTGCGTACTCATGGCAGTCTAAAAGTCTAATGGCAACCAATACAAGAACTATATTATCCCTGACCAGTTGCTGCATTAAATGATTTTCAGTAACTACTTGTTTGGCTTTTTTACTTTTTTATTTAGTCCCACAATCGTATTTGTCAAAGTGGCAGAATAAATGAATGTCAAATGTATAAGTCAACAATTGAATGTCAAACTTTTTAGTGCAGGGCTTTTGTAATGTGGATGGATACAGTATTGAAATGCATGCCAATATAACGATAAGCAGTTAAGCTCACACACTTAAATCAAAGCGATAACTGGCGAAAATTGGCTTCCATAGGCAACCAATAGGTGGCAGCAGAAGAACACATTTTACCGTCGTAAAATGAATTTCAGTGACATACATGCCCGTACGCAAATACTGAACGCAATTAAGTACACATGCAGTATTGTACTACTGTATCAGAAAAAAACACTTCATTTGTAATAATGCTCAATCTAGTTCTGATCAATCAGTAAGGAGGCAAACATATGCCAAAATGAAGCAATCACAATTTGATTCCCTTAGACTGTCATTCTTTTTATTTCCAGCATTGATGCAGAAGGAAGTCTTTTTTTTTCCACAAACCCAAAAACTCTGGCAGTGTTTGTTGACTGATGACCATTGCTCAGTCTCGAGTCAGTCAATTAATTTAATCAATGAATTATAACTCTCAAATTTTATATACAGTTTAAAAGTGACATGGCTCTGAAAGGAATGTGAAAACCGCCCTGGTGCAAGCTGACAACCGGCCACCACCAAGGACCTGGTAGAATATCTTCATTTCATTCGACATCACTTGGACAATGACAAAGTCATTCTATATATATTTTTTTTTTTGTTTGAACAACTGTGAGTGGCACTGGAGGCAAGGAGTGTGTGTGCGTGTGTGTGTGTGCGTGTGTGCCTGTGTGAGTCTTATCTGTCCCCTGAGTCCTGACACTACATCATTACAATCAATTAGCTGGAGGCCCATTTTGTCAGTGTGTGCGTGCATGTGTGTGTTACATGCATGCGAGTGTGTTGCAGACCTGGTGGTGCCTACCCAAGGACACCCACTTTGCCACGGCCTTGCGCCCACTGGTCCTGCCCTGGGTTGCCCACAGGATGCTTGGCTTCTTTGATGCCTCCTCTCATCAAGACGTACGCACACACACACACAGACGCAAGCACGCATACTGCTCCAAAGATCATTCAGCTAACCGAGTCCTCTTGAGTCTACCCGGAGACATGCTCATATTTATCTGATGTTCCAAAAGTTTACTTTAGGCCAACAAAATGTTTTGATCACTCCGTTGGTTTGTTTACAACAGGTTTCTCTGGGATTATTTTCAAATGGAACCATTTGCAATTGCACGATTTCAACAATGTTTACAAACGACTTTTGTTCCTTAACCCCTTCAAAACGCAGTAAAGAAAATGGCTAGACGCTCAAAGTGGGATCCATCCCACGATTACATAAAGACATCCTGTCTCGTGGGCGATGGCGGGCGTGGGAAATAGCGTCATTCATCCACCGTCTGCGAAACATACGTTTCAGCCTCATTGTCGCGCTCATTTGCTAAATTGCCCGTGTGTCTTTGATGCCTTTGTTTGATACGTACAGGCCGCCGCGTTCCCTCCCCAGGGTCATATAGAATACGATAAGTTGATAACGTGAAATGTGTAGAGCATGTGTACACCGCCCACCGCCGCATTATGCATGACGCACAACTTTGTGTTCACCAACAATGTCAATATTGGACTTTTCTTGCTCTTTTTCAGACACTGCATTTGGAGCAATGTTAAAAATTGGGGGATGGTGTCAGTCATAGTGGAATCCAAGATGTCATGTCACACCCTCATAGGTGTGGATTTATTATGAGGTGAGAGCATTTTTCTCCATTTTCCTCCTTGCTTGTAAAACAAAATCAACTTGTAATACTTCATCATTTGGATTCCACTTGGATTTTCTCATTCATATTGTTTCAAAGAAATTAATTAGCCAATAAACACACACGAGAACTCAACCACACGCGCACACACACACACACTCAGAGTCACGACCCACCCAGGGTGTCTGCTGAATTCCGGGCTGTGGGGCAATTAGCAGTAATAGCAGGAAGCTAGTTAGCGTTATCTGCGCCATGGCGGCCTCCGTTGGCACTGACGGACTCTGGTCCGGTCACGTAGGGTTAGAAGCAGACAGACGGCAAAAGAGGGGGAGAAGATGCCCCAAATATCATAGGAGAACTGTCGGATCCACACAGACAGCCAGCCAGCCAACCCCAAGAGAGCAATTTGAAAATACTTGCTTGGGATTTTTAGTTGCTTGATGGTGAATAATGCTCTGTCCGATTAAAACTGCATTTGCTTCCATTGAAAGGCGTGCTATTGTTTTATGGTCGCAGCAGTAAAGCGTTCATTGTTTGAGCAGCACTTCCTGCATTCCTGCACGCATTGATTGAAGCACACATGGAGCCTATTTTGGATCAGGCTTGCTTTATTCATGGACCTGGAATGGGGATAATGATGTGCGCTTCAACATTTAAGGCAGACTAAAAGGGTTGCCCTATTTGTTGGTATTTGGCTGCCACGCCAAGAAAAAATGTCAATGCACCACAGTGGCCAAACGGTATGTCAGAGAAAACACATTTTGCACCTCAAATATTTAATTCATGGACAACATTGTGTATGGGCAGTTGCAGTAAATTGTGTTTTTTTTGGGGGGGGGGGGGGGATCAAATTTCAAACTTATAAAAAAATAATTGTAATGTAAACTAAAAGTGTAGCAGCTGTACTCTGTAATTGGAGGATGTGGTCAGGGAGGCCCAAAAGTGATCCAACAAAACAAACAAAAGAAATCCCTGAATGGAGCGCAGACACAACAGTCACGTAGCATTCGCTCAGCACGCAGACAGGCTGGCGGAAGGACGGACGGACGGGAGGATGCTGCACTCTACTCTTTGCAGCTTCTCTGATTGTATATATGCTCTATTTGTATCAAGGTTGTTGATATAGCAGGTCATGTGTCACCAATTGTAGAGTAAATAAATGTAGCCCAAACACCTTGGCACGGGGAAGAGCACTCCCAAATCCTAAAAGGAATTTGCCTAAACGTTCCAAATAAAACACAACAGCTAAAGATAATACAACAAATAAGCGCTATCTTTATGAAAGCTGTTTATTGCTTCTGGCAATGTCTTTATTTTGGTTTATGTTTAGAGGATGACATCCTTCATTGCAATGTTTGGACATGGATCCATTCACATATGAAGGCATGCAAAACAAACATGTGAGTGTCTCAGTTCCTGTTTTACAACAAATGAGTTGATTGTTTTCCATTCAAAACTCATCTAAGAATAGAACGGAATCAAATAAAAAAGAATAGAAAGACGTCAAATGTGGTGAGCAATTAGGTTTGTAGCTTGTCGACAAAGGACGGATGCGTGTGGCAGCATGGCGCAATTTGGAGCTGGCGCTTGTGGCGCGGCTTTCAATGTTGTGGCTGCTCGCTGGCTGCCATTAAGACTCCCATGAAAGAATCGAAGGCACCAGTCTGGATTGTTTTAACGACCAAGTTGAGTGACGTGTCTTTGACTGAAAAATCCTTTCTTTGTGTGCTACCATGCCAACGTCATTCCTAAATGTGTACCTTTTATGTCATCAAGTCAGAAGTACACAACAGGAAGAATCCTGATTCATCCTTTTTTTTTTTTTTTTTATACAGAAAAACCTTGGACAGCTCCGGAGTTGTGCACGTGCAGTTGGGGACAAAGTAGAATACGCTTTTGTTTATGAGTGACACAATGGCTTTTGTAAACAAAGGTTGACATGACCTCTCAGTGTCTTGACTGTGTACAAACATAATGCGGATAAATATAGAGAGCAACGTCGTCGCCATCACTTTCACACTGATAACAACAGACAATGAGGTCAAACTTTGGCTTATGCACGCAGAATTGCGGCCTCTTCATTTGCACCCGCATTTTGCTTCTTCTTAACATCCCCTTCCTGACATAGGATAGACAAAAGCATCATTGTGCTATTTTCAACATTTGAAGTGAGTTGAAATGTGAAAAGTGCAATGTACATTTGTATTTGGTTAAAATGACCTCGACATAAAATACAGTTAGATCAATCAATAGCACTTTCCTTATTTATTCATTCCATATTTAGGCCAATGATGTCCAACTGTGGCCATCTGATTAAATGCACAGGCACGCACACACGCACACTGAGTGAGA